>NW_024096545.1:1200000-1800000 GCF_016545835.1 Crotalus tigris | reverse complement strand
TTTACTTGAATATAAAAAAGATTAAACTGAGATATTTTTGAGAACTAAGCTTTCTACTTGTCTAAACAAACTTGTTAAGTCTTTGTCCGAGTTTTAGGTTTTTTAACCTCCAATTCTCTTAATATCATTTATGAGAGAAAAGTGTGATTTTTCATATTCTTATAAAAATAAAGTGAACATGTTTCTGAACTAATACTGCTTAAACTATTCTTCTTGAGCTTAAATGGAAGTTTTATATTTCCTGCAAAAATGATTGCATTAGCTAACATGGTTTATGGTTGGAGAGTATATATAACTGTCAACATGTGATTTTTTTAACACATGTGCGCACACACGCATGTGCGCGTGCACGCACACACACATACATACACAAATATACACACATATATTGTTTCTGGAATTCAGCTGATTAACACAGTCACAACAAAATACTACTGAAATAATGCCCTGATACCTTTTAAGGCTAGGTTTGTTTTTTGTTTCCTCTTGAAGACATTGGAAAATAGCCAAATTGTCTTTTTTAACTAGAAATTTAGAATTTCAGTTTAAGAAAGCCTTATTATTCAGGAATTATGATACCAAAGAGAATGAAGCCCATTTTTATTTGTATTCAATATTTTTAAACATATTACTCATTTTCTTTCATTTGAAGACTGTATACAGAATGCAATGGCAGAGGGATGTAAAACTCTGTTTGCTTATCAGATTTACTTATCTTTATGATCTCTCTCCATCCCTTGGCAATTCAGACTGATGGCCTCAGTCTTTGAATCAATGATATATAAGATGTAATGTGATTTAGCATATTTATCCAGAAGGGATTTCTAGTTTCCTCCCCTAGCTAGGTGTGATGTCTTTGATGGTAATAAATGGTGATGAAAAAGAACAAAGTGAATACAATAACTGAATAGCAGTGACAAATGGGGAAAAAAACACGAAGCTTAGCTAATTCTTTTTGGAAATTAGGCTAATTTTTTTCCTAAGATGGCAGTGATGTGAGTCAAATGCCTTCCCCTTCCTTCCTTCCTTCCTTCCTTCCTTCCTTCCTTCCTTCCTTCCTTCCTTCCTTCCTTCCTTCCTTCCTTCCTTCCTTCCTTCCTTCCTTCCTGTCTGCCTCTCTCCCCCCTCTGTCCTTCATAAATACATTTCTTGAAATTATTGCAATTTTCCTACATCAGTTCTTTGAAATACACTGACTGCATCATGCATTTTTACAAATGGCTGTGTATACATTCTAATGTTTAAAAACATAATAGCTACCTATTCAACAGTACCTAAGACCTGACATTCAACAGTACCTAAGACCTGCTTAATTAATGGGATTACGAGTAGGAAATTCTTCTAACTCAATTTCACTGAGGGCCGCATTATCCTTGGGGGGCCGGGTGGGTGTGGCTAGAGTGGGTGTAGCCTACTGGATGGGCATGGATGGAGTGGGTGTGGCCTACTGGGTGGGCATGGCCAGTTTTACATCATCCACATCAAGGATGCCTGTGGGGGCCTGGGCAGGAGTGGGACAGATCTGAGGGTCTCTGGCAGAAGGGGATGGGACCGGGGCAAGTGCCAAGGCATGGTCCACCGGGGCAAGTGCCAAGATGGCCACCACAAAATTGTACATTGGCTCCCGGCTGGCCTAGGTCAGGGCTAAGGCAGCAGGGGCCATTCCCTCACTGTCTCCAGGATGGCTTCGCGGCCACATGAAACCACTTTGCGGGCCGCATCCGGCCCCCGGGCCTTGTGTTTGATATGTCTGGGCTAGGGCTATCTCGAGCAGAGGTGTCAAACTGCTGACTCACAGCCCAGTTGCATCATGCAGTGACCGTGCCTACCCCATCTCTGGCAAGGCAAAAAAAGTTGTGATATGTCATGACATGTCACGTGACATGGCGAGTTTGACACTTGTGATCTGGAGGATGAAGTGGAACCTGATTAGCTACACAGTTCTGCTGATAGTGTCTGCAGACAAATGTTATAACAGGACTCAGAGATATTGTGACCTGCTGTAGCTCCAGTAAGGAACAGACGAGTGCTCATCAACTTATCAGGCTATTGCCGCAATTCATAAGACTTGCCCTCTTGCCTGGAGGTGACAGAGGAGCACAGAGTCGTAGGGCTGGTTCATGCTTTGAAGGCCCTGCCTTTTAATTATCCTTTAATGTTGAATTTTACTAACTTTGCCTCTGTTTTAAATTTTTATATTCAGTTATTATGTTTTTAACATCTTATTTTATCTCTGTGAGGGAGATGGGCAGCTTTTAAATTTGATAAATAAATAAATGAAAATAAACTATTAGAGAAATTGCTTCAAGAAATTTCAGATATATTTCCTCATGTAGCTATAGCTATGCAGATAGATATATGATGAATAGCTTTTATTTGAACTGGCTGATGGTTTACAGTGGCAGTATAACCTATACATATTGTACTAATAAAGAAACAGATCATTTAAGTACCTGGATTTTCTTTGAGCTTTTACAAATTTTTAATTTCTTGATCTAACAAATTTTTAATGGGTTGTTGCTAAAAGAAGTAAATGCGTATATTAAAAAAAAAGGAAGAATTTTACTTGGTTTTAATTTATTACATTGTTTCCTGTCTGCTTCTATAAAAATCTGGGCAATTTACCAAAAACATCTCCCAGAAACAGCAATAAAACTACTATTCAGTGAACACTTAACACCAACATTTCTGACGTTGTTGGAAAGCATCTATAAAAAAGAATAAATTTCATTACTGCTGAAAAACCTAAGTTTTCAAAGTGTAGCAATGTTTCTACAACAGTCAATTTTTCAGAATAATTGTTATATTTTCTTTTCAGTGGTAGATTGCAAGATTAGTTTGGCAAATGTATAAAGCATTGTCATCTTTTGGAGACAGTCTTTTATTTCAATATGACCTTGCTTTGAAGAACAGCCTGATCTGCTTCAAAGTGAAAAGACACAAGGCAGTTCCATCTTAATCTTAGGCACTCCTGTTCATTCTTCCCCTGATGGTGAGATGTGTTGATGATAATGTGATAATGGTTAGATGAGCTGCATTTCTGATGTGTAATTGTGCAAATGATGTGTAACTTATTTGTATAATTACAAATCATATCAATCATATCAATCATAGACTCATAGGGCTGGAAGTGATCTTGGAGGTCTTCTAGTCCAAACTCCTGCCCAAGACAGGAATGCTTATTCCAGCCTGGACAAAGGAGTGTCCTTTTTTTTCCCTTGAAAACCTTCAAACATGGAGCATCTATAATTCTGGGAGGCAACCTGTTCCATTGACTACTCTAATTGTCCACATTGTCAGGAAAATTTTCCTTAATTCTAGGTTGGATCTCCTTCTGACAAGTTTCCACCCATTGCTTTTTATCCTTTCCTCACATATTTTGGTGAATAAACTGATGCCCTCTTCCCTATGACAGCTGTTCAAGTATTAGAAGACAGCTATCATGTCATCTCTAAGCTTTCTGTTCATTAGGCTAAATATGTAGTACCTAATTCCATTAGAGGTTCATCATACAGTTTAGTTTCCAGACTCCTTATCATCTTTGTTGTTCTTCTCTTCAATTTTTCT
Source organism: Crotalus tigris (assembly GCF_016545835.1). Taxonomy (NCBI): domain Eukaryota; kingdom Metazoa; phylum Chordata; class Lepidosauria; order Squamata; family Viperidae; genus Crotalus; species Crotalus tigris. The sequence continues at coordinate 1,796,433 of NW_024096545.1, read as the reverse complement.
AGGGTCTCAGCATCTTTTTTGTATCATGATGATCAGAACTGGACTGAGTATTCCTAATGTGGCCTTATAGTACAATATAGAGAGGAACTATCACTTCTGGTGATCTTAATACTATCCTTCTGTTGATGCAGTCTAGAACTGAATTGGCTTTTTTGGCAGCTGCAGTATACTGCTGGCTCATACTTATGCAATTGTCACCAGGACACCTAGATCACTCTTATAGTGATAGTACAACTGCCTATTTTATCTGGGCATTTGGTTTTTCCTGCCTAAATACAAGATCTTTTTTTTTTTCTCATTACTGAACTGCATCTTGTTGGATAGGAGAGACCCAGTTTGCAGGCTGATGTTGATGAAACAACCTATTTGAAACTAGATGATAGATGAACTCTCACTTGCGTTCTTTTTACCTCATGAGTCAGTATGATGGTTTTATAGAGATCACCATGTGAAACTGGTGTTTAATCCTCTTCATCATCATGGCATTTTCCTGAAGGTGCAGAATCCACTTTTTGGATCCTACACCTTTGGATCAACGAATGCCATTTCACATCATCAAATGCAACAATCAAGTCCAACTTCATGAGTTTCATGTTTGTGTTAATTGTGTCCTGCCATCTTTGCTTTAGTCTTCTACTTGAGGAGTTGTCATTGATGTTAAAATTGTAGATGGTACAACTAGTGGTATGAGGTGCTGCTCATAGAATGTGGCCATACCATTGTAAGCATTTTTTCTGCATTTTTTCTGCTATTCATATATAACCCCCATACACTAGCTTGGTGTATCATTGCTGACATGGTCAGGAAGGCAACTCTTTAATGACTAACAGAGCATGAGTATTTTCATGGCCTGTAAAGGTTGCTCAGCTTTTTTGATGGTTAGCCAATTCCTCCTTGTTGGTGCCACTGGAAACTGTTCTCCCTCAAAGGTGGTACTGAGCTGAACATGTATCATGTAATGTCAAGCTTGGGTGACAAGCCAGTTGGTAAATTTTTGTCACAACTAATTGGTAAGCAATCATATACAATAAGAAACTCATGGTCAATGAATTTGCCGCTTCTGTTCCTGCTGATCCAACATTTAGTGTAGATGCTAACATTATATTTTATTTGTTTTCATAGCAAGAATATGCTGCAGAATAAACATAAGGTACAGGAAATAGTTGGAGATTGATATTTAATTCATTGTTTGAATTGCTTTTTGTGAGTCTGTGACCTAGCTTCTAAAGTTAATGTATAATGTATAACCAGTCAACAGAACTGTAAGTTAGCAGTTCCAAAAAAATTGGCTGGAATATATCTACCTCAGTGATCTATGGAATGACTAACATGTCTAGAAGGGCTTTTACCTTTAGCATGAAGACAAACTAGAAATGACTGTATTATTTTGCTCATAAAAAATGTACCAAGAGAAGATTCATAGCATTGTCTATTTGTGCTGGATCCCTTGTAGCAAACAGGAAAAAAAATTGTGGGCTTCCATGTTCTCATCCTCCATGTTCTTTCATGCTCTGTCTTCAGTGCATAGAAGTCATATAGGCACTTCATTCCTAAGCATTTTAGCCAGAAAGATGAGCTGTTGTGTAACACAGAAAGCTCCTCTTCAACAATTTTTCCTTTCCACATCATCTGTGATATTGGAAGCCTGGGAAGTGAGGAATAAGACTAGGATAGGATATGTTATTAATCTAGGAAGAACATGGGAACTCAGAAAGCTCTTGTGGAGAGAGTCAGACATTTTTATACTTGTGATGAACGTTGGAAATCACTTCTTTATATGGTTCTTTTTTCTGTATTTCTTTACTTTTTCTCCTTTATTTTTTCCTGCACTTTTTATTCTGTCTTGCCATTTTCTTTTTCTCTTTTTCTAAGTTTGGTTTGTACCAGTTATACAGTTGTAAAATTATTGTTAAAAATTATGTTTAAAAAATGAAGATAGTCAGACTTTTGATCCACTAAGCCACTTACTATCAATAGTGATTGTGAGTGATTCTCCAAGTCTTCAGGCAAGATTCTTTGTAGCCTACCTGGGACCCTGACTATAAAAAGCTTGGTTAGTACATGGCCCTTTTAAAAAAAATATTTCCAGAATATATTGAAGGATTTCAAAGCACATTGAGTTTATTCTAGTAAAGAGACATAGATGTCTTTACTTTTATATGACCATTTGTCTAAGTTTTCAAAATAACAAACTTTCAGTTGCTTAGAAAGATTTTGGTAGCAGATATACACAGACATATCATCTCCAAATCCATCTCTAGCATTCTCTGTTTGCCTTGTATGCACATGATCTTTCTCTTTATGTGTAATTTGTATACGTTCTAGAGGAAAGTTCAAATTTTACAGCAGATATGGTTTCATTTAATGAAATTTCAGCTGTAATAAACATTGAGAGCTCTTCAGGTGAAGTTAAACTGGACTACAGTTTGGCAATTAGACTACAGGAATGCTAAGTATTTATGTCATTTTTCAGAAATCCAATATTAAGTGGAGAAATACACTGGTATTGCTAATTAAAACAGAAGGAGTATGAAGCTAATCATCCAAAGCAAAAATGAAGATAATTTTTGATTAGCAAAGGAGAGTCAAGAAATATTCTGTAAACTATTAACTGAACTATTGAGCTCAGGACTACTCATAACTATATTTTGACTAACATTTCAATAGCTTTTTGCTCATATGTTAGAATGAAACTTTTTTGCATCACAATATTAATAATTAGGTATGACTTATTAGGATCTTTCTTAAAGCATCCAATTCTGAAATAAGGAGATTCCTTTGCATCAAAGAACTCCATCTCTCTGATATGCAGTACAAAAACAAAACAGGAGAAAATACAGCATAAAACTGAAGAAAAATACTCTATTGTTATGGTCCTAGACAATACCATAAAACTATTGTAAATGTTTTAATGATTTTAATAGCAAGATCAGAATAAAATAAATCATACAGCTAGGAGAAAACTTTCCAGATGTTTCCCTTGTAACTTGGATATTGGAGCCTCTGAGTGCCTTTGGCAGCACTAGATTATTTAGTCTGACTTTGGCAAGAAACGTATGAAGTAAGATGAAACTGTAGTTCTTTTTCATCTCAATTTATCTCATAGTATTGATGCTGTGGGAGAAAAACAGGTGCAGGGAGTTCTGGACTGTCTTAAACTCCTGGATATAAAACTAAGAAATCCTCCATCCATCCATCCATCCATCTGTCCATCCATTATTTTATGTGCTGATGTGAACAAAAAAAATGCAATTTATCCCCTTGTTGGAAAAGTAATTTATTTTATTTATTAAACATACTTCTACATCACCACAATCAAATCAACTCCTGGCAGTTTACATAGAAAAAAAAAGCATATCCAGTGCCACAAATAATAACAAAGCATCCTTCAACAATTCAAAGAAAATAGACTAAAAAGATGGTAAGTAACATCAAGGGAAAGCTCTGTGAAACAGCTTGTTCTCCAGCACAAATGGGTTGTCTTAATCTTCCTGCTCCAATAAGACTAAGTCTGAAGTGTAGATACACCTCTGCTGTACCATAGCGCTCCAGTTTTAGACTTAGTCTCTTGCTCTACAGACGCGTTTCTTCAGACTACAACAGATTAATCAAATTAGCTTTAGAATTAATTAATTCGTTTTTGAGAAGATCTTACCTGGTCTTCCCTGCCATCGTAACTTTAAATCCCCGTTTCCCTGGCTGCCTTGCTCCAGACGGTCATGTCAGGTTCACAGGGAGCCGACGAGGCTTCTCCTGACAGACCGCGATTCGCAGCACTACCAGCCAGCTGACAGTCGGAGGCCGGTTAAATGACTGGAGGATTGCTGGCAGATTTCAAATTGCTGGAAAATGCAGCTTCGACAACCAGCTGATCGTTGGAGACTTCAAATCGCCAGAAAATGCAGCTCTGACAGCCAGCTGATTGTCGGAGGCTTCTACTGAGCATCGCCAGCCAACAGACAGTCAGAGGCTGGCTAAATTGACTGGTGAGTTGCCGGCAGGCTCAAATTGCTGGGAAACGCAGCTCCGACACCCAGCTGATCATCGGAGGTTAAAAAGACAAACAGAGGCTTCCTGACAGACCAGAAAGACCAAATGTGCTTCTGCACCTTCCGAGGAGCCCAGGAGCTTCCTTTCAGGAACCAGAGCTCATTTGTAGAGGCCTCAGCTAGACTGATCCCCAGTCTCAGAAGCTTGGTTTGGTTCCCCAACCTTAGACCTTTTTGCTTCCCCAACCAACTCCCAACTCCTGAGATTCCTTTCCAGGTTCCCGTCTTTGACAGCACAAGGGACAGATGTCCTCTGCAGCCCCTGGCCCAAGGAACTGCTTTCCGCCTTTCCTCCCTTACCACTCCTTCCCACTACAATCTGCAAGACTCTACATGAATGGGCGGATTGTGATTGCACCACATTGGCCAAGATGTCCGTGGTTCGCCGACCTGGTGGAGCTCTCTGTATCTCCACCGTGGAGGATTCCAACAGGTCGTATTCCCCTCACGCAGGGGGAGCTCCAGCACCCGGACCCACAGTGGCACCAACTAACCGTTTGGCACTTGACAGGTGGGCCTTGAGCCGAGACTCATATTCAGCAAGGATGATAGCCATGATTCAACAATCCAGCGCCCCTCGACAAATAGGATATATGATGCCACATGGAGGAGTTTCTGCACTTGGTACTCAGATCATAAAGTGGAGCTCTTGAACATCTCTGTTCCGATTGTGTTGGAATTTCTGATGGATAGGATGGACATTCCCGAACACCATCCAGAGACAGGTCGCAGCTCTTTCTAAGGTACTCATGTGTGACAATGGCGCCCCCTTGACACACGATCCTTCGGTTCGTTCCTTTTTAAAGGGAGTGACCAATGCAAAGACAATGACGGTACACCATTACCCGTCTTGGGACCTATACCAGGTCTTTCAGATCCTCATTTCACCACCCTTCGACCCTATTGCCACATGTCCACTTAAGCTATTATCTATGAAGGTGGCATTCCTTATGGCAGTCATGTCGGCCAGGCGAATTTCAGAACTGGCCGCTCTTTCTGTCAGAGAGGACCTGTGCATTTTCCATGCAGACAGGGTAACCCTCAAACTAGACTCTTCCTTATTCCCAAGAAAAATTCCTTGTACCATGGGTCCCAGGAAGTGGTCTTACCAAATTTCTGTCCTAACCCGTCCCATGACCTTGAGAAACAGTGGCACACACTTGACATTCACAGGGCTCTGCAACATTACATCAAACGAACTTTGGCCTTCCATAAATCCAAAGCATTGTTTCTATCCTTTCAACCTTCATCTATGGGCCAGAAGGTCTCCTCCTCGACAATAGGGAGATGGATTAGGGCCTGTATCACTCTAGCATACAGGACACACTCACTAACAGTTCCTAGGCATATCACACCCCATTCCACCTGGGGCGCTGCCACTTCGGCGGCTTGGGTGACCCAGGCATCTATAGGGGAGATTTGCAGGGCGGCTACATGGTCTCGCCCTCGTCCGTCACTATAAGATTGAAAAATATGCTTCTTCAAATGCCTCCTTTGGTCGCAGAGTGTTGCTACACATGTTGTCATCTAGCGGGACCCAGGCCCAAACTAATCCCCCCCCTTAGGGACACAGGGCTTTGGTATGTCCCATTTGTGGATTCTCTATCCAATCAAGCTGGAGAAGGGGCGTTGTCTTACCTGAACGCCTTTTCTCAGCATGATGATGGAGAATCCACTCCCTCCCATCTAAGGTCAGTTTGGCTCTGGTTCCGATATTAGGAAAGCACAGACGTCAGACTAACATCTGTGTATCGCCTTAGTCTCAAACTGGGGTGCTATGGCACAGCAGAGGCGTATCTACACTTCAAATGTAGTCTTATTGAAGCAGGAAGATTAAGACAACCCATTTGTGGATTCTCCATCATCATGCTGAGAAAAGGTGTTCAAGTAAGACAATGCTCCATCTTGAACGACTTTTGAAAGACCAACAACAGGGGACCTAGCTTAATCTCCAGTAAATAATGCAATAACTTGCATAATTTATGAATATAAATGTAATGATTCAGTTTATACTTATGTTTTCTGATGACTAAGCCAGAGAGTGACTTTTGAGTGAAAATGTGCTTGGTAACATAGAATGATATGATAGCTTGTTCCTCCTTTTTGTACTTCTGGTCTGGCCATTGACTGCAATAAAGGACTGGACGATTTTGAGTTGGATCTCTCATGAGCTGCAAGGCTGCTTCTCGTACATTAAGTAATCTGTAATGTTTAAAACAAATGTTTGGGGCTTTTCTACAGGCTGGGAAAGAATTTTCGCTGCTCAGAAGGCATGCTCTAGATAGTGTTTCTCTGATGCTGGGGAATTCTGGAGTTGAAGTCCATGCATCTTAAAGTTGCTGAAGTTGAGAAACACTGCTCCAGGATGTCAATCTATGGGAGTGCTGAAGATTTAAGATGGCTGAGAAATGAGTTTGGGATATATCTCCAACTTCAATACAACTTACCTGAAGTTTTGAATTTCTATGATTGTTGCAACTAAGACAAGAAAGATAAGGAAGTGCCATGCCACTGCCTATAGTATCTTATATTTCTTGCAATGAATCGATTTTTTCAAGGATGTGATTTGGACCCATAATGCCCTAATGACTTTTCATAGATGATCAATCAAATAGGTTTCCCTGGGTTATAGAGTTGTTATTTCCATGTAACAGTGTGTATTACCCAGTGATGGGATTCAAATACCTGAACAACTTCTTCAGCATTTCAGATCAGATTAAAAAGGCAGTATAACTTATATTGCCTGTTTATGATATTTCAGTCAGGTTAAAATATTCCAGACAAGGACATTTGCTATTGATGAATATCATGAGTTTTATTTTTGGATTAGTTGGCACTGATTGTGATGATATAAATGAAGTACTTTGCATATCTATTTCAATTTGCACTGGCTAAAAGCATTGCCTTTAGCCTCCCTTGCCTGCATTAGTAGACCCTTAAGATACATTAGCTCATGCTGCACAAGGATAATATGACAATTATACATAATCTTTTCAAAATAAGCACCTCCCTGATATGTTGGGATATAAGTCTGATAAATCTGAACCAGCACTATCAATAAGAAAACTCATCTGGAAAACAACCACTACAGGGGTTGTGCTAATGTAGCCCTCTTATTATTTTTAAATCGACCAAAATTCAATTAATAATCTAATCTAATCTAATCTAATCTGATCTGATCTGATCTGATCCGACCCGACCCAACCCAACCCAACCTAACCTAACCTAACCTAGCCTAACCTAACCTAATCTAATCTAATCTTTCCTACTATTCCAGAGCAAGGAATGAACAATACCTTTAAATACAGTGCTATTATGTCTCCCTTAGGCCTTTTCTTTAGATTAGACATACCCAATTCCTCTAATCACTCTTCATATATTTTAGTCTTCAGCCCCTTAATCATTCTTTTTGCTCTTGTCTGCACTCTTTTCAGAGTCTCAACATCATTTTTATATTATGGTGACCAGAACTGGATGCAGTATTCCAAGTCTTACTAAGGCTTTGTAAAGTGCTACTAGAATTTCACATGATATTGATTCTATCCCTCTATTCATGCAGCCTCAGATTGTATTGGCTTTTTTGGCTGCTGCCATACACTGTTGGCTTTTATTTAAGTGATTGTCCACTAGGACTCCAAGATTTTGATTTCAAATTATGATTTCTCAATTTATGGACTAACTAAATCTGATTTTTAAGAATTGAGTTTTCCAGTTTCTCTTAATGTGAATATTTTGATTAAATTAAGCCTATTAGAGTACTGTCTTTTAAAAGGTGGCTATTTTTTTGTTTTAATACTTGGGGTCTAAATGACAGCTATACTGAAAATGCCCTAACTCAAAGATATTTATGAAAAACTAGAAGAGGTTATATAGGGGCCACACTGAATTGCAAGCATGAAATTAAAATAGTTCAATTTTCTTCTGATTAGATCCTGCATATGTGATGGCATTTCATTAGGTATATTTTACATAGAAGTCTATATTATAATGGTAGAGCTTAGCTATTTAATGAGTTCTTTAGCAAGGATGACCTTTCAGACTATGTATACTTATTGCTATGGTAGTCAATAGACTAGGAATTATGATCCGTAATGGAGCCTTACTTTTGTTCTGTAGGGGGCAGTTAAAACAGATTGTGTTCTACTCTATTTAATAGTTTCCCTTTAAGCTTACTTACCAAAAGTTCCTGCAGTTATAGTCCTCAAATGCTAAAATAGCATATGTCTAAGGAACATAATGTTATTTTTTTTCTTATTTTAAGGAATTAAGCAAACTAGTCTTAGATTGTCAATGTTGAACTTCCACAACGAGATCTGAATTTCAGACTATTTTTAAGCTATTGCAAAGTTATCCACAAAAATATCCAATGATTATGTTGCCCTGTTCAGTGAGGCTTAGAGAAGCTAGGCATCTAGAATAATTGGAGATTGAACAAAAGAGGTGATCAGAATTAAACATCTAAATCTAGTCTATAGCAAAGACATTTTATGGCCATCTCCCATCCAAATAATAAGCTAGATGCTTATTTTTTTTCCAAACTAGATGCTGCTTAATTTTTTGAACCTCAGCCAAATTTCATAAATGCACAGCTTCCTGTTGTATTAACAAAACTAAATTAAATCAAATTAGGTTTCAGCCTGGTCCCACTCACTTTCTTGGTCTGTGTAGATCATTCAAAGCCCAGGTATGCTCCATAGCCTAAAAGCAGATAGCAATTCCTGACACGGGGATACTTTTCTACAAATGTGTGAAATTTGGAAGTGGGATCAACCAGCAGAGTCCTGCTCCTGTTTCTAAACTCCCAGTGAACATGTGTCAATTAAATAGAAAGAGCATATCTTGCTGTCAAGATGGGAATCAATTGTCTCCTAAGTAGCCAAACTAAAACACTGGTGTAGGTCTGAGTTGTAACTGTGTTTTCTAGAAGGTTATTTTGTGCCTACTGGGTCCTGGGCATTGATGAGGACAAGGTAAGCAGATAATGTTTATGTATACCAGGTAATACTACTATGAAAGGAAGGTGAACTTTCCTGCCCTTCTAAAATTTGATTACATTTTCTGAGAAGCCTTATGAGCCCTCATGGAAAAGCCATGTGCTAAACGAGACACTGCAAGGCAAAAATGTTATTAGCCAAAATTGATGAGAATAGCCTTATGTTTAGTTATAATATGTTATTAATGCATCTCTACTTGAAAAATAGGAACTAGGGAGAGAGAAAGGAAGAAAGAATCATTTTCCTCTTTTAATCATCATGTCCTGGATTTGTTCCCATACCCTACAGGCAGTGCTATTTCATTCCATTCCCTTTATTGCTCCCCATTTCTAAATAATAATAACAATAATAACAACAACAACAATAACAACAACAACAACAACTACAACCAACCATCGTCGTCGTTATCATCATCTTCCATCTCTCTATTGTTAAGAAATGGAGCATTCAGCCAATTAACATCCCATCCAATTTGGTCTTCTGTGTTTAATCCCTTGCTTGTAATGCCTATCTGTTTTCTAACAACTAAATCATTTTGATATTCTGATGCTCCCCCAAATGCCTGCTGCAGAATAAACCCAAAAGGCAGTTGGGTTTATTTCTCTTAGTGAAGGTTGGATGTCATAATGATATATTTCTGGAGAGCAGCAGGCACAGCTCCTTTGCCTATGCTAAATCACCAATTTATTTGTGGATGTCAAGAAAAGTGATCTTAAATTGTTTGAGTTAACATACATGCATAATCTTTGTATATACCAGTTGTTGCAAGTGGAATAAAAGACAGGTGAGACAAGTATAGCTACCCTTCAATTACAAGAAAGTTGATTGTGCTCTGGAGTAATTCACATCCGTTTTATTGTAAACAGTGTAGCATTTCTCTTTACAAAAACACTAAAAAGCAACCAAGTGTGTGTCTATGCTAAATTATTGGAGAAACAAGCAAAGATATCATAAATCAATTTCTCACAAAAAACAAGAGCTGAATAAATGGCAGTTGCTGTGTATTTAAATGGAGTTGTGCTTATTTTCATTCAGAGGGTGAAGATGGATGAATAGGGAAAATATCAACCCAAATCTTGCTTGTCATATATTCATGGAAATCAATATAACTCCTTATGTGCAAAATGGAATATGTGGCAAAAGAGAGGGAAAAGGCTTCTTTCACTGTAAATTTCCACTATGTAATGAATTTTCAAATATAAAATTAGTACTTGGTTTCCTGTTAAAGCAAAAAATAATTCCTGGATAAGCCGCAGTAGAATTCTGATTTCTGAAATATGCTGTTGTTAAACTACAACTTCTACTAAAGAAGTGTATGTTTAAAGGCATGCATCCAGGAAAGCAAAGTGATGAAGGATGAAAACAGATTTACTTTCATTAGTCATTGAGTTGTCTAGTGTTTTCCTATGAATTTACCTGTTCATTTTAAAATAAATCCCGGTAATCAGTTTTCCTTGGTAATCATTTACATTCTCTTAAAAATATGTTTTTCCCAAAAATATAATTATCTTTTTTATTATTTTATTTAGCTCAGTAAAAGTTTTATAATAAAATCACAAATGCATTCCTTCCAGATCAGTTTTGTAGACTAAAATATGAACAATAGGAGAATCTATTTAGTATTACTAATTAATTTGAATAAAACTATTGTGAAGCCCATCTTTTTATTTTTTAATTTTCCCTATTTTTCTTACACCATTTTTCTTGTACTTTATTTTATATTAGTTTGATTAGTTTTTAACTGTTTTAAAAATTTCAATTAAAATGATGTAAAAAAATTAGAATAATTTAATATTAGTATTCCTATAACTGTGAAATTAATTGGAAATGGTTTGTGGATTTTTCTTCAAAACTGTTAGTGGATTCTTTTACATTTCCAATGTACATAAGTTATAAATTATGTTGTGCTAAAGAGTCTGTTTTCCTTTATCTGACTTCCTTTTCAACTTCAAGGTAAATTGTAATAAAAAACTATCCAACTCAATATTCTGAGATTTCCATTTAATATGTAATAACATTATACTCTTCTTAAATTTGGTTCAAGCTAATTCTTTTAAATTTGTATTTTACTACAACTTTAGAATGTTAGAAAAATACTTTGTTTTGATAATCCCATCATTGTGACATTATCTAGGATTGATAGAAGAGAAATCACATTCCAAAGAGTCCCTCAAATTATAGCCATATTAATTAAATCAAATAAATTAACTCTGGTCTAGTTCCAATATTATATAGCAAAAATAATCATTCAAGATCTTTGGATTTATCATTTTAAATTTCCACAACAAAAAATAAATCAAGCAACAATTTATATGCTCAGAATATATTCTAGCTTTGTTCAGATCACTATGTTAACTTGCCTTATTTCAATCCATATAATTATATATAATGTGTTTGTAAAGTGTCATATGACATCCAAAGTAATAATTATCTACTTTTCTAGTTTATATTACTTATTCTCTCTCTATCTTAAGAAATGAATTGTCCTCAGGATTTTGAAGTTGCTATTTACATGTAGTTTTTTAAATTTATATATTATATCTAAATGCATTTTTCTGTTACCTCTATCAAGATATCAAAGAGTGCATTCATTATTATTTAAATAATAAATACAAATTACTTCTTGAATACTTTTTCTGTAAAGCAGAATCTGGAGCTGTAATGAGAAACTATAAATCAGTGGTTCTCAACCTGTGGGTCGGGACCCCATTTGGGGTCGAACGACCATTTCACGGGGGTCACCAAACAACGCAGTCCGCCATTTTTCCCCCTTTTCCTTAGCTGTGCTACTTCCTTTTATTCTATTGGCTTTTGAAAGCCAATAGAATAGACTCTCTTGAATAGAGTCTAATTCTATTGGCTTTCAAAAGCCAATAGGAATTGTCCAGGCTGTCTCTGCCCTGCTGAGCCCACCCAAAGTCCCATTCTGCAAACAGTGCTGCACCAGTTGAGTAGTCCTCGACTTACGACCAGTTGAGTAGTCCTCGACTTACGACCAGTTGGGGGTCGCGGCATTAAAAAGGTTGAGAACCACTGCTATAAACCAAAGGAACTATTTTACTGTAAATATAATGTGACTTCTCTATTCAAAGACCAGGGAAGAATTGACTAACAGAGCATTCCAAATAATTTTCATGTTGTATATAAAAATAGTGACCTCTGATAAAGGACTTAGATATAACTTTGTCAAAGCTGAAAGCTTATTTTTGATTGTAGATATTATTGTTGGCAGTTACAAGAAAAAACTATATTCAAAACTCACATGTCTTGAATGGAATGCTTAAGGTAGAATGTAGTCCAATTTGTTCCAAATTATGTTCCTTTCCTTCACTTCATTGGGCAACTATGGTAATTGGAAAAAAAACCCCTTAATTTAAACTTTTAAATTGAAAGTCTTTATGTAAGGAGTCCAAATAAATCTGCAGGTTTCATTTTTTTTTTAGGGTGTGGGAAAAGGTAAATATGTAGAACAATAAGAAATTATCTAAGATGGGATGTATAGTTTTTATGTAATTGAACATTTGTTTTCCAGAAAATAACCTGTCATTTAGGATGATGGTAAAGTGAGATTTAAACTTTGCCAGGAAACCTCTCTGCAGATAAGGGACCTATAAACACAGGAATACTGAGTTGTTCTAAAGCAGATATGCAGCCGTTAATATAGCACAGTGTCAACAAACTCTCAAATAATACTGATCTGAAGATATATACTCCATTTATAATTGGAGGGAGTGTGGGAAAACACAAATTCACAAGATGTAGTTGCTAGATATATTATACAAATCTGCAGACATATACAAAAACATATAGTGGTGAAAATGTCTTACATTTCGTATTTCCTAATAGCCATGATTTATGATGGCATATATTCTAAGAAAACAGATTCTAAGTGTTATAACTCAAATTTTGAGTGCCCAGATTGAAGATTTCTGGTTCTTTGGCAGGGTGAGTGTAGATTTGTCCATTGATATCAATAGAACCAGACAAGCATTATGATATGGATTTCATTTCAGAAGCATATTCACTATTATCATTCATATGGGGCACATTTGAAGGAGGTTTCCTGCATATCACCATTGAGGTTCTTGTAATTTAGAAGCAAGGAAGGCCAAAGGAGATCCATCATACTTGATCAAACCATTCCTAAGGTGTTTTTATACTTAATTTTCTACCTTTGTTAAGTTGAAATTATTGTCACTTCTTTTTAATGGGATCTGATCATGAAGTCTTCTGTGAACCCATTTTTCTATTCATGGTCAAAAAAAGTTTTGGTTATTGTCAGTATTGTTTCTGGTAACCTCACATTTTATGGGGATATCTATTGAGATGCCTTCACATTGTAGCAAAAGTCTTTTGTGTTAAACATGAATGTGGTATATAGATTAGTAAATGCTGAAAGCAATATTTTAAGCATATTTTAACCTAGGTCACCATAGAACTATACTGTATGTTTGGATTGGATAGAAGAAGGATCCATGAAACAGTTGATCCTTCTATTTGGTTCAATATATGGCTTGAATTGATATATAATTTTGTTTATTAGTGTAGGGTGTTTCTTTTGTACAGGATGTTTTATCATTAATGGAGTGGTTTAACTTTAAAGTATTGCTTCTCAACACTGGTGATTTTAAACCATGCTGGCTGGGGACTTCTGGAAGTTGAAGGCCACATATCATAAGTTGCCAAGGATGAACAACACTAATTTAGAGAATAGTCTCTTTCATCTCCTTGAAAAGGAAAAAAAATTGTTTGAAAACATATTTTGCATTTCTTTTACTATGTAGAAAGTTGTATCTTTACCTGAGATTCTAAGAGTGGGATTCCATCATTTTCTGATTTGTTCTGGGGAGTTAGCAATTTTTGGGAGAGATAATTTGTCACTATAGCCTGCATACAGATGAAAACAGAATTTTTACTCTGTTTCCCTTCACAGATGTACTGCAGTTTGCAATGGTTTAAAATGTATTTGTGTATCTGAACAATATTTATGTGAAAAATATAGATTTCTATATTTTTCTGTGAAATTTGATGTTTTCTACTGAAACAATTTCCAGAAGCAGATGTTGAAGTTTTTGAATGAGCTGGGAAAGGCTCCCAGGTATATATGTGCATTTATAAAACAGAATTCCCAAATCCAGATCACAAAATGCATAAACTTCTGATTTTTTGCCACTGCATTGGTTTCACCTCCATTTCTTCTCATTCCCAGAAGATCAGCTCTTTCTTTGAAAGGTTAGCAGCTTTGTCTGGATCTCATGTATATAGTATTTAAATTCTACAGCTGTAGTTATTTATTTAAAATATTTATAGCCTCCCACCCAGAGGATCTCATAGTGGGATAGACTCTCTGAAAAGCAGAATAGGAGAATGAAATCAAATCAAATAAATAGTAAAACAATTTGAAATATACATTGACAAGTGCATGTCTGAATCTTTCTTCTTTTTAAGTTTATGTACCTATAATTATATACATAATTATCATGAAACCCTGACTAATTTTAGCTTTGTTATGTAGTATGGAATTTGTGATTTCCTTTTAAAATGGAAGGAAGGAAGGAAGGAAGGAAGGAAGGAAGGAAGGAAGGAAGGAATGGAATCACTGCATATCATGGATCTTGGAATGATTTGCTTGTTTGTTTTGTGTTAGGGAAAAGATGTTATTCATTAAATATTATAATTTGGTACAATTTCAATTTTTTGTATTGTTAAGTTAATTTGCATGCCTCTTTGGGATGAATACTATCTATTTTTTTGGAACAATACTGTTTTCTAATGATCAGAGCATACAGGTGTGTAAAAATTCAAAACACACTCAACATTTAATTAATCCTTCAACAGAAGCAAGAGGGCTTATCAAGTGAACTGCTGTAATTAATTGGGACAGAAGTAGGCCTAAGAGAAGTAGGTCTAATTGCTGCTAAACTTTTGTTCCAGTTGCATTGAAAGGTCAGGATCATTTTTTTTCTTCCATGCTTCATAGGGCACTTGTAGAGTCCTTATAGAGGCAAATGTTATTATAATATTTATCTAATGAGTCTTACAAAATAATGTTAAAGAAATATTCATTGAAATGGTTCTGACCCATTGAGCAGGCAATGGGTGCCTCAGGTCACATGCATCACTGTTTAAGATGGTAAGAAAAATCAATAGCATGACAAATGTTTGTGAATATGAGCGACACACATTTTGCAAGAAAAATATTTTCAAAGAAGAGAATGTAGAGAGTGTGTAGCACCTGGCCCCAGCTTCAGGACATCAGAATAATCCATATACACATTTCATCTTGGTGCATGCCACTAAGGTTTGTGCTGTAGTATAAAAAGGACAAGTATACCAGGAGGAAAGGAAACAAAATGTCTAATAAAAAGGGGACTTAATTTTTATTGTGTGTGGAATTGTTTTTTTCAAAATGGCCTTTAAAACTTCTGTTCTCAATAACAGAGATCATGTTTTTGCCCTATGTGGGTTGAGAGCAGCGTGTCTCCACTTTAGCAAATTTAAGAAGTGTAGAACTCAACTCCCAGAATTCAGTATGCTGGTTGGAAATTCTGGGAGTTGATGTCAACACTTCCTAAAATTGCTGAAGTTGAGGAACAGTGATCTAGACCCTTGGGACATGTTCCACAGGCATTCAGGTTCTTTTAATTATTTTCTGAAATTCCTCAAAGTAGAGCTATCCAATCTCAGTTGCCCTCTCATAACCATCACTAAAATGTCTATAGAGGTCCTTTCCTAATATTGGAACTTCAACATTGCCATTGTTAAAGAAAATGTTGGATGCCAGCAAGAGTTGTTGATTCATAAAATCCAAAATGTTTTGATTGTCATAAACTTTATTCTGACTTTCAATAAAAAGGAAAGTTTCTTTTTTAATGGAATCAGGAAAAAAAGTAAGCAAACACCAATCTACTTCTTTTACTGAGATAACATCTGTAATGTTTTTTTTTCCTGTCAGACTGTCCTAATCTGGTACCTTCAAAATGTGATAGAATGCAATTACCAATTTTTTAGTTATAATGGTGCATATTTGGAGAGTTGTAATTCAGTTCTACGAATGTGGAAGACATTATATTTTTAGGAATATGATGTATATGTGAGTAGACTATGTCTTCAAGGGCTAGTGGGGCTCCCTAATTGGCCCTTTAGAATATATATGTTGCCTAAATTAAATGACCACAAAGTAGATAAATTAGAAACAGCTTTTGCAAATAAAGGCCTTTGAGCTGCCCTTACTTGTTTATGGGGTAGATAAGAGTGTGTATGTATACCACTGAGAGATTCACTGTTTTCTTGTTGATGTTTTGAGACTCAGAAGACCAATTAAAATATACAGTGAATGCTGAATTGCTTTTGCCCATGGAAAAGTGAATGAAATGTCAAAAACATGTTGATCCCTGGAACACTGCAGGTTGCAGATCCATTTCATTGCTGAATTTTGCAAAAGATAGCTGTAAGATTTGATTAATATTATTAGGGAAAAGAAAACATATAATTTATAAAGATAGTTGTAAAATACTGGCCTAAGAGATTTTAAAAGTGTTGGGCACGGGGGAGAGGGAGGAAGACTATTACAACTGCATTCTGATGGGAAATTACTGCTTTCATCCTAAATTAGCCATAATATTGTTTGATTATCTGAGCATTTCATTTCTGAATATAATTTATATAACATTTTTAATTCTCAATTATAATGTAAAAATAAACTCTATGGGTCTATACAGTGAAGTTACATCAGCAATATCTGCTACAACAGTGTAGTTGTACTATGCTATGCAGTATTGTATACTTCAGACTGAAGGTGAAGAAGTATAGTCTGCCATCTTGCCTTTGACAATAGGATAGGGTTTTGATTGCTTGAAGTTCTGACCATGACTATTTTGCTTTAAGGATCTATTCATTTATTATTCATTTATTATTCTTAGCTTTTCCTAACATGCAAGACTCTTATTTATTTACTCTATTAATATTAATTCTGAATTTATATTCAGCAGAAACCACTGGACAAAATAAATTCCCACCAATTTGGAGATATTTAGGTATTTTGGATGCAAGAAATTATAATCTTCTTCCAATGGACGAAGACTTCCAATGGGACTGTTGGTGAACCAGCAGCGGGTCAGAGGAGGAGTCACTGCAGGACAGAGATGACAGTTGCGGCAGTGACACAGCAAAGTGAGGGACATGGCAGGCAGCAGGTGAGTGGATGCCCGCTAACAGGCACTGCCATGTTGGATCTGAAATGATAGGTGCTCTTTAAATGTAAGGACTCATTCTTGCTGGTAATTAGAATTTTTAATATTATTATTTGCAAACAAAATGAAGGTTTCCTATTTAGAATAATAAGCTGTCAGGTTAGTAAAACAGCGATATCAGAACCAATTTTAGATTAATAGCTTAATCATATATACCGTGTTTCTCTGAAAATTAGATCTACCCTGAAAATAAGACCTACTTTGATTTGGGGGGACTAATATAAGCCCTACCCCAAAACTAAGCCCTAGTTAGGACCCTGCCCATTCCGTCCCACTTTACTGCCGCAATGGAGCAGCAGAGTGCATGTCACGCCGCTGCCACCACAACGAGGCAAGGTAGGTGGGGGAGGGATGGAGCTGCCCCACATGCCCCACACCCACTTAAGCCACCCCCCCCAGCCAGGCCATTCCTTGCTCGCCGACCTTCTCTTTCTCTCCCCTCCTGAGTCAGGCTACCATGCTACGGAGGATGGGTGGAATAGGCCCGGTCCCCTTCTGCTGTTTTGGAGCCAGGTGGCAGTGATGGCAAAAGGCTCGAGCGCTGCCACTCTTTGCTGCTGGAGGGGCTTTCTTCGCACTTCACCCAACAGAACAACAGCTTGGCAGCAGCCACCATCTCCTACTCCATCAACTCTCCTGTGGCTTGCACTGTGACCGGGCAACACAAGCCTCCCCTGCTATCTCCCTCCAGCAGCAGTGCAGAGCGGAGCAGAACACTTGCTTGCTGCCCTGCATCACCCCTTGTCTCCCTTCTCCGTTCTGGAGATGGCAGCCCTATTTCCTGCCGCTTCTCCTCCTGGCACTGCACTACCGCCCAGCTCTTCTCTCTTCTAGAAAGCATTTCTTCACTAACCTGCTTTCCAGCTCTGGCACATTTCTCTCCTGCTGCAGGGAAACAGAATTTGTGGGACTAAAAAAACTTCAGTCAGACCTTCCAACTTCTCACAAAAAAAAAAAAAAGATCTCACAGGTCTGCTCACCTCAATATCTGTTCTGATTTAGCTGATGAAATGACAATTGGTGGAAAGGGGGAAAAAAACCCAACCCTTTGATGTACATACTGTAAACTAGTCTTCCTGTAGGAAAATCAGCATGCACTCTGCAAAAGTAAATTCTGATTTACCAACCTCTTAGAATTTCTTTTTGTGAGTATCAACAGACAAGTCAATTGAGGTATTGATGGTGGTGACCCTGTTGACAGTGTATATTTGGACTTTCAGAAAGCTCTTAAGTAAACTTAAAATTCACAGAATAAGAGGGTGCATACTTTTATGGATTGCTGATTGGAAAGAAAAAGCAAACTATGAGAATAAATAGTGTTCCCAATGGAGGGTTGAAAGAGGAACTGTACTGGGATCTGTGCTTTTAAATGTGTTGCTAATGTTTGACTTATTGGGTAAGCAATGAACTGATCAAATTAGTAAATGATATCACAGATTATTGTGAAGAACTCACCATAAGGATATCATTAAACTGGATGAAAAGCCAATTTTTGGCAGATGGTATTCAATTTAAAAAGTGTAAAGTAAGACACAGTGAGCAGAAAACCTGTAACTTCATATGCATTCAGATAAGGCCTGAAAGATCTGGCTTAACCTGGAAAAAAACCACCTTGGTTTTTAAGTCAATAAAAATGTTGATTTAGTGTGTGATGTGTAAGAATGAGTGGAATGCTTAGCGAATGGCAATAATGAAAAGGAAATAGGAAGAAATGAACACTATATCTTGGATTATTCCATATACTTATGGATAAACATACAGAACATTATGGTGATTTAGAGGTATGTTGCTTGGAAATGTGAATGCAGATGTATTTATGTATAAAAATGATGCCTCTTTGTTGGCTGAAAATACAAACATTTTGCAGCAAAAATTAGATATATTGTATGGTGCAACCAAGAGTATGGTTCTTAAAATAAATATATTGATGTTAAAACTAGTTGTTTTTGACATATATAATGGAGTGAATGCTGTAAATTATAGATTAAAATTAGATCAAGTAAATTAATTTATGTACTTTGATAAGAGAATCTTTTAAGTCCTGATAGAAAGTAATGGATAATAAGTGAGGAATAAATATTTGTCAAAAGAAACAAAATTGGATTTATGTAAAAGCCATATTGCTAAGATATATAAGAATTGGGTGTGTCAGGAGAAAGCATAGAGATAAGAAATACATGTGGTAAAAAGAAGAGATGGTCAGAAATGAATTTATGCTGAATGATTGTGGATTGAATGCATATGAGTGATTATTACAGAAATCTTTTTGGTTTGGTCAGATAGAATTAATGAAAACAGTGGAAAACAAATATATAAATGAAGAGTATATGGGTTGAGTAAAAGTAAGACACCAAGTCATGACTGGTGTGATCCTCAACAGCTAATTTGATCCTCAAAAAGATAGAGATTAAAAGTTTAAACAAACAAAGGCAATATCTGAATAGATATCTAGATGTAAAAAACAAGAATAAAAAGATATAGAAGTTTCTCCTTCATGTCCCATAGTGAAGAGGAATTGATTTGCACTGGTAAAATGGCACAAGACAGTAGAATACACAGCAAAAATATGCAGTTCTATAACTTGTTTTCTGTAAAGAATGGAGAGTTGCATAAAGATTTCTATTATCTTCTTAGCTAGAGCTATACTCTCAAAAAGAGGTTGGATGCTCATTTTTGGCAATATCCACGCTAAATATTCTGTGCACGAACGTTAGCCTTTACAAAGGTAAGGAGGTAAAAGTTGGAAATGTGGAAAGAATTGAATCATCACTATTTCTGCAGAAACTTTGCAGTAGCAACAGAGAAAGGCATTAATTACTCTCTGTTATCAGCATACATAGCAACCTTCACTGAAATATCCTCCTATATGCTGTGTCCTACTTTATACTGTGCTAGCAGTGTTGTCCTCCACAGCTATTATTTTATAAGAAGGTACTCTGCAGAAGATACCAGAATGAAATTTATGAATTGAGCTGTCACAGGAGTTATGTGGTTGTCACTGTGAAAAATTACTACTTCATTTTTTTCCTTGTATTGTGTCACAACCAGTGGCTATCCCTCGTGATATTAAGATTACCACTAGTAAATTTAGCAGCACTATGGATGACAAGGCTGGTATGAACTCTAGAACTGAAATGGTGTAAATTATATCCAAATTCTCTTAATTCTGTTGCTAGCCTCTTGAGACAAGACATTTCTAAACTGTATCTTTTTATTTTATAAATTATGGGGGGGAGGCATATTTAGGGAGTCAGGGTTGAAGACCCTTCTATGACTCATTATCTTAACCTGGTTAATGAAAGTCCATTGCTAACATCTTCATGAAAGAAACCATAATTCTTCCATATTTGTTGGAGGGAATTGGTTCATCTAGACTCAACTTTACTTTTTTGTGAGAACAGTGCTGTGGAGGGAAGAGAGGAGGAAATCTAATAACTGAATATACTTAACCATAGCCCTATCATGACCTTGAAAAGACCAGCTAATTGGGAATATAATGGACAGCTTGGAAGATGTTTCTAAAAAAATCTGCTGTTTTGATTCTAAGTGTGCAGATGTATAATATGGAGCATTATATAGGAAACTAACTACTTTTTGTTCACCATGTACCCCTGAAATGATAAATAAATTGAAGATTTTTGAGCCTTATACAAAGTGTAAGTCAGCTGAGTATGCCCAAACAGTTAAATATATTTTACTTGCTCTGTTGCAAGTCCAATCCACAGCCAATATCATACTTCAGGGTATTAGGATTTGTACAAAAAAATAAATTGTATTTGTGCCAAGATACAGCACTGCCTGACACTTTTCTAAGTTGGAATTAGTTTTGAAAAATAACATTGTGAATGGAAATTGCCAGTCCTACCTAAACAGTAAAGATTAGAACAAGTAGATGAATTTATGTACCTTCTGGGAATGTTTACTAAAAATAGGAAAAGGGATGCAAAAATGTTAAGATGGGCATATGCTGGTCAACAGTATGAGAGCAATTGGGAGAAATCTATGTTTATAAAAAGAAACAAGAATGGCTGTATGTAAGAGTGCACTTCTGCCCATTTTATTATATGCAAGTTATATGGCTATATAGGCGGTAGTGCTGTGGCTCAGTTATTAAGATGGAAAGCCAGCAGCCCAGGTTCGAGACCCAAGCTCCACACAATGGAGTAAGGTCCCGTCCTCATCCCAGTTCCTGTCCACTTAGCAGTTCAAAAGTATGCAAATGCGAGTAGATAAATAGGTACCACTTCGGTGGGAAGGTAACAGTGGTCTGTGACATCATGTTGGCCACATGACCATGGAAATGTCTTCAGATAGCTCTGCTCAATGGCTTTGAAACAGAGATGAGCACTATAATTGGCAATGACTAGTGGACTAAAATCTGCAGGGATTCCTTTACCTTTTTATGGATATATGGCATATCAAGAAAATCAATTGAACAGTATAGAGAGGAAAGAATATAACAATGACAGAAATATGCAAGACATACATGTGTGTGTATATGTGTGTGTGTATCTAGATGCTTCTCTGATTGACTTGAAAAGAAAGTACAGCACAATCAGTCTTGAAAAATTCTGTTAGTATAATCTCAATAAAAGTAGTTTTACCTTGCTGCAGAGTTGATTTCCTGGTCTTGCAGGATTGACAAAATGGAAGCAGTAAATTAAAAGATAAAATTAAAAGCAAAAAAAGATGCAATCAAAAATAATTGGTTGCAGAGGAAATATGTATTAAATACAAACATGAATGAAAAAAGTATGCTGAAATGATTTGATCATACAAACAGAATGAATGAAAACAAATACATGAAAGAAGAGTGAATGAGACAAAAGGGAAGACCCAGAAAGATGTGGTTGGATAGAACTGATAAGATCCTGAAAAAGAGAGAGGAAGTTTAATACTGTAAGAAAAAAAAGGCAATGTCTGAATAAATGTATGGGTATATTGACAGCAAGGCTGTTTTTGAAAGATGGAGAAAAGAATGATGTAGTGAATAATATTGGTATAATCTATATTTAGCTAAATTTAATTGTCTTTAATTTTTTCTTATGATATCCTTATCTCTACTTTGCATTGCATTGTTTATCCCAACTGTGACTTACTTGTGGGGTCTGTATGTATTCATGTATGTAAGTTCTGGCATAAGAAGTAATCCGACATGATTGCTCCATTTGTTTGTTTAACTGTCCCTCTCTGCTTGTAATCAATTAACAGACATGTGTGGTTGGATTTCATTCCCCCACTCGATTATTCATATATTCAAAGAAAAGAAGACTCTCTGAAAAAAAAAATCACCACACTGCCTAATCATCATTCCACACATGACCATCTTCCGAAGATCTTGATAGTAAACTTCAGGTTCAGGGTCCCCCGATGTTTAGGTAAGTTAACAAAACTCCCCCAAAGCAATTAGGAAATGTCACGGGTAAGGATCCTTGACACATAAATAGACTCTTTCTCCTGCTGTGAAAGATATTATGGTAGAATCCAATGAACAGCCTCATTTAATAGAGCTAATTATCCCCTACTGCTTCCACATGTGCATTTGTTCTTTAAAAGTTTAGTTCATTAGAAATAGGCCAGAGGATTTTTTAAAAAAGTTTCTGTGCTGACACAGTCTTGTCAATCACTGTATCCTACATTATGCTGCATTGATGGGACCAAATTTCATAAGTGAGTTTTTAACTATGGCAGCTCGCTAACTCTTTTATTATCATAGACAGCATTTACTGATGTCATTTGCCCAGGGCCACTTATACGCAAATATTTTATTTTGTTTATATTCTATTTTTCTACTCAGCAATTTTCTGAGTGGACAGAATTAGAAGCTATGCAAAGCAAAGGTGCCACCATGAAAAGCAAAGATTCAGTTGTTCCAGTACCTCTTCATTATGGAGTACTCTGACTGCAATTCATGGAATTTGCAGTTCAAGAATACTGGACAATGACAAATCTCTGCTTTTGTTCTGTCTGCATAAGTAATCAAATATGTATCTATATGTAAAACATCATATAGAACTGAGGTACAAGCCATTTGATCACAGAAGAAATAGGGCTTGCCTCCAGTTTTGTAGTGTACATTGTTCTTATTTGTGATGTCACCACTTCATTTTATTTTCCATTTTCTAGCCTAGCATTTCCTCCTTCTCCTCAAACAGTAAGCCAGTATTGAAAATCACTGCTTGTACAGAAGATCAAAGTATTTTGGAAGCCATCAGTAGTATCCTTCTTGCCTAAGGGTCCACATTAACTCTTAGATTTTGGATCAGAGAGAATCTTACTTAGGCTACTATTACTGTTAATAATAAAAGAGTCTATGAATAGTTAGTAAAACATGGATAAGTACAATTTAAAAAGAATAAGTATTTGAACATCTGGACTGGATTTGTTTTTCCTCATTTTCCTGCAAAATAAAGAATATAAGTATATTTATACACCCCCACCCACATCTATACATGCATGTATACACAAAAACATACATGTAAAATCCAAAACAGAAATGGATAAAAATGGGGAATTGATATTGTTTTTTAAAAAATAACTATCTTGAAAGTATTTATTTATTTATTAAAAGTAAAATGGATCAGAGAGCATCCATTAACAACTTCTGATTTGAAAACCATTTACATGTTACCCAAGAGATATAGAAGATCAAGTTGAAACCATCAACTGTTCATTCCTTTAGTTTAGGAAAACTGAAATGGAATGTATTACAGCCTCCAGGATAATATTATTAATAAGAATTCTGAAGTGTAAATAAATTTTCCCCATATCCTCAAATCTCCGTTTCTAAATACATTGTTAACAATTTAATTATGTTGAAAGCTGACAGCTGTAGTCTTTAGCCACCAGTATATATTATTTCAGTGAAGTTTACTGGATTGATAGTATTCACCTTTTTTTGAATATAGATTTTCATCACTGTTATAATATAATAGCCATAGGTGGTCCACATGAACTCCTTACTTGCCATATGAAGCAGTTGGCAAGCCAGTTTGGTGAAGGTAAAAATATGGATGTAAATCAGTGGTGGGATTCAGCTGGTTCGCACCACTTCGGCAGAACCGGTAGCTATTTTTTTGTTGCCCAGGTCCAGAATGGACTTCTGGAAGCAGCATCCACACAGAGAACTGGTTGTTCACTGTGGAGAAAAATGCATGCGCAGCAAACTGCCGTGCTTCCCCGCCAAACCTCATAACCTTTTGATACCCTTTGTCCCAGTGAAGCAGCCAGAAGGTCATACCCTTTTGACTTAATACCTCACCTACCGAAACAAATAATATGCTTAGTTCCTTCCTATCTTTTCCTGTCTTTGTTAGTTCCTTCTCCTTTCATCTCCCTGTATTTGTTCTTTACCTGGTCTTTGACCGTGTAATGTGTTACTAGGAAATAGTTGTTTATATGAAGGAATTTTCCAATGAAGAAACTTTATGTCAGTATCTAATGGTTAAGCTTGTATACGTAACAAGAATATAAAAAGCAATAAACTCACAGAGTTTTTCAAGCTGTGTCCTGCAGCTTCAAACCCTTGCTCAAGACATGCCTGTGTCTTTTTCTTAGCATCTTACAGTTCACATATTTGAATCCCACCATTGATGCCAATCCATCCCCAATGCCTTCTTAGATTTCACTGCTGCTCAGGAATCAAGCTTCTAACTAATTCAATCACAGGAGTACCTTTAACACTAAATAGAACTGTTTTTATGATCATGAAAGGTGCTTCTGAGAATTGCTGTCTCATGTGATAACAAAACTGGCCTGGTTCTAAAAATCTGTCTCTCTGAATGGTTGTATGAAAAATATTGTTGTATATACAGCATTTTGTTTCACATTACTGTTTTATCTCTTAGGATTCTAATCCACTCCAAGATTTTTTTCAACACTAGATGGCTATATTTTAATAAGGGAGGGGCATCTATAGAGACCATCAACAGTGACAAAATAACATTGTATATCAGAACACAGCAAATGGAAAATTGGAAATTAAATATTTACCAATGTTTTAGTAGTTCTTTCTATTTCTCTATGTTTTGAAATATTAAATAACAAAATTGTGGAAATTTGGGCACTCAATTTAGAGATTCAAAAAGATCTCTATAATCCATTTGCCTGAAATGGTATAGGGTTTCTTATGGAAAAAATAATTTGTTTATGGTTCATTTTTCATCAATGATAATTTTGAGCACCAACTGTCGAACCTCAGTAAATTTGCCACTTACTGATACTATATCTCTCAGTCATATTTTTTCTTTGCCTATTTTTTTCTCTCTTTTTAAAAGAAATATTTTAAAATGATTAAAAATGAATAATTAAAAATGACATGATCAAAATGGTGGATGAGACTGGGAAATCAATATCCCTTTTATTTTAATAGATATGTGAGACACATTAAAAGGAGTGGTACTTCACTTATGTGATGTCATTGATAGCTCCTGTGGATATCTTTGAATAAAGAAAAACACCCATCAGGCTCCAAAACCCAAGAAAGACATGTAGTGATTTCTCTAAGCAGAATTCTCTATTGTTCCTCACTTATAGACAATAGAATTTGCTCTCTGTTCACTTGCCCTCTTCGTGTTGGTGGGAGTGTTCTTGGTAGTTTCTTGATTAGGCTGTTGTTTACCATTTGATTATTTGTCTGAGTTGGTAATTCCTACACTGGGATATTGTTTACCACTTGATTTTTAGTCTAATATTAATTGTGGTGTTAATCTCTGCTCAATATCCCTGGATGAGCAGAGATTAACACACAATTAATACTAGACCAAAAATTGCTGGCATGGAGATGTGGTCTTAGCTTTTTGTTTATCTCTTTTGAGGTAAGTAGATGTTGTTTATCTCTATGTGCTTATTGGTAGCTGATTTGTCTGAATGCCAGACTTCCAGGAATTCTCTATAAGGTCTCTTTAATAATTCTCCCAGTCTCTTTAATAACCTCACATTTTTTACTTCATATCTTGTTCTGAACTCCCTGCTCTGCCACTGGTCTTTTTGTTTCTGAACTTCATGCATATTGCTACCCAAAGGATATAGGGCAAATATTCACTTTATTGGCGCTCTATTCCATACTGCAAATGTCTAAATGTCAACCTCACAGCAGTCAGCCTGCAAAAATTATTACTGGTGAAAGAATTCAGATGGAATTTATGTCTGCTTTGTCTTGCATATATTGTTTCACATCTGTGAAAAGGGGAAAAAAAAAATAAGAATTCTGCATCACAGGAGACTTGTGTAAGTTCCTGGTAGAACATGCACTGGAATACATAATAGCTGCTTCTGGTTGTATGAAAGACAATAGGTACTTCTCTTTTCACTTTAGTGGAACAACACAAGTTTGCAGCCCAAGGAGATTACTGATTGCACAATGTTGTTTTGCTTTCTGGATTACAAATCTTGTCTGTGTTCACCTCTCTGAGACTTAGACATTGGATTTCAGGAAGCGTACATTGATTAATGAAGTTCAAAGCAAGGACAGTAAGTAACAAGGGAATCAATACCCATTATTTAAACATGGACTAGCAGCCTGACTTTATTGTATAACAGTGGCCTGGTGGGATGTTGTGACAGAACATTTGTTTATGCAGCTCTTTCCAAATGAACATTTTGTTGGTGTAAGCTGAGACCAAATAGAGAGGGAAAACTAAGGATAGACGAAAGGTAGTCTGGGATTTACCAGTATAGCTCTTCTGAGTCAGTAGCAATAGATTAGCAATCTCAACAAAAATAATTACTGTAGTTAATGTTTTGTTAATTGCTACTTAGTTTCAGTGTTCTAAAGCTGTTCAATAGTTGTATTCAGTTAAATCTCTCTGTGACTCTTTTGGCCATTTTTACAGCCAAATGGGAGTAAAACAATGCAGATATGTATAAAATAGGTACAACTAAGTACTGTATTCATGCATGGCAAAAGCTAGTTAGATCTTAACCAGCATGTCTATTCCTCTCTATTCCACTATCCCAGAAATTAATTTGCATCTAGTTTAGGATTTCTTTTTTTTTAGAAATAGAAAGAAACAAGAGTAAAAGAAATTTACTTTTATAGCTTAGGTGGGATTTTGATGGAAAAAAGATGCTTTGGACTATGGTGTATGTGTGAACTTATTATTAAATTTTCATCCTACCTTTTCCTTAGAGCATCCCTAAAACAATCAGATATTTCAATGAATTAATATTAATAGTTCAAATACTACTATTCTGATGATAGGACATTTTCTGGCTTGTTCTTTTTAAAAAAATGCTTTTTAATCAAACAAAGCATTATACTGAGATATAAGGGTTACTATCATGGGTCTCAATTATTCAGCAGGTCTATATGAATACAGTATGCAGAGGCCATATGGTAGATGTTTTCCTCCAGTCTGGGGAAAATGACTGTTGTGGAGCTACCTACCATATTTCTACTTTTCCCCTTCTTCGGCACTGGTGCTATGCTCCAATTAACTGAGTTAGCAGTCACTGACTAGAGTTGGCTTAGCCCTATGTATGGCTAGGTTGTTTTGTGCTAAATTTAACCTCTGGGGATTTGCTAAGTGGGTCAGTTGACTTTTTTTTGTATCCTCTCAACACACTAACCCTCCCTCCCACTGACCCAGTTGTATGTACAGGAACAAGGCATTGTGTGGGAAAAAAAGGAGGTTAAACAGAGAGGGGGGAGGACATGCATTCCTCTCTTCCCTTTCTCTCCCTCCCCTCTCTTGCTGTACAAGACATAAAATCAGCAAAATATCTGGGCAATATGGACACAGAGCAAGCTTTTGGTTTGAAGTGACTTCTAAGTTGATTTTTAAACACAGCATGACCACATCCTCAACTTTCCCACTTCTTAGCTTTGGTTGGTTTATCTTCTCTTTGACTCCTGTTGTCTTTAAAGAGCTTCCTAAATGGTATAATGTGCCTTCTTTTGTCCAGCAATTCCCAGGAAACCACATCATTATACTTTTTGCCCATATCCTGCTGAGGAGTCTTTTAGATAGTGATACTTCAGGAGTCTGGCTAGTAAGAACATCAAGTTCAAAAAGAGCAACAGCATAGTTAGGGCATGGAGTTCTGCTGGTAGCTAAAAAAGTTAAATAAAAATATACAAGTAAAAAGCTTCTAAATTTCAGACTTCATAGCATAGAAAGTAAAGCCTAACGTTTACTGCACTGAGCTGCTTATCTTAACTGAGACATTTATAGCTGATGATTTTCGCTGCTCTTTTATCGTAACAGCAGTTTCTATCTGGGAATTCATCTTTTTCTTCATGATTTCTCTGTAGACAAAGGACCCCCCCCCCCCAAAAAAAGATCAACGTATTTGAGATTTGGAAACATTTTTTCATTATTATTAATCCAAAATATTTTAGCTACGTCCAGTGGATTCAAATATGTGAACAACCAGTTCTCTGTGTGGATGCCACTTCCAGAAGTCCATTCTGGGCCGGGGCAACAAAAAATTAGCTACCGGTTCTGCTGAACTGATGCAAACTGGCTGAATCCCACCACTGGCTATATCCATTGCTGATTGCCATTTTGTCTAGATCCTCAATCATGAGAAAGGAAGCTGGTCAGAGTGAATCCCCAGGCCTATTTCATGATGACCTCACAACTGTCCAAACTGTTTCCAAAGATGCTAGACTTTCTTTCTCACTCAAAGGAATCTATTGATAATGGATATTGTCTTAGATCAGTTTATTCACAAATGTGCAGCAAGATAAAAATAGGATTATGGATCAACATGGGATTTAAATTTTGCTTTTATCTTTCACTTAATAGTTATTGTAGGAAAGAGTTAATGGTCTGCCTTTTTCTTCATGGATAGCACATATTATCATGATACATTAAACACACAGCATCTGAGAGAGAAATTATTGCTGGGATTGTACAAAACCAAAGTAAGGCAGACAATATACGTACATATAAAATTCATTATTGACCTCTTCTACAATTTTAAAGTACTGGCATGGATAGTATTGACATTATTTAAAGATGGTTTAAAGCTGTTACTTAGGGTTTGGACAGATTTTTGGTAGATGTGGATTTTTTAAAAAATAGGATATTTATTATTACAAATATTTGGAAAAAGTGTCAGATACACAATTGCTGCTAGATGTTAAAGGAAGTAAATGGATGGTCTGCTCAAGAAGAATAAATATCTTAAAGTATTCCTAATTCAGGAAGGTACTTGGCAAAGCCTATTTTTTTTTGAAAAAAAAAAATGTTTGCGGAGTTAAAGAGAGAAAAGTCCATTGGCTTAATAAAGGAAGAAGAGAGAAGACAGAATTGGGTTAAGAAGTATAGATTTGCAATTTAATTAAGTCTCATATACTTAATACATTAATAAGCAAAAGATAAATTATTTGTTACAGTTATATCCTTTCTTTTTGGAGGGGGATATTATGAGGATCTCCCTTTACATTATTCCCATAATGATGATCCCGGTTGATAGGTTGGGCTGAAAGAGAATAATTATTCCTAAAATCATCAACTATCACATCAATGGGAATCCCCCTTTCCATCTACCACATTAACTCTCAGGGATACCTAAAGAAAAAAACTGAAGTCACACCAACAATGTTATCATGCTTCTATACACTTGAATTCAGTGGAGTCTTCAATAGAGATTTTCTTCAGTGGAGAACACACAAATGCAAATCAATTTGTTTTTCTACTTTAGCCATAGCTATTCAGTCTTCCTACAAATAGCAACCAACAGAACGATGTAGCAGGATGGTATATAAAAATGAATAATTCTCTAGTGATAGTAGTTAATTTATATGCTTTTATTGGTAAGGTAGGCAGTAAAAATCTAGATGGTGAGGTAGGCAATCAAGAATTCTGCATGCATTCAATATCAAATCTATTTCTCTGTCCTAACATCATCTGACAATGGTGTGACTTCCCGAATGCTTGCATATAGATCAGGGCTTTTCAACCTTTTCACCCATTGCACCAGTTTTAGGATATGGCAACATCTGAGTTCCACCAGTTGCCTAGCAAGGTGTCAAAAACTTGACCCAAAAAAAAGAGGAAAAAAGTGATAAAGTATAGGTAGTCCTTGATTTACAACAGTTCGCTTAGTGACTGTTTGAAGTTACAATGGCACTGAAAAAAGTGCCCCCCAAGCCACAGCCGAGCAAGACACCTGACTGCCCGCCTGGCGGCACTCTTCCTCCTTTCTGAGGTTTTCATTGTTTTGTGAGCATTTCTGTTGAGGATTGGCAGCGCGGGTGGGGTATTTGGTATTTATTACCCCCATCTGATGCGTGGTTGCAGCAGGTTTTGGTCACTTTACATGACCCTGGGACCGTCATAAATATGAATCAGTTGCCAAGCATCTGAATGTAAATCACAAGACCCTGGAGATGCTGCAATAGTCCAGCTGATCAGCGCTTCTTAAGGGCTCAGCAGGAGTGCCAGGATCACTGCCGAGCTTCAGCTGGAGCCTGGCACTAATCCTGGTGCTTCCACTGAGCCCTGACAGCCCTGCAGCTTCAGCCATCTCTCGCTCAGGCTTGTGCGGTGCTGCCATCAGCTCATTCCCCTCCCCCACTACCACTTTTCTAGGATGGTTGCGTACCACCTGCCAGGTGCCAATGTACCACAGGTGGTACCCGTACCACTGTTTGAAAAGCCCTGATATAGATAATAAGGGACAATGGGAAATAAATTGAATATCTCCATGACTCTTCAGGTAGAAATAATAATAATAATAATAATAATAATAATAATAATAATAATAATAATAATAATGCAGAACTACTGGAAGAAAAGATGTTTACCCGTCGCAGATACACAGTGATTGAAAACAAAGAAATAATGATCTGTTACTACAGATCAAGTCCAACAAGAAGAGAATATCTAAAACGAATGCACCAGTTCTGGAAAGAACAACATCCAGAATCAGAAATAACAGAACAGAGACTAGCAGATCAACGCCGATTTATAACACGAAATAAAGTATTCACAGAAACAGAATTGGACGAACTGCAAAGGTTTACCCAGGGCAAAGAAATCAAAGCCTTACCAGAAGTAATTCAGAATGTAGAGGCAAACCAGGGGGAGTTGGCAGTGAAAGAATCCAGCAGAGATATACAACTGTTCTCATTTGGAAACCAGGCACCTCTTCCTCAGGAAGAACAAAACCCTCTAACTAAAGAAATAAAAGAATTGAAACAAAGAATAACTGAGCATCTAGAACAGCACAAAAACAACAGAATAAGGCTGCCTGCATTGAAGCTTGTTCCAAAGAAACAGCTAGCACAAGCATTAAAAGATGCAAATACTGCAATATCAAGTATAAGCACCAATTCACTGCAAGAAACAAACCAACTAATGTACAGCACAGCTGCAGTTATAACAGAATACCTGGGATGCAAAATCAACAAAAAGAAAAACAAACAAACAGTGCACCAGAAAAATGGAAGGTTAGACTAGAAAATAAGATCAGCAAGTTAAGATCACATGCAAGCAAGCTAGAACAGATGAAAGAAAAGAAGCTGAAGAACAAGAAGACCAAAGAATACCTAATCAAGAAATACCACTTAGAAACAAGGAAGATCAAGGAAGCACTGGAAATAATAAAGCAACAAATAACAGCTATAGCCAGGAAAATCAGTAGATATGAAGCTCGAATTGCAAACTATAGGCAGAACCTCCAATTTCAATCCAATCAGAAACGTTTCTACCAATCCATCAATGGAGAAACTGCAAGGAATCAGTCAGTACCTGACAAGGAAGAAACAGTGCAGTTCTGGAAGCAGATATGGGATAACCCAAAGAAATACAACAAGGATGCGGCTTGGTTAAAAGAGGTGGATGCAAATAAAACAGAAGTTGAAATGAAAGAACTAGTAATAACAACAAAAATGGTAGAAAAAAGAGCAAAGAAAATCAAAAATTGGTCAGCACCAGGTGAAGATGAACTGCATGGGTTTTGGTTGAAACATCTAACTGTTATACACCCACTCATTGCCAAACAGTTCAACAATATACTACAAGGAGGAGAAATTGAAAAGTGGCTAACAACTGGGAAAACCTACCTAATAATGAAAAATCCAGCAAAAGGGGCAACACCAGGTAACTACAGGCCAATTACCTGCTTACCAACAACTTTCAAATTACTAACTGGTGTGGTAGCTGATGCAGTACAACAGCATCTAGTTGAAAACAATCTCTTTCCACCTGAGCAGAAAGGAAACCGCCCCAATAGCAGAGGAACAAAAGATCAACTCCTAATAGACAAAATGATCTTGGAAAACTGCAAGAGAAGGAAGACCAACCTGAATGTGGCATGGATTGACTACAAAAAGGCATTTGACTCTCTGCCACATGATTGGATAATAAAGTGCCTAGAAATAACAGGAGTCAGTAGAAACATCAGAAAATTTGTGCAAAGATCGATGGCACAATGGAAGACACAGTTGCAGATCAATGGTGAGAGGCTGGGAGAGGTTAATATCAAGAGAGGAATATTTCAAGGAGATTCATTATCACCATTACTATTTGTTATTGCACTGTTTCCTCTGTCAACAATACTGAATAACTCAGGACATGGCTATCAAACATCAAAAACATCTGCCAGACTATCCCACCTCCTTTATATGGATGATCTGAAGCTGTATGGAAAAACATCATCTGAAATAGAATCGCTGCTCAACACTGTCCGTATATATAGCCAAGATATTGTAATGGAGTTTGGCTTGGACAAATGTGCCACACTTACTATCAAACAAGGAAAAATAATGAAAACTGAAGGAATCAAGATGCCCCACGAAAATAACATTAAGAGTCTGGATGAGGAAGAGTACTACAAATACTTGGGTATCCTTCAAGCTGACAACATCAAGCACACTGAAGTCAAGAAAAAGATTAGAGGTGAATACATCAAGAGAGTGAAGAAGATCTTAAAGTCCAAACTCAATGGAGGAAATATCATAAAGGCAATCAACACCTGGGCAATCCCAGTCATTAGGTACACAGCTGGAATAGTGGACTGGACTCAAGCAGAACTAAAAGCAATGGATAGGCAGACCAGAAAAATAATGACAATGAATCATGCCCTTCATCCACGCAGTGACATTGATAGACTTTATCTACCAAGGCAAATAGGTGGGCGTGGAATGCTACAAGTACATCAGATGGTTGAAGAAGAAAAAATGGCTTTGGAAGAATATCTGAAGAACAATGATGAAGATGCACTGAAATTAGTATATCAGGAAGGCTTACTAACTACTGGAGAGACCAAACTGGCCTACAAGAAAGACCAAATGAAGAACAGAATAGAGGCATGGGAAGACAAAGCACTACATGGCCAATACATGAAAAAAATAGCTGGGAAAGCAGATAATAATAAAACCTGGCAATGGCTAAGAGCAGGAAAATTGAAGAAAGAGACCGAGGGACTAATTCTGGCTGCACAAGACCAAGCCTTAAGGACAAATGCATACAAAGTCAAAATTGAGAAGACAGCAACAGACAGTAAGTGCCGCCTATGCAAAGAAGCTGAAGAAACAGTGGACCACTTGGTAAGCTGTTGCAAGAAGATTGCACAAACTGATTACAAGCAGCGGCATGACAAAGTAGCAACAATGGTGCATTGGAAGATCTGCAAAAAATATCATTTGCCTGTAAGCAAAAACTGGTGGGATCATAAAATAGAGAAAGTCATAGAAAATGATAAAATTAAACTGCTCTGGGACTTCAGAATTCAAACAGACAAGCACCTGCAACATAACACCCCAGACTTAACAATTGTCGATAAGAAAGACAAAAAAGTCTGGATAGTGGACGTGGCAGTGCCTGGAGACAGCAGAATAGAAGATAAAGAACTGGAGAAGATAACAAAATACAAAGACCTACAAATAGAAATAGAAAGACTGTGGCAAAAGCAAGCAAGGGTAGTACGAATAGTCATAGGCTCCTTGGGTGCAATCCCAAAACAACTGGAGCACCACCTGAACACAATTGGCATTGACAAATTCGCTATTAGTCAATTGCAAAAGGCGGCCTTATTAGGAACTGCTTCCATCCTGCGACGATATCTGTAATACCATCAAACATCCACATCTGCCTATCCCAGGTCCTGGGTAAGGACTCGATAGGTAGACAAAATGTCAAATCCTGTCTGAACATCTGGCTGACTGTGCGATGATCGATAATAATAATAATAATAAGTAATAATAATAATGTTGGAAGGGACCTTGGAGGTCTTCTAGTTCAATCTCCTGCTCAGGCAGGAAACCCTATACCATTTCAGACAAATGGCTGTACCAGTCTCTTCTTAAAAACTTCCAGTGTTGGAGCATTCACCGCTTCTGGAGGCAGGTTGTTCCACTGGTTAATTGTTCTAACTGTGAGGAAGTTTCTTCTTAGTTCTAGATTGCTTCTCTCCTTGATTAGTTTCCTTCCTTGCTTCTTGTCCTTTGGAAAATAGCTTCACTTCAGGCACTTTGGAAAATAGCTTCACTCCCTCTTCTTGGTGGCAGCCCCTGAGATATTGGAACACTGCTATCAGTGTGGATAGCACCGGACGTTTTTAAGAAGAGACTGGACAGCCATTTGTCCGAAATGGTATAGGGTTTCCTACCTGAGCAGGGGGTTGGACTAGATGACCTCCAAGGTCCCTTTCAACTTTAATACTACTACTACTACTAAACATGTCCCCCCTTGTCCTTCTCTTCATTAAACTAGACATACCCAATTCCAGCAACTGTTCCTTATATGCTTTAGCCTCCAGTCCCCTAATCATCTTTTTGTTGCTCTTCTCTGTACTCTTTCTAGGGTCTCAACATCTTTTTTGCATCGCGGTGTCTAAAACTGGATGCAGTATTCCAAGTGTGGCCTTACCAAGGCATTGTAAAGTGTTATTAATATGTCACGTGATCTTGATTCTATCCCTCGGTTAATGCAGCCTAGCCAGAATTTTTTTTTCCAACATTGGCCAGTATGCCAGCTGTATCCCTTCATAGACAGTAATGATTGTTTCAAATTGTTTCAAGTCTCCAGACTTGATTTCTCTAATGAACTGTATGTGGGGCTGTCTTTGGGAATCACTCAAAAACTTCAAATAGTATCAAATGCTGTACACTGTATCTTATTGTATAATCACTTTCCCTTTTGAGTGTTTTATCTGTGTTCACAGCATAACAATTAAGATAACAGCATGTACTCCTTAGTCCAATACCTATACAGATGGGAGGATGAGAACAATGAAGCAAAAGATGATCTCTCATTTAGGATAACTATGGTAGAAGGTCATCCCTCTGAATTGTAACCAAGTAATTTTGTAAGATATGTCATCAGACCATCTCCAGATGTTGTGTTTTCTATACACCTATCCTTAGGAAACAAAAGTGGCCATAGACCTCAGTCATTTTAATGTCACCCAACTCTCTATCATTCTGGGCACAAGTTTATTAAAATGAACTCCACTTATACCTGAAGACCCAGGAAGATGCTATCAGGTATCCCTCTGGCCCCAAATGCCAACTCCCTGAGATGCAGAAATCCAGTTGTCTGTCCAGAAGTAAGAGTTTTCTGCAGTTCTTTTCTGTCTCTAATTCATTGTTCAGATTTTTGTACCTCAGATCTGGATTGGGGGCACCTGGTGAACCACCTCCACATGCAGGTTCCCTAGCATCCACTAAAATAATCTGGGTAGGACCGCCACTGTGGTTTATCTACCCCCTTGAGAGGTCAAGTCTTTTCTGTAGTGAATCAATTCTGTGGAACCATACAACTTTAGAACTTTCATCTGCACTGATCATTAAGAAGGCTTTAAATGCATAAGCTTTTCAGCTAGCCTGCTGATTTCATGTTTTTATTTTAAATGCTTTAAATCTTTCCCCAATTATAATTTATTTCTACTTTAATTGTTATATACCTTACATATTTATGTGTTTTAAATTATAAACAGATATTTGGGGTTTTTTTGGTTTACATTTGGTGCTAGGTGGTTGAAAACTCAAACCAATAAATAAAAATGAACAAATTGGGCTGAGTCAGAGAAATAGCAGCCTGGAAGGCATGTTTTGGCCTGAACATGTCTTTTGTTGAAAGAAATGTTATTGAAAATGGGAAACGAAACCTGTGTCTGTCATTCTAACAACTCAGGTCAAGAAAGCTATTAGTCTCTATCATCTCTAGCCACAATTAAGGCACAGTTAGTGCTATTGTAAAAAACACCTGGTTACAAAAATGCTGCTAAGCTAGTCTTCTGTCAAGATTTGAAGTTTTCAAACAGAAACAAAAGGAAGGCACCTTCACTGCAGTTTTCTCTTGATTTGCTGTGGGTGCTGCCCCCTCCTTTTTTTTGTTTTCACATATAGCCACAGAAGGTTGTGACAATTTAGGGAGTTGAACACTCTTTGACTTTTATGTTTTGAATTTTACTATCAGGGAGCTGACTGACTCATACTGTTTTCTTGCCAGCAGAAGGAAAGATGATTGAAGGCTGGCTTGAAATTCACTTTTGAGGATCAGTCTGTGTGGCAACAGGAGAATTGCCAAGGGGAAATGCTCCAAGAAATCAGAAAGGCTAAAGATGTGTGCTTTGGTTGATTTTTTTTTTCATTTCATTTCTACTCAACCAACATCCTTATTTCTGTTTTCCTTCAAATGAAGCACTTTTTTATTCTCACCTACCATGGATCCATTTTATGATGAATCACCTAGAAGAACTGTCTCATTTTTACCTATTTTTAGGTAGCTACAGAGGGATGCAAAGATATGTAGTTTGGATAAGGGGGCATCACTCAGTAGTAAATTTGTTTGAAAAATTCGCAAGGTCTCCATTTAAAAAGAATACTGCAAGTAACCAATGAAAAAGATTTCTAAGGGAGCCTCTGGGTCATTTTTGCTTAGATGGGTGCATAGAGTTTGATCTACTGAAATGCAGTCTTTTATGAAATTACAATTACTCTTAATTTAAACAAATTTATATACAGTAGATTGGAAATCTGGCACAGAAAACTGCCATTCACTTCTTAAGAACGTAAAATTGAAACATAGGATGTTTCAGAACATTGATTGATTTTTGTAAATGTTGATAACTGATCTCACTCATATATTTCATAAAAACATAGATAGGAAATAAATTCATTGTATGTCAGGTTTCTATTTTTCCAAGTTCTAATTTAGTTCTCAGATCAAAGCATATATTAAAATATATGTGTTTCAAGATAGAATATATTTAGGTGCATATCCAATGTGTATCATATGCTTTTGCATAAAATGAAGTGAATATGACTTTATTAACTGTTTTCTGTTTTTGTTTTATCAACTCCATCCCCCACTTTTCCACTAATCAGTAAATTCAAAGATCTAAGACATGTAAAATCTCCCTCCTCTCCTGACTTCTGCCTGCTCTCATGTTATCTTTCTCTCAAGAAGAGTTATACTAGCCTGGGGAAGAGGAACTGTTGGGCCTATATATCACTAAAAATAGCATTGGAAGAGACCCGAATTAACCTTTCTAGAATTGCTTTAAATTGGTTCCTTCTAGGTGCAATTGGACTACAATTCTCATCAGCCTTAATCAGCATGGCCAATGGCGAGTGCTGACTTGCTGAGTAAAAGTAAAGCCAAGGACACTCGCCCTAGCTATTTGTCCTGCTTATTTCAATTTTGGTCTACCTCTCATGCTCATTACCTCCCACTTCACCATCTTGACCTTGTCTAATTGTCAAGCATTATTTCTAAAATCTAAGTTTGAGCTGCTTAATTCTTGAAGGTTATAGCTAAAATCTTTTTGAGAGCCTATTGTATGATAAGTGATTTTTAGACTCTACACAGTTTCTCTGAGCAAAAATGAAAATTCCAGATATTCTTGGATTAAGTAGCTATGGGAGAGAAAAGTTGAGTCATATCCATGCTTTTAAAATAGCTCTTTGCTCTCTCCTCTGTTCTTTCCTCATGACAGATTACATTCCCATCTTCCCTGATGTCTGAAATGTCTTGCAACACGATCAATACATTTCATGGTGCGTTTACTTCAGACAATGTTCAGTTATTAGTGTGAAAAAAGAGAGAGGACCTGTTAATCTAAAACACTCTTGTGTCTAACACCAGACCATCAATGCTAGAACCTTATTTTTATTTCCTTTGTTTGTGTCTGCTCTGTCCTTCCTTTGGAAGAGTTATAGCCATTTGGTGGTTGCGTGTGTTTTATTTCTTCTCTAATCATTAATTTCATGTTTGAAACATCATTTGTCTCAAAACAAATACCAGTGACTGGCTTTCACCATGACTGCCTACTAAACATAAGCCACAGATACAAAAAGCTTTTCTGTGTGAAAGTGTAAACAGCTGAATGGACATATATGTGCTGCAGCACATCAGATATTGACTTGAAAATCAAAGGAAAATACTGTAAGTTGCAAAAGGACAAAGAAGCAGGGGAGTTCTGCTCTACACTAGAATCCAACCCACCATTTCCTAGCAACCAATACTATTAATAAGTAGAGATGGGAGAGAAATGGATTCACTTTGCATTTTATCTCATTTGAAGCCAAATGCAACCGAAAAGGATTCTTCAGAATTAGCAGACCCCAAATTTTGTTAGAAAATTCTTTAAACATGCACAAAAGTATGCAGTGATAGTAATGGAAGCCCAAATATGCTGATTGAATGGCCCTATGGAAAGTAATATTTTGAAAGAGTAAATCTATCATTTATACCTGGTCATGACACATTAATAGATTAACAAGAAACATTTTAAAAAGGCCAATAAATTTTCTAGAATAGTATTCATAGGTTAATTGGAAAGACTTATTCATGGAGCATCAGGGAGATAAGCAGAAAAAAATCTGCAAAACCATGGCATTGAATACAGCGTAGCAGAAATGAGCAGCATTTATTTGCAATGAAAAGCTGTTTGCCAGAAATATTTTAATTCTATATTAAAGGTCTAATTCCCAAAATTGGTGTAAACATAATATGTCTGAGTGGCATTTGGCCGTAGCTTTTGATCCTGCAACTGTTGTGCCAAGACAGTATCATGAATCTTGATATGACTGAAATATTTAAGCAAGAATCTAATATGTCATTTTCTTCTGAAAAAAATTAATCTGTTCAGCTATGTTAGGGGGTAGGTGGAAATGTCAAAATGGCATAAGGCATTGCAATGCCAACCCTGTACTTTTGTTCTCCTATGGTTGTCACAACATCTGTTGACATAAGGACATAGATAAGATCCTGCAGACTTAAGGAAGGAGGGTTTTCTTTGGCTAATGTGCCCCTAACTAACAACATTCATATTTCTTCTGCTGCTCTTGAAAACTCAGTGTTCTGCTGCCAAATTTTGAGACGAATAAGGAATAAGGAAGAAACAAAAAGAAAGAATGAAAATAGAAAAAAATCCTTTTATTAATAGGTTTAAAAAGTTCCCCTTTGAGTAGAATTGAACTTATTAAATCATGGCACGTCATTTAATTTCACCTAGTGAGAAAAAACTTTATGAAAGTTTCACATGCTGTTTTGCTGATAATGGAATAGAAGTGGTTTTTCATTTTTTTCTTTCTCTAGCTTTTTTTGTTTGTTTGTTTTTAATTTCCCGGTAGTGTCTCTTTCAAATATTAACCAAGTCCAGCCCCACTTAGCTTCTAAACCCCAACAAGTTGGACAGATACTACCACTTGCTGAGATCATTATAAAATGCATTTTTAAAAAGCCCCAAATGGAATAATAAACATAAAGATGCAGGATGATGCAGTCAGTCATCCCTATAAAAAGAGATGTCCCATGGAGTATAACTTGTCAGTATTTCATTGTACCTGCTCCTTCATAATCTAAACTGGAGAGCAGACTATAATCTTCAGCAGATTGAAAATGCAAGGTGCTGGTACTTGCAGTTCAGCTTCCACAATCAAATTTAGTTTTTATGTTTGCTTTAAAAAAAATAGACTCAGATGTTGTTTAATCATGATCCAGCAATTTAGCCATTATTAATTTTATCGGAGAGCTCTTAAGTATAGTTGTCTCATGAGAAGGTTTACATCCTCTTTCTTAATCAGAAATGCATACCGCAGTATAATTCTTTATATCTATATCTATTATATCTCCATCTTTGCCTCTATCCCCATCTCTCTCTTTATCATCTCTTTGAAAACTGGACACACTGATTAAACAATTTATAATGGGATGATATGAAAAGATTAAGAAGCAAATTGATTGATTGATTATATACCATCAAATCCTTGTTGATTTTTAAAGACCACATAAGTAGATTTCCTCTATGACAATTTCTCTCTAATCTGGTCCTTCAGCTTTTCCAATGATAGACTCTTATGATAACAGCAGTCTATGTGCATATTTGTGTAGGTATGCTAGCATACTTTCATTGAGCCTGGCATTTCATCAATATAAACATATTTTACTGTATAGGGGTTATTTTAAAATACATAAATAAATTCATATTAGAATGGATTTTAAATTTGTGAGGCCTAATCTTCCATTTGAAAGTCAGTTTGGTGCAGGAGTTCAAAAACTGGAAAAACATGAATCTAGTCCTAAGTACAAAAGCCAGGTGACCTTGGGCCAGTCTCTCAGAAGGAGGCAATGGTGAACCATGTCTGAAATCTTTTCCAAGAAAACTGCAGGGTGATTGCAAGGAGCTAAGACTGACCCAAAGGTGCTCAAGAGATACTCATACTGAAGAGAAGTACTGAAGCAGAAAAAGATTCCATTTTGTTGGAACAAGCTGAAAAGTATAATTTTTACCTTTCAACAAGAAAAATAACTAAATTCTACACAAAAGGCTAAAGAATTCATCACAAAATATAGAGCAGACTTTGACAAAGACTCAGTGGACATAGAGAAGGAAGCATATGGACAATAAAAGCTTGAAAACACTGAAGACATATTAAAAAATGTAAAATATCTTATGATGTAAAAACATCATTGATGCTGTTTTTCATAAAATCAAATTAGAGTAAAACATTAATTAAATACTTAACAATGAATGAATGAATGAATGAATGAATGAATAAATAAATAAATAAATAAATATGCACATTTATTTATCAGATTCTTAATATAGTGCCACTGTGAAATAATTTGTTTTCCTCATCAGAGTGTAAAGACTACTATACCTTAGCTACAGAAATCCAAAAGACCACGTGAAATACAAAGATATTGAAAAGCTTTGTGGCTATCAAGTGGGCCTTTGGATTCTGCAGCCCAACTAAGGCTGTAGTCATAAAGAGTGCTTTTATGAGTTATTTTTTTTTGGGGGGGTGTTTAATGTAGCAATGTAACTAAAAATTCAAATTGTAAATTTCCTGCTGTGATGCCTCTTGAAGAAATGTGAACCAATGTAAAAAAATCAGCAATTATATACTGATTTGAACCAAACACTATAAAGGATGGAAGAACCATTAAAATACATGAGACTCAATTTAGATATTATTAGCTTGACTCTCATTTATTGCCAGTTTTGACTAAGCTTGGATTTCATCTACATTTTCAAATTTTATCATGCAGTGTATAGGCACCTTCCTATCTTGTGCTCTTCCCAGCAAATTAGAAATCTACCTCCAAGTCTTCCAAGCAAAGTTTTTCCAAAGCTGGCTAGCATTTTGGAAGCTGGTGACAAATGGTATATATCTAATTTTCCTTAGAATTAATTTACAGATTTCAATGGGCTTCTTCCTAGTGAAGCAAATGTAGAATTAGATACTTGTGGGTTTTTTTTTTAAAGAATGAATGGAAATAAGCAGCATTTTGCAAGAACAGATGTGGATAAGATACCTCCTCAGTGATGCTAATTTAAGTTGAAATGCCTATGGAACTTTTACTCTTTAAAAAGTATTTCTAAATGAGTGAGAATAACACCAATGTTCAAATGGCCTTTTTTCTTCTGCTCCAGATGATTCCTATCAACAGCTTTGCCATGCACCCAAATAAATAAAATTAAATGGCGTTCTCCTTTGCATAAGTCGGCCTTTCAGGGTCCTTGCTTAATTCATCTTTGAAAGCAACATCAGCAAAGCAACAGTTTTAAAGAACTCATTAAGGTCCTTTATGTCATCTAAAGGTTAATGATGCACTTCCCTAGCTCTTGTGAGGAAAGGGGTTTTATGAATGCCTTGTTTAAAGCTGCAAAAATACCCTTCTTGGAAGGAAGTGCATATTTATGTGCATTTTAAAACAAAACACATACATTTTTCCCCACCCCCCAATTCCAGAGAAACAGCCTGAACTGTCAGTTTGTCTAACCTTTCTTTGCCTGTCACTGCATTCTCATGATTAAATGTGACGATTATAATCATTAATGATGTTCTCTCTGGGTGGAATTTTGATGTGTGGAAAATAATTCTGTTTATACTGCAAAGTCAAAACCATCCCTTCCAGCTCAACACCTGGAGGTCTCTAGGTTAGCAACTAAAGCTAGTTATATTTGTGTCACCGGATTTTAATATTAAATCCTGTAGCAATGGGAAAGAGGAAGGTATTTCACTCTACACTTTAATCTCTGTCATTCCTTTTAACTAGAATAATCTGTTAGACATAAGTGAACTTGATTTGACCTAGACATGAACTTCTAAAAAGAGCGTTGGAGAGAAAGAGCAAAAAAATATGAGTGCGCAAGAGAGTTCTTGTTTAATACACAGAGAATCATTATTTGTGCAAATTTTCCGTTGTTAACTTGTTTTTGCCTGGAGCCTTGTAAGAATATATTAAATCTTCTTTGACTTTGAAATCTTGTCAGACCCGTTTGCTATACTCTATTGATGGCTTTGCAGAATCCACTATGGCTTGAAAGTTCTTTTTGAGGGGTTTGAAACCAGAAAATTTTGGGGGGAATGAAATGTTTCAGATAATTTGGAAATTGTGTATTACAAGACATTTCTTCAGCAATGCCATTTTTGTTTAAAGACTTGTGTTTCAAAACTGACTTTTGAATTATGTTTGCCATGGATGTTAATGTAAAACTAACTTGGCATATAGCTGGTGGGTGTGTTAAAATGTAATAACAATTATTAATAGAACAGTATTAAACAATGCAACATAAGTAGTGAATTCCATAGATACAATATTTAGGATTTAAAAAGATGCCTAAATATCTTGCATATTACATGCTTTCATTTTCTGAGAAATGAAATAAAATACTGAAATTTATCTATGTGTATGGAGCAATGTATGTTTTTAGTTCTACTACAGTATGATTTATCCAAGATAATAGAATGCATGCTTTACTCTTTTGAACATCTGTGTCCCAAAATATAGGGGTGTTTGTTTGAGTGTGTGTCTGTGTATGTATGAATGCAAAAGATCCAGTGACATTATCCACTTTCTCTAATACAGACACAAAGACTGACTGGATAGTGTCATGGGATCTTTTCCACACACACACACACTCTCTAGTATACACACACAGACACACCCAAACAAAAACACAAAAATACCTATATTTTGCTGGGGAATAAAGAAAGTCAGAAAAAAATAGTAGCTGCTTTTATTATTCAAAATGAAATGCTTTATATGCGTTTTCATTCATTGCAAAACAATTCTTTCAAAGTATTTTCTCAGTGTCAGAAATACAGTATTAACAAGTAGTCGTATCAACACAGTTTTTATTATTGTTAATGTATATCCTGCTTCTGTATCACATGGTACTCAAGCTAGTGAATAAAGTACAAACATTAATCAAAAGCTTTTAAAGGCAACTTGTGGTAGAAACTGTAACATTTTTCTAACTGCCATAACAGATTAGATAAAGAAGCTATGACATTATATAAACAATGACATTAATGTAACTTAAACATCAGTATAAGAAAAAATAAAATACCTTAAGTAAAGTTGGTATATTAAATGTTCTTTTTATCTGTAAAGCTCTTGTACTTTTAATTTGCAGATATGGGGCCTGGCTGGTCAGAACAGAGCCTCTAGTACAGTGTCCCTCAAGACCCAGCAACATTAAGACCTCTGGACTTCAACTCCCAGAATTCCCCAGCCAGCATACTTAGTGCAGAAGTTGCCTACTGTATTATGGGCTCGTCTTCCCCCTCCACTCAGATTAAAGATCTGTTCACAGAGAAAAAAAAATGTGAAAATAATTTTATACTGCACCTCCTTTAACAATAAATGGGTGCCATTTAAAATAAATTGTTCAGGATGTGAAAGGTCACATTTATTACTTTACTTTTTCTTATTCAAAATTCAAGTTTGGGAGACTGTTTACTAAACATATCATACCTAAGTGGCAAAAACTCTAGATGGCAGGAAAGAGGTATCAAAATTTCTTTCTGTTCAGTACCAGCACCAATTGTCCAGTGTTTTGCAACCCACTAGGGAGATTTTATCTGTGGCTAAAGAAAAATCCTTCAGTTTAATTTATGTAGGTTTTTTTTCTATGTAAATTGAAGTTTGAGGAAAGCTACTAGGACCAAATCATTATAACAACTGGGAGTGTAAAGTTAAACCTTAAGCCCTCCATGGATTAGATTTCTGGGATTAATTTTTAAG
Source organism: Crotalus tigris (assembly GCF_016545835.1). Classification (NCBI taxonomy): domain Eukaryota; kingdom Metazoa; phylum Chordata; class Lepidosauria; order Squamata; family Viperidae; genus Crotalus; species Crotalus tigris. Next base: position 1,751,698 of record NW_024096545.1, on the reverse strand, counting down.
TAGGAAAGACATAGTTGCCTTTTAAAGACTGCATCAATGTGAAGCTTCTTGTAAGGTTCAGTTAATGCTCTTGAGACAAAAAGCACAAATCCAAATTTGTGTTTTTGTCCATTTCATTTGTTCATAGCAAATTTGTTTAGGTATACTTAGTGTTTAGTCCTTTGTTCGGTGCCAAATGAAGATCACACATGGTAGAATCAATAGCTCTTTATTTCTCCTTCTGCTCACTTCAACAACAACAGCAAGACTCGCAGGCCTCCTTTTTTAGTGACCGGATCCCCGAGCAAAACAGTAACATCTAATGGCGCGCTTTCGTGCCTCGTGCATGCGCGCAAGGCTGGTGCCTCTCAGTCTGGTCCCGGGCAGCTTGCAGAAATCCCGGGACCGTAGCAATGTCCCGAGCCTGCTTTTGCAGGCTCAGGACACAACACCCCTTCCCCCTAGATGAAACTTCTTTTCTGCCCACATGTGCGACCTCCATAGGGGATGTGGTATCTAATTCCATTAATCAAATGCATGGAATGTGGAACATGGATGTTACCATTAAGTCCACCCTTTTTTCCCGTGCTATCGTTTTGGGAATAAATGCATCTGAACTTCAAAATAACTACAACATTTCCGCCATTCATTTATGGCATGTATGCAGTGTTTCCCTGGAACTTGACAGCAACTTCACAAACTCCTTAAGATGTTTGGGTGGGGATTTAATCCGTTGCGACCTCCTCGAACCCAGGGAACTCCCTTGGCTCCTCTGCTTACCTACCAGGCTAGATGTGCCCACTCGTTGCTGCCCCATGTTCCCAGGTGACTCTGGTTCTGTTGCCTGGCCTACTTGCTCACCACCTACTTGCTCACTCTATTACTTGCTCACCCACCTACTTGCTCGGCAGGCCAGGACTTTTCTCACCCTCATACCTGGTTGACCTGCCCCTCTGCTGGCTGGCTGGACCCTCTAAGTCCAGACCAGCATTTCTGGGAGGGGTGGTATTTTCCAGGTCCACAATGGACCTTTCTTGGGAACACAGTCCCTTGACCCCAAAAGCAGCAGCTGGTTGGTCCGGGGTAGCTGCCGCGCTCCAGTACCCTGTGGCCCCCCAGGCCATGCCGGAAGTTCCAGAATCAGGAATTGCCTCTCTGCTTATTCCCCTTCCAGATGGCTTCCTTCTGGGAGCAATTGCAGTATTGGGCCAGTTCCTTTGTGGTGATGGCAGTTCTCTTGTATGTCTTGATTTGTTTGGATACCCCCTGTCAGTCTCCCTGTCTGGAGTGCTGTTTGATGTGTGTGAGTAGTGTGGATACCCCTGTGTGTCTCCCTGGCTGGAGTAAGTGTAGGTGTGGGGAATGACTCCCTTCCCAATGACCTCCTGTTGGGAGCACTTGTGGAAACTTGGGATGGGCCCTCCCCGGCCTCCTCAGCAGCCAGTGACTGCTGATATGGATTCCCAAAATGCACAATATAACGCTTCTCCCCCCCCCAGAGCAGAGTTAGGAGCGGAAGAGGAAGAGTCCAATCTCGTATGCAGCTGATCTATGTGCTGCCGGAGAATGCGGCCATCGTCCAAGGACACCTTGTAGGACAAAGGTCCAGAGACCTTGCAGACCACAGCTGGAATCCAAAGATGACCGGGCCCGTAGTTCCGAGTCCAGACCGGAGCACCCACTTGCAAAATCCTTGGTGCCTGAGGTTGTGATACCTGAGACGCCACCCAATCAGGGTGCAATTTGTCTAGCTTAGTTATGAGCCTGCAGCCCCTACGTAGTTCAGCAGGGTTCTTCCCTGTGGATGTGCAAGGTGTGGTGCGGTGTGCAAGAAGAAAGTCTGCTAACCTGTGATGCCAGTTACTGTAAGTCAGTTTCTTGAGGGCATCCTTGGTGATGCGGACCATCCATTCAGCCATCCCATTGATGGAGGGGTGGAAAGGAGCCGAAGTCGCATGGCGGATCAGGTTGGCCTGAAGGAAAGCCTGGAACTCAGAAGAAGTGAATTGAGGGCCGTTATCTGAAACCAGAACATCTGGAAGGCCATGTGCAGCAAAAATGCCCCTCAGCACCTGGATTGTTCTGGCAGTAGTAGTGGAGGAAACAGGAACAACCCCTAGCCACTTGGAATGGCTGTCAACAACAACCAAGAAGAATTGCCCCTGAAAGGGCCCAGCGTAATCTACATGCACTCTAGACCAAGGTGATTGTGTTTCCTCCAAGCTATGCACTGGGGCCTGAGGCTTTCCTGGCCGGGACTGTTGGCATAACCGACACCTGTGCACCTGAGCCTCGATCGCTTTATCGAGCCCAGGCCACCAAAGATGGCTGCACGCAAGCACTTTCATCCTGACAATACTCGGATGTCCCTCATGCAGAGAGACCAATATTCTAGACCTCAATGAGGCTGGGATAACTACCCTGCTACCCCATAACAGGCAACCCTTAAAAGTGGACAACTCATGCTTCTTGAGCCAGAAGCTTTGGAACTCCGTGCCTGGGCACTTGTCAGGCCATCCTGACAACACCCATGAGAGCATGCGTGTAAGCATGTGATCACTGGCAGTTTCAGCAACCACGTCCCTGGCATTGAGGGGTGATTCCAGCAACTCCTGAATGGAGAGAATATTGATGGCAGGAGCAGGGTCAGCCTCTACCTGTTTTAGAGGTAGTCTGCTTAGACCATCTACGTGGCACATTTCTTTTCCCGGTTTGTGAACCAAAGTATAGTCATATGCTGACAGGAAAATGGACCACCTCAATATATGAGGAGATATAATGTGTGGGGTCTGTTTGTTAGTTGTAAACAACCCCAGTAAAGGCTTGTGGTCAATATAGACCATGAAATGACGGCCATATAAGAAATCATGAAATTTCTTAATATCGGCCAGTATAGCCAGTGCTTCTCTGTCTATTTGAGCATAATTACACTCAGAAGAAGACAGAGTCCTAGAGTAATATGCCACGGGAACCTGAGTCCCATCAGCCTTCAAGTGGCTAAGAACAGCCCCCACCCCATAAGGAGATGCATTGCAGGCAATGCAAACAGGCAATTGCTCATTAAAATGTGCTAATACAGCAATAGACGTGACGCCTTTACCTCGTTGAAACTCTTTTTGTGGACTGCCAAGAGGCCTGCTTGTCTAAAAGCCTATGTAATGGCTCTGCTACTGCAGCTTTATGTGGAAGAAAAGCATTGTAAAAGTTCAAAAGACCCAGAAAAGCCTGCAGCTCACTTTTAGACGGGGCTTGGGGCCTGCTGTATAGCTTGCAGCTTAGATTCAGCAGGGTGAATACCTTGAGCGGCTATCCTGAACCCTAAGAAATCAGTAGAATTGACTCCTATCTTACATTTATCCTTTTTTAATTTAAGGCTTGCTCTTCGAAAATGGAGCAAGACAGTCCTCAACCTCTCTGCTAAGTTTTGAGATAACTCCCTAGCAATAAGGACATCATCAAAATAGGGGCAGACTCCAGGAATACCCCTAAGTGTGCTCTCCATGACACTTTGGAATATGCCAGGGGCTACATTTATCCCAAATTGCAGTCTCTTGACCTTGAATGCACCCCTATGCGTTACAGTGGTCTGTGCCTCAGCAGCAGCTTCATCAACAGGTAATTGTTGATATGCCTGTGCCAGGTCAAGCTTTGCAAAAATTCGCCCCCCTTTGAGGGAAGCCAAGATATGACTGACTGGTACTGGATAAGCATGCTCTTGCAGTGCCTTGTTAGTGTGCACTTACAGGTTCTAAAATGCCTTGCAGTAGTAATTTATCCAGCTCAGCATCAATCTTGCCCTTGAGTGCGAAAGGTACTCTCCTAGCCTTATCTCTGATGGGTGTGATGGTTGAGTCTAATGGTAAGGAGACTGGAGGCCCCTTGTAGGATCCAAGCTTTGAACTAAACACATCTGCAAACTCCTCGCAAATTATGCAGGCCAGTGACTTGGATTCCCAAGGCCTCAAACCAATCGAGTCCTATAAGATTCGTGCGTTCACCCCCAACAACCAACACATCTAATGGACCTTCAAACTCCTTGTGTTTCACTGTAAGGGTGGCCGCCCCCTTAACACACACCTTGGAATTTTGAAAATCTGTTAGTATTATGTTGGATGGCCTAAGTTTGGCTTGAAATCCACTGCTGTTGCAAATCTTTCTAAATGTATTGAAAGAAATAATAGAAAGAGCGGACCCAGTGTCCAACTCCAGGGATAAAGGAACCCCTTGCAACCTAACCTTAAGTGCCAGTTTCTTCTTTAGGGGTTTGTGTGTGCCTGTTTTGCAAATACTTCTGCGCGATGCACAGAAACCCACCCTATTTTGGCTGGGGACCCTGGTACCTTTCAGACGCAATTCTTCTTGAGGTTGTACCTTCTGGTGACCCAAACAGACAGATGCTATGTGGCCTTGCCTGCCACACGCTCTGCAGATGGTGGAATGGAACCTGCAGTCAGTCCTCTTCCACACCTGAAGCATTTGGGCACTGCTGGGGCCTTTTCTTTACCTTCCTTCTGCCTTCTTTCTGCTGTCTGGTAAAGCCAATCCACCTCTTCTTCAGGATCTTCTTCCGATCCATCTTGAATGCCCCCGTGGTGAATGGTGGCTACCTCCGGATTGCTTCTGATGGGCCGCAAATTCTTGACTGCCCCGCCTGCTGCTTCCTCAGCCGTCACTTCTCGAAGAGCATCTTGGAAAGAGATGTCTTCCTTTGCAAAGATCCTCTGTTGTAAGTCTCTGTTCCTTAAACCGCATACAAAATGATCTCTCATCCTTTCTTCTAGATCTTTGAACTCACACAGTTTGGCTGCTTGCCTCAAGGCCACAATAAACTCCTTAGCCAATTCACCTGCCCTCTGGTCCATTTGTTCAAATGTGTGTCTCCACACAATAACAGACAACTTGGGCTGGAAATGTTCTTTCAATAGCTTCTTTAAGTCTGTATACATTACAGACTCCAGAGGAGCAGGGGCCACCAGATTTTCTGCAATTTCAAATGCATCTTGACCACAGACACACAAAGGGTTGCAGCCTTCAAGCTATCTTCTCTGACCTGGTTTACCCTGAAGTAGTTCTCTACCCTTGCAACATAGGACTCCCATCTCTCTGGGTGTGAGACATCAAATTCAGATAAGCGACCTATCTTTGCCATCCTAGCTTCTTTTGGGAAGGGGTCTATCAGCCGGGCTTACCTCCAGCGACGCTGTACTGGCAGGCTAGAACACTGAGTTTAATGCCGTCTTCCCTTCTTCAGGACTCCTTGGGTAAGTCTTACAGCTTTTCTTCTTTTAAGCTTGTAAGCATCCCACCTTCGTCGCCAGTGTTAAGTCCTTCGTTTGGTGGCAAATGAAAATCACACATGGTAGAATCAATAACTCTTTATTTCTCCTTCTGCTCACTTCAACAACAGCGAGACTCGCAGGCCTCCTTTTTTAGTGACCAGATCCCCGGGCAAAACAGTAACATTTAATGGTGTGGGCTTTTGCGCCTCACGCATGCGCGCAAGGCTGGCGCCTCTCAGTCTGGCCCCAGGGAGCTTGCAGAAACCCCGGGACCATAGCAATATCCTGAGCCTGGTTTTGCAGGCTCAGGACACAACACTTGGTATCTTAATAATGATTCCTTTTCAATCTGTTACTCAAGCAATAGCTAAAATAAAATAAAGTCCACCACAGGAAGGCACAGAAAGAATTGTCATAAAGCCCAAGAAACTTTTACTATTGTTTTCTTTTTTCTTCCTTCTAATTCTTCACCACATATTCATTTCTTCATTTGTTTTACAAGTATAAAAGATAGATTTGGGCCTGCAGCTGAGAGTACAATCTTGGTATGCACTTTCAGTTTACAAAGTAAGGGGTTACCTCTATTAGTTTAAATAATTTAACTCATTATTTAATCCATCTATAAATTTTATGAAAACTTTTAATGTCAAGCCTCTCCTTTAAACAAAATTCCATGGCAGTCTAGAACCATAACATTGTTAAGTAATATACACATTAGAATGTTTAATATTGATAAACCAAACAAACAATTTAAAAAAGATCCAAAAGGAGTTTTGTCTTCCTGTTTGTAAGAATGATGGGATTCACAAGATGTACAACAAAAAAGATGCAGATCACTTACCTCCAAGCATTCTTTTTAAAGACACATTTTATAAATAAGTATTCAAAGACAACAATGTGCAGGTTTGTGGTCAAGTCTTCTTCACCATCACTAAATCTTTACTTTACTTTAGCTAAGAAATTTGGACCATAACCAACTACAGATCTTATCCTAATGACTATCTTGATTTAATATGATTGCAAACACCTGTTCCATTTTTACATGCTCACTTTGTAGAATATACAAAAACTGCAGTTCAGAATTAATATCAACAAATACCTGTTAGCAGTTAGCTGTGAAGTTTAATCCTGAGGTATGATTGCTAGAGATAATATATTTAATGAAATCAATAAGACAATTTAGATTTCATTAGACATCTTCTAAGTATGAGGACTGGTCTTAGTTAATTTTCTGTATTCTTTATTTTAATTTTTAAGGCAGCATAAATGCTATAGTTTCAAACGGACACTGAAGGTAAAATTAGAAACATGAATAAATATTCCTCCTTCCCAAAAGTCATTTATTTTGGAATCCATTTAAAAAGTCTTTACAGTTGAAATAAATGGTTAACATGCACATGTTACAGAATAATTGTAACAGATGAGATGGCTAAGAAAAATCCATGTCCTTTTTATTTATCTATTAATGGATGTTTGGTAATATCTGCCATGCTGATGTCTTAACTATCCAACTCCTAAAAAGATGGCCCTGGGAATAAGAATATTCAGATAATGTAAAACTGATTTGGATCATATAAATAATAAAATAAAAAGCAAAAAAGAAAGAAAAAAGGTAATTCAAAAAAATAAGAATTAGGAAGCTCGCTTTAAATGTAATGGATCAAATATAATCAAGTATGTCTTTAAAAATTGGATCGCAAGAAATTGTTGTACTGTTTTTCATTTCCATTTAAAAGTGCATTTGTTCCGTATTCTGGGCAGGCAATTTCAGTTTCCCTCCTGTGTTTTTCTATTTTCTCCCCAAAATATTTTGTAGCTTTTCATTTGACTACATTTGGGGAAAGCTGCTCCTTAGATGAACTTTTATTTGTAACCACCATTTCAGCATGATTTCACCACTGAAGAATTTATTAACATATTCTGCTACCCCACAATTTTAAGGCAATTTAAAGCTTAAAAATATATCTACAACAAATAAACATAAAACATTACAAGCAACACTTTATAATCACACATTGGCCAATTTCCTCTTCAACAAAGTTCAGGATTCTTCCAACGCCTGACATGTTTCAAACCATCAAATCTGCTTTGTAGTATTTGAGGGCCACTACAATGAATTTCAACTCAAAGGAGCAGTTCTTAAAAAGGCACATTCAAACTACTGAAGTAAACATCTGGCCTCTAAAAATGTCAAATAAGGTGAAGGAAAATCTTTGGGAAGCAAAGCCCTGTACTTGATTTGCAGAATCTGAAACATTCATCAAAATGATAGAAGCAGCATCTTGCCTACAGCAATGCCCTTTCCTATGGGTGTATGATGTTGTGACCCACATACAAAAGCTCATGCAGTAACGGCACTATACTGCTTTTATCATATTCCCTAACTTGCCTTTAATTCATCAGAGCAGTGGAAAGTCAGGTGACCCTTAACCAAGAAGCAATAATGCTGAAAGAGAGCAAAATGGCAGGCTGGGAAAAAATGGAAGGGGATTGTAATCAAATACAGAAGGGAAATGATCTCTCAGAGGTTAAAAAGTGGTTACCTTTTGCATTGCATTTGTGGCTTGGATCTAACAGAGTGGAAGGATGGAAGGCACTCACTATGAAAAATTAAAGTGATCCACACACATAATTACTGTTGAAATTTAAATAGGAAAGGCCTATACCATGAGGGGTAGTATTATACTGAACGAATTGGGGCATGGTTTTCCATAGCGTTTCAATGGTGAGAAGGTGGATGTGATTTATTTATTTATTGTTTAAATCTCTGCTCTCATTTTGCCTGAAGTCTCTACAATCCATTGAAGCTGAAATAACATGAAAATGACTATATGAGATATCCTGGTAATGGCATTTGGGTGCGATTCAGCTTGCATAAAACATTCTTAATCAGCCACACTGGAGGAGAAGAACTTCTCAGTAGTCACGCCAAGCATTTGCACATACCCAAGGATGTGTGGCAAATCTAAATCGGGCATCTTAAGTAAACAATCTTCTGGAATGTAGGATTTTTTTATTTCATAAAACCGTTGATATGTGTGAGAAGTTTTCAGCATTCAATAATCAGATACACTATCTTTCTGTGTTAAAAAGAAACTTTGTGATATTTAAAAAAAGCAGCAACTTTGAAAGATAGTTCTGTTTTTTCTTCTCAATCTGCATCTTGATTTTCTGCTGTAAGGGAAATAAATAACAATAGATTTTCAGCTGAAGAATTATATTGTATTCTACATGGCTTCTTCCCATACTTTCTTGTGACATTTTGTCTTGAAACACCAGCATTCAATGTAGTTTACATTACATTATATATTACATTAAACGTTTTATATGCACGTTTACACAAATTCTCAGGATGGAATTAAATGCTAAGTATATTTTAAATTTTAGATGGTCCTTTAGCACAACAAATTGTGATTTAGAAATGGACAATACTTTGCAAATTTTGAGCAGATATCAAGATATCTTTTTTTTTATTGGAGTCATTGTACAAAAATATTTGCTATGAAATCTAGGTAATTTCTGGACGCACTAGATTTACTACTGAGAAACAAGACTAAAATATATAATCCTAAATGTTTTGGGAAGAATAGCAGTGGTTTGATGGCTGGATGATTGGATAATTATGCAGATTTTTTTCATATGAAGTTGCTTTTTCCCACCTTCTGATGTCACTAATGCTAAAATCATTACTGAAGCTAAGGCTGAAATATGGTTCAATTGAATCAAAATGGAACAATTGTTGTGGTTGTAAGAATAACAATTAAAATCTCAGTAAGTGACTTGAATTGCTTGTCAAGAGATAGGGTGAGGAGGGAAATGAATGGTTCTAACACTTTGGGAATGAAGTTGAGTCCAGGTCATTTATCCTTTCAGTTATAAAAATCATTTTTGACCCATTGCCCTTTATCATACTAAGGTCAATGTGACTTATACCAATTCAATTATTTGATGATCAGAAAGATTGGGTTTGACATCCTGGTACTGTCAGTTGGAAGTAACTGACAGAAGAGGAGGATATCAGATGTGTGTTCTGGCAGGCGTAAAGTATAGCAAACAGATGCTGCATAAGAAGAAAGTGAGTTTTGAGAACAAGCTTTGAAAACATAATAATGTGGAATAAGAAATGAGCACATTGCAAAAGAAAGCCCAGGGAAAGTGGGATTCAGAAAACTAACCGTATGAGAGCTATAATTTTATATGGTAAATAAAATTGGCATGACTCAATTCAATAGAGCATTGGTAAGATTCTAAATAGAGAATAAAATAGGGTATCTCAAATACCTATCTTTAACTGTCGCCCATCTTTCTTTGAAAGTCCTTTCTATGACATGCTGTTCTTTGTTACTACATGGCTGATGATGAGAGGTTGTTGGCTAGGTTTGGTGAAGCTCTTGTTATAATTCATCTCTGGGTCATTGCATCCTGACACATATTTTCTGCATTATAATCACAAAGTGAGAAAGGCTATTGTGTCATGGGTGCCCTTGTGCGGAGCAAACCAAAGGATATTGTAAAATGAATGTGGTACCTTTACACTCAATATTCACATGTTGCAACTTTGCAAAGGCAAATATATAGGAACAGAATCTGCAAATACAGTATGACTATTTTTATAGGTAGAGGATAGTACTAGGCATCAAATGAAACAGGAAGCAGGCAGATGTCCTTTAAAAGCAAGATCGGCACCACAACAAATACTGTACTTATTACTCCTCATTTTTGAACAATAAAATGCAAGGCTACTGTTAATGTTAGGGAACTGGATATTTTTAAAATATCCCTCAGTCTTCACTTGCGTTTCTTAAAATCTATTCTGATTACCTAATGCTAGCTATAGCTTGTATGTGTGATAATTAATTAGATTCCAATGGGAAAACAGAGAGATTATTCCTTGCCTTCCCTGAGTAAGTATGGCCTTTTTCTTTATTGACTGGAAGGATAACACAACCTATGCCACGATATAGTATCAGACATTCATTTATGATTGATGGTATCTTAGCAGTTAGTACATTTTCCTCCCTTGAGCTACCCTATAAGTCTTGGAAGTTTGGAAGTTAATTTATTATATATCCAGTTCAGATTATCATGTATCTAATTTTCTTGGTTTTCTTATTGTGGATATTTACTGTATAGAATGCACTCAAACAACTTTTACTCAATTGTGGCTTCAAATAGCAAAAGTGAAAAGTGATGTGGATTGAAAGGTGAAAGGTAATTGGGGGCACATATGGACACACATACAATCCTTAAAAAGTGGCATCATTTCCTGGCTGACAGCTAGGAAAACAATGATTTAACAGGGTGACCACATAAACCTTGAATCTCCTTCTTCCCTTCTAATTTGTGATCCTGCAAAGTGCCAAGAAACAGGACCATAGAGTCTTTTAAGTCTCCAATTCTATATCAAAACATACAAAGATTTACAACCCAAATGTTGGAGATGTGGTAATATGGATGCAACATATTTTCATGTTTGGTGGAATTGTAAAAAGGTAAAGGCTTTTTGGATTATGATTTGGTGGAACATTCAAAAAGTTTTTAAAAGGAAGATAAAGTTCACCCCTCAATTATTCCTATTGGGTATCTTTGTGGATTTAAATGACAAAGAAACTACTTTAATGTTGAATTTATTAACTGCAGCAAGGTTTATTAGTAGGCTCGTATTGGAAGAAGGACTCGTTGCCTACTTTAGAAGAATGGATATTTAAAGTTATTAACTTTGCAGAAATGGCAAAAATTTCTGCTTATTTGAAGGATCATACACAAGAAAGATATATTATTGTATGGAGAAGATGGATAGATTATATTCAGAAAAAATATGGTACTTTAAAGTTTCATTTATTTTATGAGTAAATTTTATAGTAATTGTTGTAGAGATTTGTTTATATGTCTTAATTTAAGGGGAGTTAAAGGTTAAGTATGATGTTTTTTTTTTCTTTTTTCTTTCTTTTTTTCTTTTTTTTCCTTTTTTATTATTGTTAACCTTCTTATTAATAACCCTGTACTCTGCTCTGGGAAGCGAGGGGGGGAGGGTTGAGGGTGGGTGGGTGGGTGAGTGGGTGGATAATGATAATATAGTTATGGCAAATGCTTGGGCATTTCCCCTATGCTGCGTTCATGTGTGTGAGAGGGATGAGAGGGGAGGAAAGAGTAGGGAGGAAGTAGGATGGTTAGAGGAGATGGGGAGGGGAAGAGAGTAGGAGGGGAGGAGAGAAAGAGGAGGGAAGTAGGGAAGGTTTAGAGAGGGTGGATGCAGCCTGGGGGGAATGGGCAGGCGGTACCAATGATTAATTGTATTTTGTATGAATAAATGGAAAATAAAAACTTTTTTAATAAAAAAACATACAAAGATGCTTTTTAAATTCTGCTTCTTAAATTATTCCTATACATTTAGCTGTGGTTGTAGTTTTTGGTTGTTTCATCATCCAGTCCATCACATTATTTTCTTCATGGTGCCAGACAGAGGCAGGATCACTTGGTGTCCTATAGTTCATCTTTATTCTGCTTCCCTTATGGGCATAAAAGGGTTAAAGCTGGAACACCCTTTGGGTCTGTCCACTCTAATCACTCACAATATTGCTTCTTTTTGGTATTGACCAGTGTTTCTCAACTTCAGCCATTGAAATGTAGACTTCAATTCCTGGACGTTAAATCCATACATCTTAAAATGGTGAGGTTGAGAAATACTGATGGAGACAGATTATAGAAATGTTTCTCCCATATCTTTTCAGCCTGACTTTTATCCTGTTTTGCCAGTTATTTTTTTAATGCTTCATGATCTTTAGTAAATCACCATAAAGCTATATTTTGCTAGCTGAACTGAGAGGTGCATGTGTTTGTTTTGATCTGGATATAGGGATTGATTGGATGCTTGGTGGGTGGAAACTAAATTCTAAATCACCTGGAATAATACTGGACAACAAAAATTTTGCTTCCTGAACAGTTGTAGATGTATCTTATAGATTTTTGGCTCATATTCATGAAAAATAGCCTGTAATTTAACCTGTCATATACCATGTTATAATTTTTTTTCTGTTTTTACACAATGGCAAAATACACTCTTCACTACCTTTTTGCTATGTTACACACATGAAAGAAACATATGAAAACATGGAAGTATTGTTGAAGCATATCCACTACACCAAGAACAACTGGAATGTCTGTGGAGATCTAAAAGCAGTGGCTCTGGGTTTCTCCTCCAAGATGGTTGCTGAATGGTAGGAACTTTTTTTCTATCAATATTGTGCTGATTTTGCTGCCAAAGCTGGGTTTTTGGCAGTGCAGTTCACTGGATTTGAATGGGAACACTTAGGAATGACATAAGTTGAGTTTCGGACAAACATGGATTCACCCCCAGATAAGGAATCTTGAAGATTACAGTTCCTAGTGGGAGCAGCATAAAGTCAGATCATCCATCTCTTCCTCTTGGCAGATTTTTCTCTTAAATATGACTGGGTTTTAACTTCATTTTTTGAAGCTTTTGTTTCACTCTGCTCTTTATCTTTAAAAGTTGACCAGCTGATTGAATGCTGAATTATTTTAACCTTCTGTTGGACTTTATCTATTTTATTTCTCCTTTTCTCTTTGTTTTATATTGTTGTTTTGAATAATTTTTGTTTTTCCATAAGGAAATCACAGCACATTCCTGGATAGTGAAAATATTTTCACTTGATTTACACCTATACTGGATTTTGCGTTTTATTAATTTGCAAAAAGTTGGAGCTTATTTTTTTTAATTTTTCTTTTAATTTTGGTTTGAAATAGCCAGAAAATATCTTTCTTGCTTCCCTATGCTTTTACTCTGAGGAACATTATTTCAATATTCTCTATTCCTTGTGTTCTCTTATCTATCGTTGCTAAGTTACATAAAGCAATAATGTATCAGATTATAGACAAGAAAATGTGGCTGGCATTGGAAAAAAGACAGTTTGGTAATTTACAAACCCAAGTTGAAAGTTTTTTTTAAAAAGTTTGATGAAATGATAATGGCTGCAAAAAATATTCAGATGCAACTAATTGTAGATAAATCAGACTGACAAAAGGAATTTGATTTGAAAGTAGAAGATTTGTGGAGATTGAAAGAAAGATTTTACAGACTTAGAACTAATGGAGTAGATTGTACACGCCTTTCTGAAGATGAAGCCTGAATTCCTTTACAACAACAGAAAACTGACTAAGTAGAAAAGTGATAAATTGGTTTTCCTTAAGAGGATCAAAGAAATTGGGGAATGCATTTATCATTTTTATCATTCTTTATCATTTATCATTTACCATTTATTTATCCTTTATCATTCTTAACTTAAACAACTTCATCTGGATTCCTTTGGGAAAATAGATCGACTTTGGAAAATGGTCTTATTATAATTAACCAGACAACAATTAATAAGAGATGATATTAAGAAACGAACATGGATATTTGATCTAGGATGAATCAGTGCTAATTGTTGGGTTGATTTAGGATAGATAAGCCATGGTAAACTTTCTACAAGATGATTACAATAACAGTTTGTTAATAGACAGTTTTGAAATTTTAACCTTGCTTTTTTATTATTGTTCTACCTGTTAACTATTTTATCATTAATATAGTAGATAAATGACAGGTTTATAATCTGCAAAATAGAATCAGTAGTTTAAAAATTGGGGGGGGGCTGTTTCACAAGAGCTGGGAAATTAATATTGTTGTAATATATTTATCTATATTCAACTAGGGGGATAATATAGTGTTTTTAATGCACTTTTAAATGTCTTGTTTGTTTTCAGGATTTTCTTGTTTAAAAAAATTGTATTTTTGTATTTTAATTTTTTTAATTAAAATAAAATATTTGATTAAAAATATAAAAGCAGTGGTTCTGCTGCTTAGGATGCAGCTTGGATATACCAAGTACTGTTGTTACCTGTGCAAATGGGACAGCTGTTCCAGAGAGTCACATTACATTTAAAAAAATGGCCTCTCCAAAAGAATTTGTATCCAGGACAGAAAAATGTGTCACTTGGACCATTTGTTGACCTGACAAAGATATTTTGTCTCCGTTTCAGATAAAATTCGTACTCTGAAAAAATGTGTGAAAGTGATGAGTAAGGAAATGAAAGTTTTCATTATTTGACACACATGTTTCCAAGAATAACTGATACCAAGAAGGCATTTTTGTTGGTCCACAGGTCAGATACATCACTGATGACAAGTGGTTGGAAGATCTGTTAGTGGACTCAGACAAAATCACCTGGGAAGCATTCAAGGATATTGTTGACAATTTTCTTGGTAACTAGAGCACCAAACTACATTGAGCTGGTTGACAAACTTCTTACAGCATAAATGTCAGTGGAGATTCTCAGTCATCCAAGTCATGGTTGTCCCAAAGGTGCTTTTTCAGGAGGCAACTGGACTTTCTTGTTGTTTTTTTTAAAAGAGGTTTGCTTCTCATCTAAGGAGCTTCTTCAGTTCTGACAGGATGGTGGGGAATGGAAGGATTTATATTCCTTGCAGACAGCTGGTCATTTGTTTTCTTTTAGAAAGTTTTTCTTATGGCATACAACACCACAAAGTGCAATATATCACTGAAGATTCATTTCCTCCATTTACACTTGGACTTCTTTTCTGAAAATATAGGCGCAGTCACTAGCCACAATAGAAAAATTCCAGGGCAGCTGGAATCCATCAATTCTAGCTGACTGTTATTGGACATTGCAATGAGGTGCAGCGGACACTGAGTACAAATGAAAATCAGCAGCAAAACCCTTTTAGCCCTGTTGAACTAATGTGGTGTGTCAGAAACATTATGCCATTAAATACATTATAGTCATTTAAAGTTAATTTAATATTTCTCAAGATTCCTACATGATACAATTATTCTGAAATTATATATGTTCAGTTTGAAGGGATCTATCATAATTACCAAAAGTTTTTCAAGAAGCAAAAAACTGAATTTTTTTTGTCCAGTGTAATTTTCCAAAAGTTTTTATGACATAGTATTTCAATTTCAATTTCTTTCTGTCAAAGATTAGTAAGATAATGAACAAAATAAAATTTAAGACAGAAAAAACATTGGGAAAAACCTAACAAACATCTAATAAGTGAGATCCAGTATATAGCTCACATTAAATTATAATTATCACTTGGTATTTTGTAATGTTCCTTTCAATGTCATCATCCTCATCATCATCCTTGTAGAAGAGTCATAGTAATGTTGGTGATGTCATTATATTATCATTATATTGTTCCACTGGAGCCAACCAGCCATTTTGGGGGTGCAGTGAAGAGACTGTTCAGTCTTTCTTCAGCTTGCCTTTGAGGGATATTTTGATATCTGATCAGTTCCGTGTAATAAAATGCATTGCACCCAATAAAAGACGTTACACACAACATTTGATTCCCTGAATGAGAAAGCTGAGAAATTGATATATGTGTGTGACTTGAGAGATGTGTGGCTCAGACCAGGCCCAACCACCAAAACAACAGAGTTATTATCAACCTTGTTTTACACCACAGCCTAATGCAATGTGTCAGGCAGTAATCAGCTCTGTTTCACTGTGCTTTGCGCCATAAAAGCAGATTTGTTTAACTACAGCCTGCATTTCAGCTTGACTGAGAATGAAGAATAACTGACAAAGCTTGGCGGATCTCGTGGGTTAGAGCACAGGCACAGAGTGAATCCATCATTTGCTAAAGAGGTAGAGAAAAACTGACAAGCTCATTCATGCCTCAGAGTCATTTTGGGGCTTATTGAAAATGATAATCTGTGCACTTTGGATGAACTTCCCTACTGCTTAATTTAGTACATGTAGCCATGTGAGGAAGCTTCTCCCCTTCCTCGCAGAAGTGTTGCTCCTCCAAGCAGAAACTCTTTTTCTCCTACCTCAAATTCATCTTGCCTTTTTGAACTTTATACAAACATGTCTCCTGCACTCAGAGGAGAATTTCATGGTTTTCTTTTGGAGTAAAAAAACTCTCTAAGCCTTAGCATTTCCGCAACAATTTGAATTTGAGATTAAATATGCATGATCATCATCATTATTGTTTGCCTCCCAACTTGGCAAATAAACATCTTGATTTCTTACTTTAAATAGATTAGCAATTTTCTGATACATGTAAGTAATTGGGCTTCTGAAAACTGCTATGCCGAAATGATAAACAGAAAGGGTACTTTAAATTATGGTCTAAGGAAGCCTTCAATCAGATTTTCGTGCTGTATTCATATTTCAGTTGGTGTTATTACAAGTGACACTAGGGTGACTTAGAAAGTACCAGAAGATAACATGTATGACGGCACAGTGAAAACTGGCAGATTGTATCAAAAAGCAGCATTTGGCCTATGTTTATTATTGTGTCAGAATTCACATAGAACATAAGGAAACTGTTCCTGAATCAAACATGTAGTCAGTTGAAAGTTTCTTTCCATAGATTCTTTTTGAATCTATGTTTGGATAGGAGGATAATAGTATCTCTGGAAAGAATGCTTTTTTGGAACATTTCCCAAGGAAAAGGTGACAATAATGTAATGATTTGATTTTTATTGACACCTCTGGATTGTGATATCTTGAAGATTGCTGCCATCCTGCAAAAATTGTAATTTGGTTGGTCACAGCTTTGTGGTGGACTGTGATGAAATAAAGAGGGAAAAATTGTCACAAGGCTGAATATCAGGGAAAAATGGAAATGCATGCATTTTTCAAACTTATATATCTCTTTATTCTTTTTATTTTTCTCATTTTGTCCTAGTTTCTCTTGAGTAGATTTCTATTTTGTGCTTCATTTTCAACCATTTTGTCACTCTCACACATCATATCTAAACTGTATATGACAAGAGGCCAATAAATAAATTTAAAGAGGCAGTAATATAAAGAGCAGTTTTCTTCTCATTTTGACTTTGTTGAGAAAGGGGCGTTGTCTTACCTGAACGCCTTTTCTCAGCATGATGATGGAGAATCCACGGATGGGTTGTCTTAATCTATCTGCTCCAATTAGACTAAGTCTGAAATTTAGTACCACCCCCTCTGTGCCAACTGCACCCCAGTTTTAGGCTAAGGCGATACCCAGATTTTAGTCCGACGCGTCTGAACAAATGGGGACCAGGCCAACTGACCTAATGGGAGGGAGTGGATTCTCCATCATCATGCTGAGAAAAGGCGTTCAGGTAAGACAACGCCCCTTTCTCCAGCATGATTGGATGGAGAACCCACGGATGGGACATACCAAAGCCCTGTGTCCCTAGGGTGGAGAATTAGATTGGGCCTGGTTCCCACCCAATGTTAATGCGTGTTCTAGGACCTTGCGGCCAAATGAAGCCGTAGAAGATGCATATATATCCATCTTGTAGTGACGGACAAAGGAGGAGGGCGATGCCCATGATGCTGCCCTACAAACTTCCTCTATGGATGCCTGGGTAGACCAGGCTGCTGTAGTGGCTGCGCCCCTGGTGGAATGGGCCGTGATATGGCTGGGAGCTTGTAGTGACTGAGTCTGGTATGCCAGAGAAATACAAGCTCTAATCCACCTGCCTATAGTGGGTGAGGAAACCTTCTGTCCTAACGACGAAGGGTGAAATGACACAAACAGAGCCTCAGTCTTGCGGAAGGATGAGGTTCTCTGTATATAGCAATATAAGGCCCTGCGAACATCCAATCTGTTCCACTGAGCCTCTATGTCATTAGATGGGTTCGGACAGAAATCCGGCAAAACTATGTCCTGTGATCTATGATACAAGGAGTTGACCTTGGGCACGAAAGAGGGATCTAACCTGAGAGTAACCCTGTCCCTATGGAAGATACACAGGTCCTTTCTCACTGACAGGGCAGCCAGCTCAGAGATTCCTCTGGCTGAAGTTACAGCAACCAGAAATGCCACCTTCATTGATAATAGTTTGAGCAAACAAGTGTCAATTGGCTCAAAGGGTGGTGAGACAAGAGCCTGTAAAACCTGATGAAGGTTCCAGGAGGGATATCTATGTACCGCTGGTGGTCTGGCATTGTTAGCTCCTTTTAGGAAGGAGCGTATCATAGGGTGCTGTGTTAAGGGTTCCTTGCCACAGGAAATAATCGTGGCGAGTGCTGTACCTGCCTACGGATGGTGCTTGTGGAAAGCCCTTTGTCCAAACCGTCCATCAGGAACTCCAAGATAACTGGCACTGAAGCCTGTAAGGGTTCAATTTTGTGAGCTAAACACCAATTACAGAAGCTCTTCCACGTGGCATCGTATATTCTATTCGTCGAGGGTCACCTGGATTGCTGGATCATGGCTATGACCCTTGACGAATATGAGTCTAGGCCTAAGGCCTGCCTCTCAAGTGCTAGACGGTTAACTGGAGCCATTGAGGGTCCGGATGATGTAACTCCCCCTGAATGAGGGAGATCCGATTGGCTGGAATCCTCCATGGAGGGGATGCGGAGAGCTCCATCAGGTCGGCGAACCAAGATCGTCTCGGCCAATGCGGGGCGACCAGGAGGATCTCTGCTTGTTCGCGAAGGATCTTCCTGATCGTGGCAGGTAGAAGGGGCAGGGGAGGAGAGGCATAGAGCCGTTCCCTGGGCCAGGGGTTGCGGAGTGCATCTGTTCCTTCCGCTGATGGAGACGGGAACCTGGAAAGGAATCTGGGAAGCTGTGAGTTGGCTGGGGAGGCAAACAGATCTAGGGTTGGGGAACCAAACCTGTCCATGATCTCTCTGAAGATCTTCGGATCCAGCTGCCATTCGGAATGGTCCAGGGTGGCTCTGCTCAATGAGTCCGCCTGCTGGTTGGCCACTCCTGATATGTGCTCCGCCCTGATGGAGGCAAGATTCAGTTCCGCCCAAGACCCCAGCAATCTGGCCTCCTGCATGAGAGGCTTGGACCTTGTTCCCCCCTGTCTGTTGATATGGGCCTTGGCTGTGATGTTGTCGGTTAAGACCAGGACGTGCTGGCCCTGTACTAAGCTGCTGAATCTCTTTAGGGCCATGTGTATGGCTCTTAGTTCCAGCCAGTTTATATTGTTCTTTAGATCTTGCCTGGACCACTGACCTTGGGCCCAGTGTGTGTGGAGGTGTGCCCCCCACCCAAATAGGCTTGCGTCTGTGGTGATGGTGATCCTGTCTGGCTCTTTGAATTCTGCTCCCCGTGACAGTGCCGGAGAGTCCCACCAACGAAGGGAGTTCAACACCGACCGTGGAACTCGGACCTTCTGGTGGGATGTGCTGGTATGAAGTCTCTGAAATGGAAGGAGAAGCCACTGTAATTCTCTGGCATGGAGACGTGCCCATGGCACAATTTGCACGCAGGACACCATCTTCCCTAGTAGTTGTGAAAGGGATGCCAATGTGACTACTCTGTCCCTTCGGATCCGACGTACAAGAGTCTGGATAGAGTTCCGTCGGTCCTGAGATAGGTAGACCGTGCAGTTGCCTGTGTCTATAACTGCGCCCAAATGGAGGAGCCGAGTTGTTGGTACAGTATGACTTTTCTGGAAATTCACAGAAAAACCGTGCTCCTGCAAAACCTTGATGGCTAGGGCGAGGTCTGCTTGGGCACCTTGCCATGATGATGACTGAATTAGAATGTCATCTAGATAGCATTGAACTCTGATGGGAATTTGTCTAAGGTGGGCTGCAATCACTGCCAGTACCTTTGTAAATACTCTCGGTGCAGATGAGAGGCCAAATGGAAGGGCTCTGTACTGGTAGTGGCATCGGGCATAACTGAATCTGAGGAATTTGCGGTGTCCAGGAAAAATTGGGATGTGCAAATATGCCTCAGTCAGGTCTATGGAGGTAAGAAAGCCACCTTGCCTGACGCCAGCCAGGATTGATTGAAGTGATTGCATCTTAAATTTTTTATATCTCAAGTAGAGGTTTAGACCTTTTAAGTCCAAGATCGCCCTCCAGCCCCCTGAAGTCTTGAAAATGACGAAAAGGTTTGAGTAAAACCCTCATCCTTCTTGGTCTTGTGGTATTGGTTCAATTGCTTGTATTTGCAATAAATGAGCTATTGCCTCTGACATAAGTTCAGCTCTGGTCCTGTTTGTTGAAATAGGACAAGAGCGGAATCTGTCAGGTGGATGGGAACAAAATTCTAGTCTCAGACCTTGGGAGACGGTGTCTAACACCCATGCATCCGTAGTAGTGGCCGTCCAAATGCTGGAATAGAGGGCCAGCCGGCCTCCTATGGGAGGTGAGGCTGCAGGTTCACTTGCCTCGCTTAAAGGAGCGGCTCCCTGTGCCTCGAAAGGACCGCTTGGTCTGGAACTGTGATCTGCCTCTGTATGCTGAACGATCTTGTTGTCATTCCTGTCTCTGAAAGGAGGGGCGAGGAGCCTGGGCCCAGTCCCAGGCTGGTGCTGGCCGAAAGGGCTGCCTTCTGTAGTTACTCTGCGACAAGTTCCCCCAGCGTCTATCTCCCCTCCTTGATGTATTAACCAAGGTCTTGCGTTTATCCTTACCTTCGGTTAGGTATGGCTCTAGTGCCTTACCAAAGAGATGTCCACCTGTGTAATGTTTAGAGGTCAGACGCCACTTGGCCTTGGTGTCTGCTCGCCAGTTTCTGAGCCAAAGGAGCCTTCGTGCTGAAATGTCTGCCGCGATGGTCTGGGCAGTGTATCTGAACGTGTGTAAGGAGGCATCGGCTAGATACTGGGACGTGGCCACCAACTTACCCAGATTCTGGTGGGGTCTGAGCTGGTCCGGAGGGGTCATGTCCTGGAGCTCCCGTAGCCACAGGACCGAAGCCCTGGCAAAGAAGGCCATGGAGGTTGCCGCCCTCGTTGCCCAGGCTGATGCCTAGTGGGACCTGCCTCATTTATGTCCCCAGGGATGTTGGACTTGGGAAACAATGAGTTCAGGGGCTCATCAATCTCAGGAATCTCCAAAAGGGAGGTCAGGGAAGGAGCAACATTGAACAATGTTCTCTCTACCGCACCAGGGCTTAAGGGGGATCCTAGTTTTTCCCATTGTTTCTGGACTATATTTAGAAAAAGAGGAGGGCAGGGAATATGATTCTGTGAGATAGAGGGCTCAGTGTATATGGCATGGGGACCCTGGGATGTTGGTGGGTTCTCCTGTTCTTGGGCGAGGTTTGCAGTGGTGCAGGCCTTGAGAAGCAGGGAATTGAAGAAGGAATGGTCAAAGAGACCGACAGGAGGGGTGGGTTCGGATGGGGCGATGCCCTTGTCCTCAGACAAAATTAGGCCAGCTTGTTCAGCTCCTGTAGATTCCAAATCCGATGCGGGATCATCCATCCAATCTGGAGACTGTGAATGATGTGTGGCCTGTGGGGGTGGCTGTGGGGTGTTGGAGGCCATAAATTGAGCCACAGCCTGGGCTATCATGGACTGGAGGAGGTTCGGGTTCAGGGCCTGGTTCTCAGGAGGGCGAAGTCCTGCTGCAGTGGGAGTGAATGTGGCCTGGGGCCCTGAGGTGTCCTGACTGGTTATACCCCTCCCTGAAGCCACTGTTCAATTTGAATCTGACTCAGAAATTCCCCTGGGGGGAGACCAAATATAGGGGCTCAAATATAGACCTTCCCATCGTGCCTGTCAGATCTGGGGAGGGCGCTCTCAGTCTTTGGCACCCTTCCTCCCTCTGTGGCTCCCTGCTTGGCCGGGCTTGCTTGGTGGTGCTCTTACCACTTGCCTCTGATTGGCGACTCCTCTTGGCCGGCTCGCTGCCTTTCTCTGCCATGATGAGTTGCTCTGGTCTCAACCTTGTCAAAACGCCCCCCTCGATGCTGTACTTCACCAAGGGAGTCTACAGAGATACTTCAGCCCAAAAGGGGGTGGGCGGGGAGTTAATGGGCACCCCAATCACTTAGGATCGATCAGGCCCTCCCCGGTCGAACCTGCTCTCTCGACGATCCTGCCACCGATGATGTAATACTGCCTTCAGAAGAAAGTTCCAGGCAGTCTGGGCCTCAGCCACACACAAAATGGCCGCCAAGGGCTTTTGCCACGCACAAAAGGGCCTCTGAGGGCTTCAGTCACACACAAAATGGCCACCGATGACTTCAGGCACACTCAAAATGGCCGCTGAGGCTTCAGCCCCACACAAAATGGCCACCGGTGACTTCAGCCACCCACAAAATTGCCGCCAGTGACTTCAGGCACACTCAAAATGGCCACCAAGGCTTCAGCCCCACACAAAATGGCCGCCGATGACTTCAGCCACCCACAAAATGGCCACCAGTGACTTCTGCCACTCACAAAATGGCCACCGAGGGCCTCAACCACATACAAAATGGCCACCGGGGGCTTCAGCCACACCCAAAATGGCCACCGGGAGGCAATCCAAAATGGCGGCCGCCAATTTCACGCCTTAAAAAATGGCCGTTGGAAGAAGGCCTTGAGGCCTAGGGTCTAAGCTGCAACGAGCCCTCGTTCAGATGAATCGCCTGGGCTCCTAAAGCAGCTGGTGGTATGTGATTAGGCCGGCTGGAAAAGCTGTCGTCCAAGGCCTGACAGGCCCTCCCGGCTCCGAAAATTGGGCCGCGCCCAAATTCTCACCTGCTGCTCTCTGCTGGGGCCGAGGGACCTGGGAAGGCTCCCTCCAGGCTTGATGAGGCTCTGAAAACGACCTAAATCAAAGGTTTGATCTTGCTGTCCCTAACTGAGGGAAAACAAAGAAGGGAAAAGTTTTCCCCCCCCCTAGAGGGAGAGGATTGTGAGTCTGTCAGCCTGAATAGGCTTCAGACTGGGATAATTGATCTTTCTTCTAGATATAATCGATTCTGAATAAATAATAAAATAACAAATAATAATAATAGCCTGAGCTAAGTAATTAAATAGAATTAAACAGTCTTCTGCTCCAGGAGCGAAGACAAAACGCGCCTTGGGGCAAAGAGACTAAGTCTAAAACTGGGGTGCAGTTGGCACAGAGGGGCGGTACTAAATTTCAGACTTAGTCTAATTGGAGCAGATAGATTAAGACAACCTATCCGTGGGTTCTCCATCCAATCATGCTGGAGAAAAGTGCTGTTCCAACATGCTATAATCCAGATAGACCTAAGAAAGATGCAAAGGTAAAAAGTTCAAATTCAGAGAAGCAGTTGCTCTGATTGGTTGAAATTATCTAAAATGAAGCACTTCATACATCTTGTTATCTTGATTTATTTCCCATATCAGTGGAGCATAGGTATCTCTTGACTCCTAATTTAGGAATACATTTATGCTATTGTTTTCTCATATACGAAGGAAACAGTGTGCAGGTAGTCCTTGGCTTACAACAGTTCATTTAGTGATTGCTCAAAGTTACAATAGCACTGAAAAAGTGACTTATGACTGTTTTTCACACTTATGACCATTGCAGCATCTCCATGGTCACGATCAAAATTCGGCTGCTTGGCAACTGACTCATATTTATGGTGGTTGCAGTGTCATGTGATTACCTTCTCTGATCTTCTGACAAGCAAAATCAATGGGGAAGCCAGAATCACTTAACAACCTTGTTACTAATTTAACAACTGCAGTGATTCATTTTACAGCTGTGACAAGAAAGGTCATAAAATGGGGCAAAATTCATCTAACAACTGTCTTGTTTAACAGCAGAAATTTTGGGCTCAATTGTGGTCGTAAGTCAAGAACTACCTCTATTAGTAAAGATTTTATGATAGAAAACAACAGTTACAAAATATTGTATTTAACATCTGTAAGAACCCTAATCTTCCCAGTGTCTTTCGTGATGAGGAGATCCCACCAGAAGACATCTGAGAGTAAATGCAAACAAAAGGAACTTCATATATGCTCTCTATATTTCTATATTTCAATATGAGTTGAGTAATATCCTATTAGAAATATATTTCTGGAAATGCAAGTGAGCTTACACTGAAGTTTATCCAGATAAGGGCTGTAGCCCTTATCACAAAACTTTTTCTAAATGTATCTCAGATGTTACCATAAACTACAATGAAGTCTGAAAAATCCCGTTTTGCAAATTTTATTGCATCATGCTATTTATTTATGAGTTTGATTTTTTAAAAAAATATTTCACATACAGTGACTCTGTTGCAAAGATACAAAGACAGGAGGAAATGTACATATTTATTTGGTATTATTCTGCATTCCCTCCCTCCTTTCTTCTTTCCTGGTTCAATTTTTGGGCAATGTTTTGGTTAAATCCTGGGTAATGATTGGGAATACAATGAAGAGGACTGTTTATCTACAGACTATGTGGTCATGTTCATGGCCCTTTCCAAAGTTTTACAACAGCTCCAATGGAAACAGCAGATTATCTCTTGGATATAAAATCCATCTTTTGATTTCCTGAAAAACACATTTGGAAAAGTAACATTTAATTAGATTTGAATGCCCTTCCTGTATATAAAGAGGAATCCGAGCCACAGACCCAGTTGCTTTGTCCACTGAAAAGAAAAAAATTGTGGCCAGTTAGAGTTGCTTGCTATGTTTATCCACAAGGCAAACATTTAGCACTTTCATCAGTTTCCTTTTATCTGCCTGGTCCTGTCGGCACCACTCAGCTCAGTTTTCCATCTGATGAGAGGGCACTTGTGTCATGGTAGAGAATGTCAGCTAATGAAAGTGTAAAGCTTTGGTTCAGCAGAGTAGAAAATTCTCATCTAGTCCACAGATACTGCAATCTGATATGATTGAGTTTTTAGCAGACATGGCTATTATGTGTTTAAAGGGCTGGGATTGATACATTTCTCCTTAATCTTTTAAGCACTGAACATCTGCATTTTTGTCATCATTATCTTTTCTCCTTGAGTGAATCTTTTACTGTAGGTTATGAATGTGGATTTCTCCTCAACTCCCCCCCTTCCCTAGTTACATATCCATTCCAAGCTTTTTTCCTCTGCCATATGGTGAAATAGTGGAGGGAGAGCTGCAAATATGAAAGATTCAGATTCACTTAACTGGTGAATAAGAGGGAAGGTAACTTGTTAAACAACAATTTGAAGTTAAATCTGAAGTTGAGCAATGTTAGCAAGTCTACTTTCCATTTGATCCAATATCATTAAGTGGCTTTTCTCACTTGGTTCTTTGTGCTCCATTTAGATGGTCAAAACAATAAGAACAATTCACATTTTAATTTGCACACCACCAAAAATTCTCCATATTCTTGTTACTGTCGAATTGCTCACAAACTGACTTTCTTAACTGTTTCAGAAAAGGATGCAGCTTCATGAACAATTGTGGGCTGTCTGAACAGAGTAGTTCTTTCCACAGATGTAAATGACGATAATGCTGACAATTTGTGCTCTTAGGATCTACAAGTTTTATCTTGAATTGTCATAAATTTTGTATTTTACCTTCAAAGAAAAGCAGGTGTCTGGAAAGAGTTAGCAGATAAAAGTCTGTTGCAAGTCTTTTGCCTTATACAGCTGGTATAAACCAGCTGTAATTTTTCTTTGGATTGGAAGAATTAACAATACTCTATTGAGAGTATTTTGAGTCCTCAGTTCTGATTTTCATTGGTGGTTTTAAGACCAAAAGACACTAATGGACTAAAGAGAAATTTCATTCATATGAATGCATTTGTATACACACAAGTCTACAGTATAATTACAAGAAAATGAATTAGAGTTCTTTTATTTATGGATATGAGCTGTCCCAAACATAAAGTTATAGGGGATGAAGAACATTCCTTCATTAGCTAGCAATGTTTTCACTTCTACATGTCTTGAATCTAAAAAGTAAATAAATATGGAACTGAGATTTGCAGTAAGAATGGATCTTTAGGAACATAAAACTAGATTTTGTGATCTTGGAGGTAAACTTTTATTGTCACCAACGTCTAGCTTTTTAGAGTTTTGCCTAGTGGGAGCTTCATTTGGACTACCATTTGACCTATAAGACCAGCACTGTCTGACAGTTTCACATATCAAAGCAACAATAATAGACCTCAAGCCAATTCTATCAGCCCTCAAGAAGGGAACAATAACATGTGAGGGCTTTTTCTTAGTTGTGATTTAACTTGTTCAGAAGCTATTGATGAACTAGGAGTTCATGTTCTTAATCATTTTTAATGATACTGCTATGCTTAACAATAGGCATCAATAATCCTGGCATAATATTTTTGTGTTATAATTATAATGGCAGCTGATGGTGTTTCCCTTTATTTCATTATTATTATTATTTAATCAAAGTATCCTAGAAAAGTATAAAAATATGATCCAGCTTTTTCAAGTGGTTTTATCACCAACGCCTATTGCAGAACTGATAAATCCTGTTTAGTATTCCTTCATGGCACCTACAGAGCATCAAAGGTCATCCCAATTAATTATGTTATGACAACCATTCTTTATATTTTTAATCTTTTCTTCTATTGTTGCTAAATAGTTGACCTCTTCTAGTATATCATTAGATGATAAAAATTCACATAGATTTTTATTATGTGCTTTCCCTTTTAATTTTTTTTTTAATGTAAGGGCAAATAAAGTTCACTTTATGCCAATGGCAGCCTGATTCCTCCTCAGCAAAATGTGGGGGTGCTTTGTCTGGACTTGCATATTGTTCATTTCACCCACATCTGATAACAGCATCTTACATACAAAGAGATGTTTTAGAATGTACGTCACTGGAAATAAATGGACCCAAATTTAGAAGTTTCATGAATATATTGAGCTAGATGTAAAGCCACCTGAGAATTGGTGAATATTATGCAATTCACATTTATCATGGCTGACAAAAACATTTTTGACAAAGCCTTCAAGGTTCTAGTGTCTACTTTCATTATGATCACTTAACACCATCATGATAAATTGAAGGATACAACAAGAAACTCAACAAAGCCTGTGATCTAGCAAAGCTTATATGTGCACAGAATTGTGCAGGCATGCCTCTGGTTTCTGCATTCTTTGGTGGATCTGCTTTTGTGACTTGAGTATGTGAAAGCATAGGAGAATTAAAGCAGAACACATTGTGGTGGGATTCACACCTCGTGTTAAGCTGCAAAATTGTGGCTTAGTATGACATCTGAAGTTTGTTATTTATACCCCAAACCTAATAATTTGTTCAGACAAGTAGTAGCTCCCAAGATCTATCTCATAATGTCTGAAGAAACGCTAGTGCAAGACCACAAGCAAATCCAAGTGGCCATACGTGAAAGTCCAACTTTAGCCTTTTTAAAAGTAATCTTGTCCTTTTAGTGAAGAACAGCTAGAAAAATGCTTATTAGACTTGTAAAAAACTCTGGACTTACTGGAGTCTGGAACACTCTACAGATAGAACCATTTGCATTTGCTTTGAGTTGGAAGGGCTAAGGGTGGCAACTACATTCTGACCAGGTCAGGAGCATGGCCAGGGCCCTTGGTGAGAAGAGTTCTGCCACCTGTAGAATTGACCTCTGCTCCACCTGGCTTGTATATAAGGCCAGGGAGTAGACAGGAGGCTGAATTCAGATTTTTCAGACTCATAGATCTCGAAGGGACCTTATAGATCTTCTATCTAGTCCAACCTCTTGCCCAAGGCAGAAGTTGAAAATTCAATCATTTTGAAAATGACTCTGCAGGAGGAGAATTGTGGTTTAGGTTCTGCTTAAAGAGCACATTGGTACATCCTTTAAAGGGGCCAATCTTGGACCCAGTGATATTAGACAGGTATCTTGTTAGGGAAAGTCATTGAAAGGTTGGGCAGTAGTTGCAAAGGACCTTGGAAAAAATAGATTATCAGTCAAGTTTTAGTCTTGGCAATGGGAGGAAATTACAGGTCCAATCACTGACCTAGTTAGAACCGAGTTAGGCGGAGCATGAACTTCTTATTCCGGCTAAACCTCTGGACAGCCTTTTATACCAGTGATCATATAACAAATTGATGTGCAGCTTAGGAGTACTCCAGGATCCTCACCTCTCAGTGGGAATGGCAAATAGAAGTATGGCCAGGAGTGCCTTTGTCCATTGATACCTGTTGTAACAGTTGCAGTCAGTCCTTGGAAAGAGAGCATTAGCAATCATGTTTCATGTTCACATTATGCATGGTATCCTTTACCTTATGTAGCCATGGTTGATAAATGCAAACTATATTTCAAAGATTTTTGGAACTTGATTCTGACCCACCATTTTACACATGCAGAACATATCCTTTGGGTATTCATTCCCCCATCTTCCCAGCAACCTATCAGTGATTTTGGCCCTGATGTTTCTGTTGCACCTCCTGCTTTCCTTCCCCCTTCTCACCAGCTTGCTCAGCCCATCAGTCTTCCTGTTACATCCCTCCAACCTTTGGAGCACCTTTCTAGTAATTTCCAAGACTGCAGATCCTAATTCTTCAATTATCATAGACTTAATCCTCCCAACCTTTGTTGTAGGTTGGTGCAGAACCTTTTCAAATAATGAGGACCATCTCTATTAGAGAAAAGCTGCATGTCTGTACATTATTTTTTTCTACCTAAGAATTACTTGATAGACTTATAAGTATATATCTAATGAAAAGCATGCATTAGGAGAAATCCATAGCAAAATTCATCATGAGAACTAGTTCTGATAAAGCCCAGTGAGAATTCCTTTTTTAACAGAGTTTTTCTCAAGAAACATTATTGGTTTTTTTTCCTTGTTCTATACATAAGTTACCTAACTGAGTCATGTATTTGGGGTATCATATCTAAAATGGTATATCTAGCATGGTATATCACTCAACCATGTTGGAAAACAGTTGCCTATTTGGAAAAGATTTTGGGTGTGGAAAGATAAAGAAGGATTAGAGGAACAACCAGTAAGAATGTTTTTATGAACCACATTAAACACACAGCTGCTAATTTAATGATGTGATGATTTCACAAACCCAGCAACGGTTGTTAGGTGCAGTTTAGACTGGAATGTTCACTCAGCTCCTTTCATTATTTCTGCAGGCAGGATAAACTTGTTTTTATGACATTTCAAACTGCATTTGACCAGCTATTGCTTTCATTTTTCCCCTGGACTATTTTAGAGTATGCTATTTTATGGAAGGCACAATAGACAGCCTGGTGACAGCCCCAGAAACAAGGGATCATTCTAGTGTGAACTGATAAAATGTGGTATGAAAATGAGCTTGGTTGTTTTCTTGCAGATGTTTCATTATCAAACCAGGTAACATCATCAGTACACATCATCAGTACAGTGATAATGTTACTTAATTTGGTAATGAAACATCTGCAAGAAAACAAGCAAGTTCTGAGAGCATCAGGCACTCACAGATTAGTGAGAATACACAAACAGGCAAGATAGAGATACAGTATATCGAACAGCTTTAATCTAAAGATGAATAATTGGGCATGCATAAACAGTATATGGATATTGGAAAAGATGACTATCAAATTAGTTTCTACAATATCTTCTTCTATTGTGTATTCAGCAATCTCTGCTTGGTGTATATGAGCAATCTGCAAATTTCCAGGAAGTCAAGGTAGATAGAATATGTGAAAGCAATTTAAATGCACATTTTTTTATTGTTTCACAAATCCGGAATGAAAGGCGAGTGAGTGGAAAGTGAAGTCAGGGTTGGCTTATGTGCTGCTCCATTTCTGGCCTTTCAAGAAATGCTTCTGATATTGGCAGGAATGTCTGTTGACATGCCAACAACACCTTTTTTTTAAAGTCCCTTTTTGAAACACAGTATCACTGAACAGCTATCTAAAAACAGCATTTGATCTACTACAAATAAAATACAGCACTGTTTCTCAACTTTGGAAATTTTAAGATGCTGACTGGGAATTCTGGGAATTGAAGTCCACACATCTTACTTTTCCCATAGTTGAGAAACACTGCTCTACAACTTCTATGGGCAATGACTTCAAAATGCTTAATGTAGTACATGGGTTTGTTTTTGTGTTTAATATAATTAAGGGAGTATAGTATGTTGTGTATTCCTCTTTCTCCTCCCCTTTCCTATAAATAATGACCAATAATACAAATAATATTTATTTTGTTGATGCTCCTTCTTTCCTGATACTGCTTTAAATGGTTAGCCTCACCAATCAAACTTCAATACAGTGTTGATAAAACCTGCCCTTCAAAAATGTCTCAAACTTGGAATGGTTCCAGAATGACAATGAAATATTAATTAATCGGAAGCTGATACTTGAAATAGCAAGCCATATGTGAGGGTAGGGCAAAGGTTTTTGAGGAGAAGGTTTATTTTGCCTGGGTATATGTAATCCACTCAGTCTCTAAATATAGCAGGACCATTTATCTTATCTGATGATAGGGTTATTTTTCTACTTTAGGATTGATTATTGTCTGCTTTATTTCATTTTAGTGTTGTTAAATGACAGGTTTTTCTTTTTTGCCTTAGTTGCAGTGGTGAGATTCAGCCAGTTTGCACCAGTTCGGCAGAACCAGTAGCTAATTTTTTGTTGTCCAGGCCCAGAATGGACTTCTGGAAGTGCCATCCACACAGAGAACTGGTTGTTCATATATTTGAATCCTGCCGCTGCTTAGTTGTCATTACTAGACACGTGTGTGTCTAATATGTGTGTATTAAAATATTGTGTGGCAGTATTTCATGAAAGACTAAATATGGTACATTAAGAATTTATTTCATTTCAGTTATAAAATCTCAAAATAATTAGGAAAAGGGAGATTAAGATGAATTGAGGGGCAGTCAGATTTCCTAAGGGAGCTTTAATCTCAGAGAGGAGATTCTAATTAGAGCAAACTTATTTGTATGACACCACTGAGTTGGATGCAGTCTGTCAGTTTTATAGGGCCTCAATAACCTTTTGTGGAGGATGAGGAGGGGACTATGAAGATACTTTTAAGCTATCCATTCTTTATTTTTTTCCTACCCTTGATACTGGGACAAGGAGAGAGCTACCAACTCTGTATTTCCACTCTTGATGACCCAAGTGATGCTGTAGCCATCCTTTTGTGTTCCTGGATGATGTGGGGGCTTGGATGGGGGGTAGTAATTATGCAGGCGAGACCTCGAAAAGACTTAAGACTCGTCTACATGAGCATAGGTTGGCTATTAGATGAGGCGAACAACATTCGCAGATTTGGGCCCATGTAGCAGAATACGATCATTGCTTTGATTTTGAGAATGCCCAAATCTTGGCCAACGATACGACAAAAGGAGGTCGCCTACTGAAAGAGGCATGGTTTTCAGGAACGGAGTCCATCAATCGGCGCGTAGACTTGTGTGCAGCGCACCAAGCTCTGAAAATGTGGAGTGCCAGTAACCATACTAACGTGTGGAGGGGACCCAATCAAAAAACTTGTAATCAAAAAAATACCGCCCGGCCCCCCTCCCTGCGTAATTACACCGATGGAGCCTCTATTGACAGCTCCTCCCTCCCGGACCGACAACAGACTAACTTCAGCAGACAACTGCGGCTAGGTTTGTCACGACCCGCCGGGAGCAGATTCTTTTTGGGACGGAATGGAGATGGAGTGGGGCTTGAAGAACCGGAGGGAAAATGGAATATAATAAAGTCTAACGAGGACGATGAGAACGAGGATGAATCCCCCCCTGAGGATACTACCAGGCACATTATGACAACCCGGTCTCAGTCGAGCAGAGGAAGGCACCCCCCTCTGACATTCTCAACACAAAGCTGCACAGTGAGACAGCGACTGCAATTAAAGGGGAAGAGCCCCGTACGGAGTGAGAATGGAGAATTGGGGATGAGTGGGAATGGTGCTTACCGACAACGGATGGAACAACAAGGCACTGACAATGGGACAATGGCAGAGAACATCCTGAGTGTGCGCAAGGGAGAGAGCGTGGAAACGAATAGTAGGTTATTTAGGAGAACTCACAGGAAGGAGGAGGGGAGGAGGAATAGCATGGGCTGTGACTATGAGCCTGCGTTACAACACCGAGGGATAGATAAGCAAGATCAAAGTGGTCTTGGGACTTGCAGGGATATTGGAAGCAATTTAAATAATTGCCCACCCCCGCTCCCTAAGGGAAACCGTGTGAGGGATGGTGGGGGAGTTATGAGCAGGGGAGGAGAAAAGATCCTGACCCCCAACCGGACCAACCCTGAAACAGCTAATGGAGTAACGTATGACAGAATGCAAATTAGCAATGGAAAGAGGATAAGTGCTGATGTGGAGCGTGTGCTTGGGACTCAACTCGATCAGCTGGGGCCGATGACACGCTCCAGGAGCCAGAAACAGGCATTAAACAACTGTATATAAGACTTCCCCCGGCGTTTGCCTTTTAACCCTGACAATGTCAAATGTATTTGACGAAAGCTTGGTGGATTAA
Source organism: Crotalus tigris (assembly GCF_016545835.1). Lineage (NCBI taxonomy): Eukaryota > Metazoa > Chordata > Lepidosauria > Squamata > Viperidae > Crotalus > Crotalus tigris. Next base: position 1,719,339 of record NW_024096545.1, on the reverse strand, counting down.
ATTCTATTTTTGATAGATATTCTCTTGGTAATCATTATTTTGACAATATGAATACTCCCAAGAGTCGCATTTTTGTTTTTATTTCTAATTATATATATATATATATATATATATATATATATGTGTGTGTGTGTGTGTGTGTGTGTGTGTGTGTGTGTGTGTGTGTGTAGGTCTTTGGTTGTTCGGGTTTTCTCCCGCGTAAAATTGGAAGTGTCTTGGCGACATTTCGACGAAGTCCCATTCGTCATCTTCAGGCTGGTGTTTTCAGCTTCGTGCTTTGAGCAGCAATGTGTGGTCTTAGCTGTTTCTTCCTGTTAAAAGGAACACTCCCCCAGCCAATCAGAGCACAGCCAACCCCCTAACCATTCAGAACACACCTCGACCCAATCATAACACAGCCAAGCTCTCACCCAATCAGTTCATACCCCCACTGGCAGTTTCGTCATCTTCAGGCTGGTGTTTTCAGCTTCGTGCTTCGAGGAGCAATTGCACGAAGCACGAAGCTGAAAACACCAGCCTGAAGATGATGAATGGGACTTCGTCGAAACGTTGCCAAGACACTTCCAATTTTACGCGGGAGAAAACCCGAACAACCAAAGACCTATATACAAATACCCGCGAAAACCTCAGAAAACAAATATCGAACCTCTACGGGGAGGAAATCCACCATCTGACCAGGACCTATGAAAAACTTGAAGTCCAAAGAGCTTCCATTTTATGTGACCTCGCATTCCTACGTAACTGCCGAGATCAAAATCTAATCCCCACATGTTTCCAACTGAAATTCCACTCCAACTCTGCAGCCACCAAACGGATCCTGAAAAGAACAGAATTGGCCCTAATCAGAAATGAACTTCACACAAAAAGATTCCTCCTAGACCGAATTAACAAAGATCTCCTCACACTCCACCTCAAACTCAGCAACAAGATCCACCCCACACTTTGGGACAAATCCAAACAACTCGCCGTCTGGAGAGCCGAAACACAGACCACCCTCAAGACAGATACACACACCAACAAACTCCGAAGACTACAAGAACGCCAGAAACAAACCCCTCCTCCCTCACAGCCACACATGAAACAAACAGTGCATAACATCTCAGATAGGATCCTCACCAAAGCCGAAACCAATGTCCTTTCCAAAGGATTCAACTTTGCAGTCGCTCCCAAACACATCCCCACTGAAACCATTATATGTGAAGGTTGAAACCAGCCTGACCAAAATCAACCCCGATGACGCTAACAAAATCAGACTCAAAATCACCAACATCCTCTGCACCAGCAAGCCACCCAAAAGCAACTTACCCAAAGAGGAACAGACAGCACTACGTAACCTTAAAGAAGACACCAGCATAATAATCCTACCAGCAGACAAGGGCAACGCCACGGTGGTTATGAACACATCTGACTACCAAACCAAATTAACCAACCTACTCCAAGACTCCACATACAAACCCCTAAATACAGATCCCACCACCTACCTGGAAAAAACCACCAGAACCAAGATAAAAGCCTCCCCCATTAGCGAAGAGATCCAGCAAAGAATCATTCCCAGAGAGAAATCATCCAGATGCCCTAAACTCTATGGTCTCCCCAAGATACACAAAGAAGGAACCCCACTCAGACCTATAGTCAGCTCCATAGGCTCACCTCTACAAAACCTAGCCAAATTTCTCGCCAAACAAATACAGCCCTATGCAGAATCCATCACCTCACACGTAAAAAAACTCATTCCAGTTTATAGAGATCATAAAGAAACAAAGCTTACAGCCCAGCGACCTACTAGTGAGCTTCGATGTCATACCCCTCTTCACCCAAGTGCCTATCAAAGAAGCCTTGACAGCTATTCAAAACAAATATAACCCCCCCAAACACATCTTAGATCTGACCAACCACTGCCTATCCAACACATACTTCATCTATAACGGACAAAAATACAAACAAACAGAAGGAGCACCCATGGGATCACCCCTCTCACCTGTCATTGCCAACCTCTACATGGAACACTTTGAAACCCAAGCTCTAGAAAAATCGGATCACAAACCCAAACTCTGGCTCAGATATGTAGACAACACCTTCATAATCTGGCCACATGGGAAAGAAAAACTGGACAACTTCCTCACACACCTCAACAGCCTACACCCCAAAATACAGTTCACCATGGAAACAGAAGCTAACAACCAACTTCCCTTCCTGGATGTCTTAGTCTACAAGAAATCCAATGGCTCCCTAGGACACACCATCTACCAGAAGAAAACACACACAAACCGCTATCTGCACGCTCTCTCACACCACCACCCAGCACAGATCAACTCTGTAGCCAAGACACTCATCTCCAGAACAAAACGCTTAGCTGACGAACAACACCTAAAACCCGAACTACACACTCTCACCAATGTACTAACATCCAATGGATTCCATAGAAATAAGATTACAAACCTAATCCAAAAAGAAACCCCCACTAAAATCCAAGACAAAGAACAAGAAAACGGCAAAGCCCTCCTCCCATACATAAAAGGCACCACAGACAGAATCAGTAAGATCCTTCATAAACACAACATCAAAACAGCATTCTGCACAAACAGAAAAATATCCACCATCCTTAGAAACCCCAAAGATAAAATTGAATTAGAAAATCAAGGAGCATACGAAATCCCATGCACCACTTGTCCCACCACATACATCGGACAAACCAACAGAAGAATAAGTGCACGCATTGAAGAACATAAGAACTCAGTCAAAAAAGAGGAACCAACATCTTCCCTGGTCCAACACCTTAAAGCCACAGGACATGAAATTGACTTTAAAAATACCAGAACCATTGCCAAAAGTGAACATTTTAATAACAGAATAATCAGAGAAGCCATCGAGATAGAAAAACGCCCACACAGCATGAACAAGCGAGATGATACCTCCCGCCTACCAGCCATTTGGAAACCTGCCCTTATTGACAAACGACTCCCTAACCCCAAAATCTTAAACCCCTCTGCAACTCAGACTAACCTGAGCACAACCAAACAGAACACTCCCCCAGCCAATCAGAGCACAGCCAAGCCCCTAACCATTCAGAACACACCTCCACCCAATCAGAACACAGCCAAGCTCCCATCCAATCAGTTCATACCCTCACTGGCAGTTAAAAGGAAGAAACAGCTAAAACCACACATTGCTGCTCAAAGCAAGAAGCTAAAAACACCAGCCTGAAGATGACGAATGTGACTTCGTCGAAACGTTGCCAAGACACTTCCAATTTTACGCGGGAGAAAACCCGAACAACCAAAGACCTATATATATATATATATATACAGCCAAGTTAAGGTTAGGGTGCTCCTAACAAGAAGTGAATGAGTAATCTCTCCATCCTATGGATCTGCCTAAAGACTTAGTTCTCTGAGCTCTCTGCCTGCATTTTGATTATGGTCAAAATATGACTCTAACATGTCTGGCAGCCTTTCCAGGTTCAGTTCTTATGAATTAGCATATGAACTGAGTGATGTGCCTGGTTACAAACCTGGAGAGGGTGTCATTCACAACCTGGGAATGGGGCTCTATTTAAAAATCGAAGGCTTCAGGCCTCTGTTGCTTCATGCTTCTGCACAGGCTGTATTCTAAGTTGAAGAGTAAACTCCTAGTTCTCAGGAGACTTCAGCATTGCAAATCCCCTTCAGTGAGCCCATGAGTGGAGCAGATGGCATGCTTTTTATTGAACTGGCAGCACTCGCAAATAAAAAGATTTAAGAGTCACCTTGGGGAAATGAATAATTTCAGGAAAAGACCTAGGATATTTTGATTATGTCTAATGGGACACAGGATGATATTCAGAGCAGTTGGGAGAGAACAATATAAAGGACAGAAGTATAACTTATTGTGACCTTTGAATTGGCTGTCAGCTTTTAAATAAATAAATAAATAAAGAATGCTAAAAATGAATGTTTTTTCACACATTTGGAAGTGACATAGATTTACTCTAAGGCTATATGTACAGCAATATTTTCTTTTTTTTAATAATTTTTTTTATTTTCCATTTATTCAACATATATAAAATAAAATAAATTCATAAGCATAAGCATAACCATAACCATAGGTGCCGCTTACTCATTCCCCCCAAGCTGCATCCACCCTCTCTAATACCTTCCCTACTTCCCTCCTCTTTCTCTCCTCCCCTCCTACTCTCTTCCCCTCCCCTTCTCCTCTTACCATCCTATTTCCTCCCTACATCTTCCTCCCCTCTCATCCCTCTCAAATACAAGAATACAGCTTAGGAGAAGTGCCCAAGCAGCACCTCTCTCATAAATTACCATATTATCCTATTCTACCTATTTACCCACCCACCCACCCACCCACCCTCAATCCCCCCTCACTTCCCAGAGCAGAGTACAGGGTTATTAATAACAAAATTAACAATATGCAATAAAAAAAGAAAAAAGAAAGAAAAAAGAAAAGGAAAAAAAATCATACTTAGCCCTTAACTCCCCTTAATTACATCATCATAAACAAATCTCTTATACTATAAAATTTACTCATAAAATAAATGAAACTTTGTAATCCCATACTTTTTTTGAATATAATCTATCCATCTTCTCCATACAATAATATATCTTTCTTGTGTATGATCCTTTAAATAAGCAGAAATTTTTGCCATTTCTGCAAAATTAGAAACTTTAGATATCCATAGATATCCAAGTAGGCAACAAATCTTTCTTCCAATATGAACCTACTAGTAACCTTGCTGCAGTTAATAAATTCAACATTAAAATAGTTTCTTTGTCATCTAAATCCACAAAAATACCCAATAAAAATAATTGAGGAGTAAACTTTATCTTCCTTTTAAAGATCTTTTGAATGTTCCACCAAATCATAATCCAAAAAGGCTTTACCTTTTTACAATTCCACCGAATGTGAAAATATGACGCATCTGTATTGCCACATCTCCAACATTTGGGTTGTAAATTAGAATACATACAAGATAATTTTTTGGGATCTAGATGCCACCTATAAAACATTTTATAAAAATTTTCCCTCAAATTTTGAGCTGGTGTAAATTTAACATTTCTAATCCAAATTATCTCCCATAAATCCAATGGGATCGGTTCCTGGATATTCTGAGCCCATTTAATCATACAGTCTTTGACGAATTCTGTTTCCGAATCTAATTCTATTAAAACATTATAAATTCTTTTTATATGAGCCTGATCCTGATCTTTAATCTGAATTACCAAATTTTCATCTTCTAATGTTATTCCCTCTTTCTTATCTACAGTCCACCTATCCACTATTTGTAAATATTGAAACCATGACTGTAAAATATTTTCTTGCCTTAATACATCTAAAGATTTTAAATGCCAGTCCAAACCTGACCAAATTAATAATTCTTTATATGAAATTTTGTCAAAATTCATCCCCTTAGAAATTCCCTCAATTGCGTGTCCAGGAATCCCCCAGGTAGGTATTTTATAATTTAACCTATAATAATACTTTTTCCAAACTCGAAGTAAAGCATTCCTCAAAATATGTGATTTGAAAGACCGGTCAACTTTCTTATTAAAAATTAAGTATGCATGCCAATCATACCTTAAGTCCCACTCTTCAAGAGAAAGAATATCCTTATTTGTTAAATTAAGCCAATCACTTATCCAAGTTAAGGTGGTTGCATCATAATATAATTTCAAATTAGGTGCTTTAAGTCCTCTTCTTTCTCGGGCATCTTGCAAAATCTTAAACTTAACCCTTGGTTTCTACCCAGCCCAAATGAATTTATTGATACCCTTCTGCCATTCCTCCAAATTTACATCTTTTTTTAAAATAGGTATCATCTGAAACAAGAAAAGAAACTTTGGTAGAACATTCATTTTTACAGCTGAAATTCTCCCCGACAATGACAATTGCAATTTTTTCCAGTCATTTAAGTCCTTTTGTACTTTTGCCCATAATAATTCATAATTGTTCTTATACAATTTTCCATTTGAAGCCGTTAAATATCCTCCTAAATATTTGACCTTTTTCACCATCTGAAAACCTGTAGATTTAACTAAACTTTCCTTATTGTTAATTGACATATTCTTAGATAATATCTTAGTCTTATGATTATTAACTTTAAAACCAGAAACTTTCCCATACTGTGTTATAAGTTCTAATAGACAATCAACTGCTTGAGTTGGTTGTTCCAAAATTAAAACAAAATCATCCGCAAAAGCCCGCAATTTATACTCATTTTTTATCTTTATACCCTTGAGCACCGTTGATTCTCGAATCTGAATCAACAAAATCTCCATTGTTAAAACAAATAACAATGGAGATAATGGACATCCTTGTCTTACTCCCTTTTCAATGTTCAAAGTCTCAGTCAGTCCCCCATTAACAACAATTTGAGCAGATTGTTGCTGATATATAGCTTTAAGCACATGTAAAAACTTATCCCCAAAATTCATTTTCTCTACCAATGAGAATAAAAATTGCCAATCTAATTGATCAAAGGCTTTCTCAGCATCCAAAAATATAAAAGCCACAGGATTCTGATTGTTCTTATCCAAATACTCAATTAAATTAATAATTTGTCTTACATTGTATTTCATATATCGCCCTGTTATAAATCCTGATTGATCACTGTGGGTCAAATCCTTCATAACCTGCATTAATCTGTTTGCCAAAATTTTTGAAAAAATCTTATAATCTACATTTAACAAAGATATTGGCCTGTAATTCTTAGGCTCTGTAAGATCTTGATCCTCCTTCGGGATCAATGATATAAACGCTCTTTTCCAGGAAGGGGGAACTTGTGCTCCCAACAAAATACTATTAAACAGCTCCTTTAATGGCTCCATCATTTCTTCAGATAAAATTTTATAATAGATTAACATCAATCCATCTGTTCCTGGAGACTTTCCCACCTCCACAGTAATTAAACAATTCATCCCATTTTGTTGTTCCTCAGAAAGTTTAGGAAAGTGTACTGATTATAAATATTTATCTATATCCATTCCCTTTATATTATCACTTGTATATAATTTTGTATAGAAATCTAAAAAGCTCTTTTTAATCAAATTATGCTGAAAAACCTCAGTACCTTTATATTTTACTTTCTCTATAATCCTATCTTTTTGTTTCTTTCGTAATTGATAAGCCAACCACCTCCCAGGCTTATTCGCATTACAAAAAGTATTATGCCTCATATAACGCAGATTGGTAGCCACCTGATCTGCCATCAACATATTAAATTGTTCCCTAAGCATTTTTATGGAAACCTTTAACTTATTATCAGTTGGATTAAGAACAAGAGCTTCTTTTAATTTAATCTCTTCTTCTATTTCTTTACATCTTTGTAACCTTTTATCCCTAGAAACTTTATTTAAATGAATCAAAATTCTCCTCATGTACGCCTTACTAGCATCCCAAACCAATGTACCTTTATTCATATTTAAAACAAATATGTACCTTTATTCATCAATGTACCTTTATTCATATTTAAAACAAAAAATTCCTTCAAATACTCTTTACATTTTTGTAAAAACTCTTCCTGAGTAAACAAATTCTCATTCAGTCTCCAGGGTCTTCTATTCCCATCTTCCAAATGTAATTCCATCCACACCGGACTATGGTCAGACAAAGTCCTAGAAAATTTTTTAACCTTCTTAACCCTAGAAAGAAAATCATTAGTAATAAAAAAAATCAATCCTTGAAAATGACTGACGTCTGTCCGAATAAAAAGTAAAATCTCTATCACTTGTATTCCTTTCTCGCCAAATGTCAATAAGTTCCAACTCTTCTTTCAAATCAAAAAAGTTTTGGGTAATTTAGTTTGAGTAAAAGTTTTAGAAGAACTCTTTTTATCTATCGTTGAATCCAAAACACCATTCCAATCTCCCATCAAATTTACAGATTTATAATCCAACTGAGATATTTTCCCATGCAAAAGCTTGTAAAATTGCTTCTGTTGTTGATTAGGGGCATATAATCAAACAATGAGAACTTTCTTGCCTTGTAGTAATAATTCCACAAAAACATATCTTCCTTCCAAATCAGCCTCTATTAATTTAGCCAATAAATTTTTCTTCACATAAATTACAACACTCCCTTTTTTCCCTGGAGCTGGAGCCATAAAATGTAATCCCAAACAAAAATTTATCAAATATTTTGAATCCTTTGAAGTTATATGAGTCTCTTGCAAACATATTAAGTCATTATTATGTTGTTTCAAATAGTGGAAAACTTTTCTCCGTTTCTGTGGTGAGTTTAAGCCATTAACATTTGACGTCAGGAACTTTGCCATCTCCACCGGCCTGAAGCCTTTGAAGCATGGCCTGAAGATCAATTGTCGAAGATCTTTTAGGTCTTGCCCCTCCAACAGGCTCTGTAGTAACCATTCCTTCTATTTTGTCACCACTCTTCTGCTGCTGCTCTTTTTCTTTACGTTTATGGGCAGCTCGTGTCATCCTTTGTTCTTTTATCTCAAAGTTCTGTGCATCCAACACCGCTTGTTCCATAACCATCCGTGAAGAGGCTCCTGCCATAACAGGCTCTTCAATTTTCCTTGTTTGTGAGGGTGAGGATGGTCTTGCCTTTAAAATAGAATAATAAAAATCTCTTGCCTTTGAAACTGTAGTTAATCTGTAACGTGTTCCATCATAGTTCACTACTAGTCCTCTTGGAATCTCCCATCTAAACTGGATTTGGTGACGTTTTAACTCATCAGACAAAAAGGTGAAATCTTTTCTGCTTCTTAAAATTTTTGGAGGTATTTCTTTTAAAATTATCACATCTTGGGCTGCAATTTGAAACCTCTGTTTATAAAAAGGCTGTATAATTTAATTACGAATAGATCTTCTGGAAAAATAAATGACCACATCTCTTGGTAGGTTTCTCTGTCTAGCAACCCTTGAGTTGACTCTAAAAATTTTTTCTATCTCATTCCCAACTCTTCTGGTCTCCATCCAAGATTAAAAGTAATATCTTTAACAATAAGCATCTTTAAATCTTCCTGTAAGTTTTCTTTCAATCCCCTGATGCGCAATGCAAACTCCATTTATCTGTATTGTGAGATAGTTTGTTCATCCTGTGTAGATTCTATCTTGTTCTCCACTTCCTCCATTCTGGATTCCAGTCTTGCTGCATTTTCAGTGATCTCCTCCATTTTATCATCAATGCTTTCAATATGCAAAGCAAGACCTTGAAATGCAAATAATATATCCTCTCTGATTTCCTTATTTTTTTTCTCCAATAATTCTTCTGTAATAGCCCTCTCTGCAATTATAAGATCTTTTACCTCCTCTTTAATATCCAAAGCATTCATTTTTAAAGCTTCTTGTAAGTCTTTAAGAGAAATTGCAGGAGGAGGGGAGAGTGGGAGTGACTTTGGTTTAGACTGAGAAACAGATTGAGTCATTGGGGAGGAGATAGAAGCTTTAGGAACTAAGATCAAACGTTTTGAAGCCATTCTCTTAAATTCAAAGGAGCAAAATTCTTGCCTTTATAATATCACAGTTCTTTAAATAATAAAAAAGGACAAAAGAGGAACAAGATTCTTGCCTCTATATTTGAAACATAAACTGTAAACTATATCCAACTTTTAACTTTGTTGCAAAATCAAACAAGAAAGACAGTCGCCATTTTGCCTTTCACTTTCACTTTCTTCAAAAGGGAAAGTAAACAATAAAAGGGGAGAAGATACTTGCAGGAGTTAAAGTCACAATCAATCCTAAATACACTTTCTTCTGGTCTGCTCCATCTGCATATAAATACTCACAAAGCCACCGAAAAAAACAGATGTGGGAGCAGCGTCTTGCTTTGTCCCAGAACTTTGGGACAAAGACGTCCTGGAGCGCAGAGTTGGCTCAGGCTCTGAGGGAGCTCTACCCTCCAATCCCCAAAATTATAGGGATCCAGGGGAGCTCTTCCTCTACCTGAGCATCTCTTCTCTTCCCTTTCTCCCAGGGAAGAGATTCAAGCTGCGGGATAGCTGATTTGTCAAAGTCCCACCGGCTTTTACGCAATCCGGGAATGGGCGGCTTCTAAGAAAGCCGCCATCGTCACTGCAATATTTTCTTAATCTGGTGCCCTAAAATTGCATCTGTGCCCCATGGGATTTTTTTCTAATTCCTATGGACTCTTGCTAATATTGCTAATCTAACCTTTCTCTTAATACATTGTGTAGGAGTGAAGTGGAGACTGCAGTTATTGACAAACACATCTTTTTGACTGATTTAAATCATCTTCATATTCCTAATTCCAATCTGGAGATATGGGAGAACTTAATTACAATTTAATGCAAGTGTGCATTTCACACTTTTAACTTTACACAAGAATCTGAACCTTAAGGAAGAGTGACAATCTAGGAACAGAATTTTTATGCCAACCGTCTTCCAGCTCATGCTCTTCCAAACATGGTTTGGAAGGAAATCTTCAGAACTGGAAGTAGTTTGATGTATCCCAGACAGGCCATTTTGGACAAAACGGGCCTGTTTTGAAGCCAGGATATTTCAAAACACTTCTAATTTAGATTTCATTGTGGAAACCACTGAAAATTGTCTGGAATGACATGTTCCAGATAGGTTTGGCACAGAGCAGTTCTAAGTTCTCTGAAAAAATCTGTTTCCAAATTACTAAGTTTTGTATATCTTCTCATAAAACTATAGAATTTGGAAAGGGCCAGTAACTCACTGAATATAGCTGCCTGCTTGGGGCAGAAATATAGGCAGTCTTTGATTTATCACCACAACTGAGCCCAAAATTTTTGTTGCTAAGTGAGATAGTTGTTAGGTGAATTTTGCCCCATTTTATGATCTTCCCACAGTTATGTGAATCACTGCAATCAAGTTAGTAACAGACTTGTTAAGTGAATCTGACTTCCCCATTGACTTTGCTTGTCAAAAGATCACAAAAGACACTGTAATTGTCATAAATGCGAACCAGTTGCTCAGCATCCAAATTTTGATCATGTGACCTTTGGGATGCTGCAATCATCATGTGAAAAACAGTCATAAGTCACTTTTTTCAGTGCCGTTGTAACTTTGCACGGTCACTAAATGTACTGTTGTAATTCGAGGACTACCTATACAAATGTTAAGCATTCCAGGCAGATAGGAATCTATGTCCCAGTAGAACATATTCACCACCTGTAAAATTGAAAAATTGGTTTCCCTGTAAAACTCTTGTTACTGTTAGAACTTAAAAAAACCCCATTCAATCAGACTTTAACTTTATGAACCAATGACTTTGACTGCCAAACATTTTTTACAACTCTTTTTATCATTAATTATGATAAATTGTCATGACTTGTATATGGTACAGTTACACATCTGAGATCAGCAAAAGTTTAGACTGTATTATTGTAGGCCAGGGGTGTCAAACTCGCAACGTCACATGACATGTTGCGACATATCGTGACTTTTTTGCCATTGCCAGCAGTGGGGTGGGCGCAGTTTTGCTGTGATGCATCCGGCCTGCGGGCTGGCAGTTTGATACCCCTGTTGTAGACTGATTGTATCAATGGCTATAGAGATCAACTATTCTATCTCCCATTATTCAATCTTTCTTTTTCTTTCCCTGAATTCTCAGAATCTTTTTTTTTATCAGCATGATAAAAGATTTCCTCTGTGTCACTTGATTCTGTTTGTCATTTTCACCCAGTGGGCTTTCTAATACATTTGAATATGTTTTTGAGTTGCTTCTGATTTCAGCTTCTGAAGTAGTGTCTTCTGAATAAAGATTAATACATCTTTATTCTTACTCATCAACTGATTTGTTACTCCAATCTTTTGATTTTTTTCCAGCAAGGACTGGAGCATATATTTGTTGCCTACATACTATAGTTGTTTTAAGTGGCTCACTATTGTAGAATCCTGTCTGTTAATCTTCATTTTAATTTCTTATATATAACAGTTAAAAGACTTTTATTTCCTCTTGTTCTCCTTAAAGAGATTCATTAACCAACAATTCGCTGTTGAGTATTTTTCAGGAACTCTCCCTTAAATTCCTTTGCTAAAGCCCTTTGTTAACTCTCTCTGCTTGCTCTCTCAAGGAAGTTTCATCCTGAACTCCGACTGCCCTTTATTCTTTTGACAATCTCTATTTACTCCGCAGGAAGATATCACTAGTTACCAACACTAGTAATTGGCAACTCTTAGAACACAGTCCATGCAGTTAGTAGCTATTCAGAAGATGGCTTTCTCATCACAGCACACAATCCCTCAGAACCAAGTTTCTTTCTTAACTCTCCTCTCTTTTTTCCTGTTGACTTGCTCTAACAAACTCATGTCAGTTCTCCCTATTTACTCACTCAGCAGAGAACTGTCCATGTTGTGATTAATTTAAATTGCTGAGACCTGTATTGTAAAATGTAAAATGTAGTGTATAATATACATTATTTCAGATATGTACATTTGGTCCATTTTGTACAAGAAATAGGAAATAATTACATTGTGGGAGAAATTCTATATATATTTCCACATTAGAAATGATAGAAAATATTTGTAGCCCAGTTGATAGATGGTGGTGGTTTATATTCTCCAAGCTCACTGTTTAGCTTCTGAATGCTTCATTGCCAGGCTAGGTGATATCTTCAGCAGGACTTCGGTTGAAGCATCTTGTTTCAGTTTTTCACCGCTGTGTGGTCATGTGGTTGGTGGGTCATATGATTGGCTGGTCATGCCATGTGACCTGTCATGTGACCAGCTGGTCATTGTAAGTGAAGGTCACTAAGTGAAGAGGTAGTCATTTGGTTGGTCACTTGATAGATACAGCTCCTTATGGGTTCATAGGCTGGCTCCAAATCAATATGTTTGTTAATATTGGTTGAATATGATGCTTCAGTAAATTCATGTGTGTGGATAAAATTCCACATTCCATAGAATAGTAGGAATGGGAAAATAGCAGCCACTGAATATGGAATGTATACATTTTGTGGGGAGAGGAAGGTGGCCATTGTTCATTCTATCCTTTCATTGATTTTTATGTCACCCTAAACAGTTCCACGTAACTTCAGAGTGTTCCCTACTGTATAGATGAACAATTATTAATTCTTAAATTGTAGGCAATTAAACAAAAGGATGGAAAATAGTGACAAATAAAGCCAAACTCTTTTTATTCTACTTCATTTCAGACTAGACTAGGTCACTGCACACTTGATATAAAACCTAATTATTCCCAGTTGAAAAGTTCAATGTCAGTATTACATTCTGACCTATTTTTTTCTGCAGTCCTTGAAATTTTTGGCTGAGTTAATAGCTGGATCTGTTTAATATTGTCACTAGGCATTAGGCCTGCAAATTGTTTCACATATACCCAGTGTAATACAAAATGAAAAGTGTTTGTTTAAGTAAATTAAGAGTAACTATTATTAGCCAAAATGATGGATCATCTCTGTTGAAGTTATCCAATGAGGTCCTTTGTATTTATCTCGGGTTACATTGGATGCATACTCAGTATTACAATGAAATGTAAATGAAGTTGAATGGATAATATCTTCAAGAGGTTGAATTGATTATTCTAATGAAGTAAATGTGGCATTTACCATTAATTCTGTAAGCAGTATTTACGAAGTTTGCATTTCTTCATTGTGTTCCTAATGTTCTTTCTCTTTTAAAATTTGATTTGGGCATGACTGCTTCCATTGCCCATTAGTTTTTTCTGAAAGTGAGGCTATGCCAGCATGTGAAAAATGAACATTATTAAGTGGGTTTGTTAGACTGTTCCAAATGGAGATTATAAAATTAAATTAACTATGTGACAGTTTTGGGATTTCTTTTGCTCCAATATTTTATCTGGAGAGACTATTATTGAAACACCTGCATTATTTCAGATACAAAGGGCTAGAAATTGGAAGGCCCTGGAATAGCTTTGTTCCCATACTTCTTTTTGTGCAGGGACATGCCCTATTTTTTGAAACAAAGTGATACCCTTGATACTCTCTAAATTTTAGAGACAGATGGCAGCAAGATATTCGTAGGCTGAGACAAGCAATTTATATCCCCCATAGCATAATGGGTACGGTATTTAAATAGCTCAGATGAACATTTGATATAAAAAAGACTATGAATGTGTCTTCCAGATCTTGTTTTAAGTAATTAAGTGTTCATACATCCCCAAATCCATTAATACAGGCAAGCTGGGTAATTTTGCAAGATATCCTAGGAAAAACTGCAAATGGCTGCTTCTGAAAGGGTTCTATATAAAAATACCTGAAGAAATAACTGGTTCAGCAATATATATTTTTGTGAATGAGGAACATGGAGGTTGCCATATTTATGATGCATTTTTTTTAGAGCTGGACATTGATTGGGCTCAAAGAGGACAATGTAATTGTAAATACCTGTGAACATGAATGTAGCCCTTGTAAGGAATCAAAAAAGGGTTCTTTCCTAAGGTCAGGTGTCAACTTTGGAGAACAACTGCAAATTCAAGAAAATTTGTAGTTGCTTTATGAAGTTCCTTGCAAGTGATATGTATATGCATCTGCAGTGCCAAATCACCTTTTTATCTTTTGAACTGAGATCTCTATAGAGCTCTAATAATTTTCTCAGTCTCTAAAAAAATAGTCTATTCTAAAAGCATGTAGGCCTGAAAGACTGAGAAAATGATCAATATGTAGAACCCAAAACATAACATAGATATTAATATTATACTCATTGTGTATAATGAGTATAATATTCTCTTTCACTATACTTGCCCTATAATTGTGTCAGAAACATTCAATAGTTTAACAGAAATTGGCTTAGCATACTTTGGATACATTTTTTTCACTAGATAGATTTGCCTGTTATTTGGTGAACCAATTTAGAGAATGATTGCTGCTTTCCCTAAAAAGGAGAGCCTTTGCATAAATCCATCTTGTGCACCAATTGTGCCTATTTCTGATCAAGAAGCTCACAAACAGTTATACCTTAGTTATGTCTAGTTTTGATTACTGCAATGCACTCTACACGGGGCTGCCATTGAAGATCATATAGAATATGCAACTGGTCCAGAATATGACAGTGTAGGCAATTTCACATTTGTAATATGTTTGTGTAACACCTCTGCTATGCAAGCAACATTGGGTTCCAGTAGGCTTCTGGATGTAAATCAAGGTGTTGGTTATTTTCTATAAAGCTCTATATGGCACAGAACCAAGATATTTGCAGGATTGCTTGTCTCTGCTCATGCCATCTTATTTGACAGGATGTAGGTTTCTCTATTATGGGAGCTGCTTTAGAGAACACTATTAACTCTAGGTTCTGAATGGCCTTAACTTTTACCTTTCTTTAATGCTTTAAAGACCTGTATTTCTCTCAAGCATTACACCTAGGTATTAGCAAACTGGATTTGTCTGTTATTTCTGGTCTGTTAATTGATTTCACCATGAAAATAAATGTTGACACATTTGTATAGTCAGTGAAGTTTCAGTGATGGATCAGAGTTCATCTAGAACTTCATTATTTCCCTGTATTATAGCCCATCTTAAAGATTCATGGCAAGTCTACAATCATATCTTCCACGCAAAGGAAACTACAATCATAATATGAAGAAGATTAATATTAATTCTGGTCAGATAAAAAGCAAATTGAAATCCTGACAGTCTTCCTATAAAACTGAGTGAGAAGAGGGTGGGTTGTAATCCTTATTTAACTTTTTAAAAGCTTGTCTTAAGATGCTTCCTATAAAAATGAATCACCCTATATATTTGACAGACTATGTAGTTAGCAAGGGAAAATGCTTTGCAATGAATTTTCAGCTTTTTGTGCAATAATGATTCCATGTCTTTTATATTATTATTGATCACAATCCAGAAAAAAGGGGCTAACTTATTAATCAGGTGTGAGCATGGGCAATGTTTATGTATGCATGTACGTTCGTACTGAAGTGTTTTCACCTTCTGCTTTAGTAGTTCTTTTTTTCTTCTCAACCGTCCATCCTGAATTATCTCTCTAGCTAAGGACTGTCAATGACAGGTGTTCTGAACTGTATAGCTCTATGTAACCTCGTATAGCTCTATGTAACCCTAACTAGAGAGCATGTATCATTATGTTAGAATATCTGGCAGTTATTGGCTTAAATGCTGGTTTTGTTGATGGTCAGTGGGAGAAGTTTCTAAAGGGCATTGGGAGACTTCCTGGACACAAGCCTGAGGGGAATGCCTTTGTTCATCCAGCCTCATGGCCCCTAGCCACATGGCTCAGAGATCTTATGCTTATGCCAACATGTGATGCTTATGCAAAAGAAGAGGGGAAAGTCCATTATCAATTTACCTATGGAAATGAACAGAGAGATGTAATATACAGAAGCAACAATGCAAAAACAAGTATTCCTCTGAATAAACATTTATCTGTTTTATAATCATTTCTATTGAGTTATCTATCTGTACTAGATTGAACTGGGAAACAGTCTTTTCTGTCTGGAACAGTATAGTAAAAGAGGGGATTTCCCCCTCTTCTTCTGCATAAGCATCACATGTTGGCATAAGCATAAGATCTCCGAGCTGTGTGGCTAGGGGCCATGAGGCTGGATGACAAAGGCATTCCCCTCAGGCTTATGTCCAGGAAGTCTCCCAATGCCCTTTAGAAACTCCTCCCACTGACCCAAAATCCTATCATCCAAAAATTATCACGGTTGATATGTGAACAATGGATCGAGCTTTCTCGAGCTTACAAGAAAAGCAACCAAAACAAAATCCCCCCCCCTTTGCGGTTCTCACTGAATTTATCAGTGACCAGGCTGATCTCTCAATGACCCCCAAGGGACCCGTCCAAGCTATGAAGGACAGAACCACCTTTTCAGTGTACAAAACAGACATCATGCCTCACCCAAAGAAGTCTCCAGACGAACCAATACCGAAAAGTGTTCATTCGAACCCTCATCCAACTAAAAAAGGCCTGACTTGTCCAATTCACAAGTTCTCACACTCTCTAAACAATTGCAGAGACTTTAGGAAAAAATCCCTAGATGACTGAAAGACCCTATTCAAAGAGAATAGGATATTTTTCAAATGCTGTGACTCTATGGAGCACATGGCCAAGGACTGCACGCTAGGATGAAATGTCACCTGTGTGACAGTAACAAGCACCCAACAGCCTTGCATCTAGAAACTAAGAAGCCCTCTGAGGTGACACAATAAGTGACTTTGATGACGGAGACTCAAACTGACTCCAAAGAGCAGCCAAAACATTATGGGACGTACTACACAGATATATGCGGTAACTTACCATGCCCTCCCGTCTGTCTTGCAAAAGTCTACCCCGATGGGCAACCTGAAAGGGCTGTAAAGATGTATGCCATACTAGACCCACACAGCAAAGTTACTATAGCTAAGCCCGCCTTTTTCGACCTCTTTGACCTCCCGAGTGAACTGAAGCATTTTGCAATAAATACATGCACAGTACCAATGCGCATGGTAGGGAGGAAAATCACTGGTCTACTCATAGAAGCAATAGATGGAAGTTCACATTTCACATCAGTGTTAGAATGGGAGACCTTAACAGATGTTCGCAGTGAACTCTCAACACCAGAGGCAGCAAGAAAAATACCTCACTTAGCACATATAGCCGATTTAATCCCTCCTCTAGATCCTGAAGCTGAAATCCTACTCATGGTGGGAAGAGATGCCCCAGAGTCCATTGGCTCCGATGAGAGAATCAAAGGTCCACCAGGAACCCCAGTAGCCATTAAGATGGAATTCGTATGGGCCATAGGAGGGACGGTTTGTGTTGATCAACCGCAAACCCCAACCCAGGTGAGCATCTCGAAAACCTCCATTCCTAGTAATGGAACAGCACCTCACCTAAAACCACACCTAGAACACTGCACACTTGTGACAATCAAACCTGTTTTGGAAGCAACAGTGTTCCAGACAAGCAAGAATTACAACAATTTAGCTTTGTCCATAGAGGACAAACAAGACAAACAACATCTGCAGCTATGTGTGCTCTCCCTGAACACCACACACTGGGATGAGCTGTGTCTAACAGAACAGAAACAAGACTGGGAGTCATGGAGTGTACTCCCAAGATGTCTCCAAAGCATGCAAGTGCAGTGCACGTATCTCCCCAGCTCAGTGCAAAGGAAAGAATTGTACGCTTCCTTAGATGTGCCAACAAAGGCAAATGCAGACTTAAGATGCGTCACACTCTACAACGGGGAGAGCCACTTACATCATCTTGTTTGCAACCATAGGATACATCAGAGTCTACAGCGGGGAGAGCTGCGGCCTCTGTGTCTTCTTTGGAAAAGCGAGACTAACAATACAAGAAGGCCACACCATACTAAGGTTAGAACTATGTGGTACTACGTTAGCTATAAAGCTCACCAACTTGACAGCGAAGATGTTGTGTCTTGAATTACAAGCTACCACCTTCTTCGCAGACAGTAAAGTGATGTCAAGCTACACCTGCAAAAAAAGCAGACATTTCTATGTCTATGTGGGCAACAGAGTGAAAAGGATTGAAACATCTTTAAGCCCCAAACAATGGCGATATGTGCCAACAGATAAGAACTTTGAGAACCAAGTGAATTGGCCCAACCTTGCCACACAGTTAACAGAACTGATCTGGCTAGAAAGTCCTGAGTTCTTGGCCTGTCCAAACAGACAGATGCCATAGAGACCAAAACGCTATGCACTTCCAGCTTCAGATCTACGTGCCAACCTTCAACTTCAGGCACCCAGTAAATGTCAACCAATACGCTTCAAACGCCTGTCTAAGAAGAAGCACCTAAGAATAGGCATAGTTTTGATCATCATCACTTGTCTTAGTATCCCAAGAATTTACCTTACAGAAGCCTGCAAAGACCTACAGACGATCGGAGACATTTGCCATGACCCAGTGATTGACAAATGTCTGAAAGCCAAAAATTGCCTTACTCATGCATCTCACATGTGCGAAGCGTGCATAGGTGAAGCATGGGACCACATGATTGGTGCACCCCACAAAATCATGGACTCTATGTCATTAAAGACACCCACACCCACACATGAAGTTCTCACTACCCTGATGACAACAGTAGCAGCCCTCTTCAATACTCCATCGGTGGTTCCAGACCTGTCGGTTCTTGAGTATCCTGAGTTTCCTGCAGCTGCTGTTGTTCCTGTTTCTTCAGTCCCAGCTGTTGTTCCTGTTTCTTCACTTCCAGCTGTTCCTGAGTTTCCAGCTCTAGCTGTTCCTGAGTTTCCAGATGTTCCTGAACCTGATTCTTCAGCCCCAGCTATTCCTGTGTTTCCAGATCCAGCTGTTCCTGTGTTTCCAGGTTCTTCAGTTCCTGAGTATCCTGTGAGTCTAGTTCCCTTTGTTCTTGAGAAATTTTGGGTTCCAGTTTTCCAGTTCCAGATTTGGTTCCAGTTTCCTTTACAGGAAGAAGACCTTGTCTCGCTGGGAGACAAGAACGCATACCAGAACTATTGATCCATGGGACTTGCGCACCGGGCCCACCCAGTTGATGAACTACTATGCCAAGCTGAGGTCCAAATCATGAAGCCATGTGAGTCAGGTCATGACTCAAAGACACTTCTACCAGGCTGATCACCGATTTGGTCCTGTTGCTGATGAAGATTGAACCAGAAGATCAAACCTCAAATTATGTATTGTCTTTATTCATTGTTTGATGTAACACTTGCTTGTTTTTTTTGCATAATTGTGCATGTTTTATATTTACTTTATAATTATGCATATTTCATACCAAGTTTTTACCTATTTAGTCACAAGTTAGTTAACATTGAGTACTGTATGCCTTAATGCTATGTTTCTGCTCTTTCAGTTAGTTAGTAGTGGAAATATAAATTTCCAAGCGGAGAATGTTCTGACCTGTATAGCTCTATGCAACCTCATATAGCTCTATGTAACCCAACTAGAGAGCATGTATCAGTATGTTAGAATATCTGGCAGTTATTGGCTTAAATGCTGGTTTTGTTGATGGGTCAGTGGGAGGAGTTTCTAAAGGGCATTGGGAGACTTCCTGGACACAAGCCTGAGGGGAATGCCTTTGTTCATCCAGCCTCATGGCCCCTAGCCACATAGCTCGGAGATCTTATGCTTATGCCAACATGTGATGCTTATGCAGAAGAAGAGGGGAAAATCCATTATCAATTTACCTATGGAAATGAACAGAGAGATGTAATATACAGAAGCAATAATGCAAAAGCAAGTATTCCTCTGAATAAACATTTATCTGTTTTATAATCATTTCTATTGAGTTATCTATCTGTACTAGATTGAACTGGGAAACAGTCTTTTCTGTCTGGAACAGTATAACAGGTAATTGAAGAAGGTGTTCCTTGAATTGCAAACTAGAGAGATAAATTGGGTGTGCATTTGTTGGGTATAATTGGCAAGAATGCAGAATCCTTAACTGTTTGATACAGTGAATACCACCAACTATTTACAGTCAGTTAAAAAAAGGCCACCCTCTTCCTCTTCACTTTCACCAAAATAGTGGAAGCTTGGTTAAGGGTTTGGCTTATTGAGGCCAGGAGATCTGAAAGTATTACCTCTACTAACAGATTATGTTTCTAATACCACAACTTTGTTTTCAAGATAAACTTGGTATATATCCTTAATTGATATTAGGGACAATAATTTCAAATATTTCAAGTGTTCCTACTTGACAAGATCACCATTTGAATGAAAAGTCCCTTAGGACCTATCATGAAAAAAATAATTTATAAAGACCAAGGTGAAGTACTGTTTTAAAATTGCTATAGGAATTTAATCCACTTTAGAAGGATTGGGAAATGGAAACAATGTCTATGGAAGTGGCCTTTGCCAGTTTCAACAGCAGATTCAACCCTGGTTTTGGTGTGGGAAGATGGGGCAGGTCGACCGATTACCCTAATCTCTTTGGCCAAGATTTTTTTTAATGGGATAGATTACGCTCCTCAGTCTCTCTGTCTGGAATAAGTGGTGTTGAGAACTTTAATTTACAGTATATGAGTAAGCAATGTTGAGATTTTTCATCATAAAACTGACTCAAATGATTTTATTTTGATTCATCTACAGATGGATGATGAACTGGCAAAAGTGGAGATTATAAATACTTCTTTGTTATGGAAGATTAATCCTAGAAGCTTTTGATTTTGTAGGCTGTCTAAGATTAGGTATGCAAGCATTTTTCCTTTTTTCCCATTCAGGCATGTCCATTGCCTAAACAAGTTCCCGCAGTTTTCTTGGGAAGGTTTTTTTAGAAGTGGTTTGCCATTGCCTTCTTCTTAGGGCTGAGAGAAAGTGACTGACCCATGGTCACCTAACTGGCTTTATGCCCAAAACGGGACTAGAACTCATGGGCTCCTGGTTTCAAGCTTGATGCCTTAACTACTACACTACACTACTACATAGGACTTTTTTTTGTCCATCCGGCACCTTTTTGGGATGGAATCTTGGAGGTAGGCAAGGTGGGTTGTATGACGTGTGTGAGTTCTGGCACTTTTTTTTTTTTTTTTACAAAAAAAGCACTGCTACTACATCAACTGACTCAGATGCAAGAATTGGGAATAATGTCTGATTTCTAGTGGCCATGAAATCCTCATTTACATGCCACTGCAAAAATTTCAACAGCGATAGACAAATAATTTCATTATGTATACATAATGTGCATGTATACATACATACATTTATCTAATGTAAAATAAAAATGGGGTTTCTATCATTAGATTCCAGTTTCCAGTAAATAAAAGTTTATTTGTAAGAGAATAAAGTTCATAGAATGTTATCTCTAAACCAACAGAGAGCAGCATTAATTTTATCTCTGCCTTGAAAAAAAAGAATAAGTTTTTTTAATAAATTCTAAATTTCACCCCTTTCTCTTACTTAGTGATGATAAGTTGAATATGTTAAAAAAATGTAAGACCTATAAATAGTATATAAAGCCAACCCAAATAAAGAATATGTAGGAAAGTATCTAGTGAGAAAGGAAATGCCATGCTTATCTGATTTTTGGATAATGTATAGTTTCCAGGGCTGGAAACAATTACTCTTCCATGATTTAACTTGCTGTGGTAAGACAAATCCTGCTGATCCCCTCTCTTTACCCCTTTTTACAGTAACAAAAGCATTGGATTTTATTTACTAGTGAATAGACAGAGAATATCTTCTGTAACTTCTGTGTGGGAAAATAAAAAGAAGATGAAGTATGTTGCTGATAATTTAGTTTTTCTTTTCTTTTTTATGTACTGGAGAATGGTAACATTAGCAAGTGTATCCCAAACTTCCAGAGTATGTTGGACCTGCAATGCACAGACAACACAGACAACAACTGACGTTCAAGCCATGTAGAAAGAATCTTGAAAGAAGTTCAGAAAGACATTCCTTATTCTACATTCCACTCCACCCACATACCATTTCCCATTTATTAATATTCAAGTAATACTTAATATGTTGGTGATTATGCGTACACTCAATCGTCATCAAGGGACTTCCTTTTTTATTATTATAATTTTTACAATTTTACAATAAAAACCCCTTTCCCAATCCCTCCCAACCCTCCCCAAACCCTCCCCAGTTCTTCCCAGAGCTAGATACAGAGTTAACTAAAACTTAGTAGAAAAAACTTATAAACTCAAATAAACCACAAACAAATATGATTATATTCAATGAACAAATTGTTAAATACATTAACTCCATTATATAAAAAAAAAACAGAAAGAGAAAAAGAAAAAAAGAAAGAAAATAAAAAAAATAATAAAAGGGAAAAAAAGGAGAAAAACTAAACTATTCTACACTTCTAAATAATATCTTAAACTTTAAATATAAATTATTCAAAAGCTAAATAATATTTTCTAATATCATACCTATATTGTATAAAATTTATCCATCTTTTCCATACCAAGAGATACTTCTCTTGCGATTGATCTTTCAAAAAAGCCGAAATTTTTGCCATTTCAGGTAAGTAAGAAACTTTAAGAAACCATTCCTGCAAAGTAGGCAAAAATTTCTTTTTCCAATACTGTCCTATTAACAACCTTGCCGCTGTAATTAAGTTTAACATTAAAATAATGTTTTTGTTGTCACAATCAGAGACAATACCCAACAAAAACAATTGTGGAGTAAATTTCATCCTTCTTTTGAAAATTCTTTGTATATTCCACCATATCTTAATCCAAAAAGCTTTTATGCTTTTACATGACCACCAGATATGATAATAAGTGGCATCCAAGCAACCACATCTCCAACATTTAGGCTGCAAGTTTGAATACATACGAGACATTTTTTGTGGATCAAGGTGCCATCTATAAAACATTTTATAGAAATTTTCCCGTAAATTTTGGGCTTGTGTAAATTTAACATTCCTCACCCAAATAGTCTCCCATATATCTAATAAAATTGGTTCATTAAAATTTTGAGCCCATTTAACCATACAATCTTTAACTAATTCTGCTTCTGAATCCAATTCCACTAACACACCATAAATTCTTTTAATATGGGTTCGACTTTGATCTCTAATTTGTTTTAACAAATTCTCATCCTCTCTAAGCAAGCCCACATTATAATCTATCTTCCACCTTTCCAATAATTGTCTATTCTGAAACCATGAATAAATACTATTTTCTTGTACTAATTCACCATAGATTTTAATTGCCAATTTTTACCATCCCACTTAAGTAATTGTGTATAAGAAATACTATCCATCTTAACTCCTCTCCTTATTCCATGGAATAGCCCATAATGGAATTCTTGAATCAATTCTATAATATTTCTTCCAAACCCGAAGTAAAGAAGTTCTTAAGATATGAGACTTAAAAACCCTATCAACCTTTTTATTATAAATTAAATAGGCATGCCATCCAAAAAGTAAATCCCACCCCTCCAAAAGGAGTATATCTACATTTGTTAGGTTAACCCAATCACTAATTAATATTATAACCACAGCATCATAATACAATTTCAGATTCGGTACCTTGAGTCTACCTCTCTCTCGTATATCTTGTATAATTTTAAGTTGTACTCTTAGTTTTTTCCCTGCCCAGATAAATTTATTGATACCTTTCTGCCATTCATCTAAATTTGCTTCTTTCTTTAGAATAGGTATCATTTGAAATAAAAAAAGAAACTTTGGCAAAACATTCATTTTAATCGCTGCTATTCTCCCCAATAGGGACAATTGCAGCTTTTTCCAATTGTCCAAGTCCTTTTGTATTTTAACCCACAGCCTTTCATAATTATTTTTATACAGTTTTGCATTGGAAGCAGATAAAATAACCCCCAAATATTTTACCTTATTAACAACCTCGAAACCTGTCAATCTAACCAAAGTCTCCTTATCCAAGTTGGTCATGTTTTTAGGCAATATTTTAGTCTTATTGTTATTAATTTTGTCCATACTGATTTATCAATTGTAACAACTCCATTACAGAGTGAATTGGTTGAGATAAAGTAACAACCAGATCATCTGCAAAAGCCCTTAATTTATATTCTTTTTTATTAATTTCTATTCCTTTTATTTTCGATGATTCCCGAATTTTGATCAGCAAAATTTCCAAGGTTAAAACAAACAGCAATGGTGACAATGGACAACCCTGTCTGGTCCCCTTTTCAATTGGAAATACCTCTGATAAACCTCCATTAACTATAAGTTGTGCCGTTTGTTTTTGATAAATGGCTCGAAGAGCCTGTAAAATTTTATCTCCAAAGTTCATTTCCTTGACCAATCTTAACATAAATTGCCAATTTAACTGATCAAAAGCTTTTTCAGCATCTGAAAATATCAATCCTGCAGAGATTTGGTTGTTCTTATCCAAATATTCTATTAAGTTAATAATTTGTCTAACATTATTTTTCATGTACCTTCCAGTTATAAAGCCAGTTTGATCCATATGTATTAGTTGATTCAACACAATCATAAGTCTATTAGCTAAAATTTTCGAAAAAATCTTATAATCTACATTCAAAAGAGATATAGGTCTATGATTTTTTGGTAGAGTAAGATCTTGTTCTTCTTTTGGGATCAAGGATATAAAAGCTCTACCCCAAGACAAGGGGGTCTCTAAACCCTGTAATATATTATTAAAAAGTTCCCTTAAAGGTTCTGTCAACTCATCTATCAAAGTCTTATAATAAATTGATGTCAATCCATCAGTACCCGGTGTTTTACCTACTTTTAATTCTTTAATTGCTGTCGCAATTTCCTCTATAGTAATCAATCCATTAATTTCTTGTTTCTGATCTTCTGTTAACTTAGGAAAATGAGCATCTTGCAAATATTTATCTATATCTGAAACCTGTACTTTCCTAACCATATATAATTTTGTATAATAATCTAAAAAAGATTTCTTAATCAATTCCTTCTGATATACCAGTTTACCATTATAATTTATTTTATCTATAGTTCTCTGCTTCTGTTTCTTTTGCAATTGATAAGCCAGCCATCTCCCTGGCTTATTAGCATTACAAAATGTATTATGTTTCATATAAAGTAAATTGGTTGCAGTCTGATCCGCCATTAACATATTAAATTGCGATTTAAGCAATTTTATAGAATCTTTAACCTTCTCATCTATAGGATTCGAAATTAAAACTTTTTCTTTTAATTTAATCTCATCTTCCAACTCCTTACGTTTTTGCACCTGTTTCTGTCTATAAGCCTTATTCATTTGTATCAAGACCCCACGCATATAAGCTTTACTTGTATCCCATACCATTGCCATTGAAGTTCCCTTATGCATATTTAAAATAAAATATTCCTTTAAATACTCTTTAAGTTTCTGAACATTCATTTCTTGTCTAAATAAATTTTCATTCAACCTCCAAGATCTCCTCTCCTCTTTTTCAGTAGCCAATTCCATCCACACTGGGCTGTGATCTGTCAATGTCCTTGGAAATATCTTTGCATTCTTTACCCTAAAATATAAGTCCGTTGTAATAAAAAAAAGTCAATTCTTTTTATTGAAATTTTTTTATTTTTTAACATACAAGCATTTATAAAAATACAATAAAATTTTAAAATAAAAAAAAAGAAAAAAACCCCTTACCCTCCCTCCCACCCCCAACCCCCCTCCCTTCACTTCCCAGAGCAGAATACAGGGTTAATAATAACAACATTTATAATGATTAAGAAAAAAGAAAAAAAAGAAAAGAAAAAAGAAAAAAATTTTTTTATCATAATTAACCTTTAACTTCATAACCTATGAAACAGTTGTCTATAATATTTAATATTCATTCATAAAATAAGTGAAAATTTTTAATTCCATACTTTTTCTGAATATAATCTATCCACCTTCCCCATACAATAATATATCTTTCTTGTGTATGATCCTTTAAATAAGCAGAAATTTTTGCCATTTCTGCAAAACTAGATACTTTAAATATCCATTCTTCTAAAGTAGGCAAGGAATCTTTCTTCCAATATAAACCTACTAATAACCTTGCTGCAGTTAATAAATTCAACATCAAAATAGTTTCTTTTTCATTTAAGTCAACAAAAATACCAAGTAAAAATAGCTGAGGAGTAAACTTTATCTTTTTTCTAAAAATCTTTTGAATGTTCCACCAAATTATAATCCAAAAAGCCTTTACCTTTTTACAATTCCACCAAATATGAAAGTATGTTGCATCATTATTGCCACATCTCCAACATTTGGGCTGTATATTGGAATACATACAAGATAATTTTTTAGGATCTAAATGCCATCTATAAAACATTTTATAAAAATTTTCTCTCAAATTTTGAGCTTGTGTAAATTTGACATTTCTTATCCAAATTGTCTCCCATAAATCCAATGAGATCGGCTCCTGTATATTCTGAGCCCATTTAATCATACAGTCTTTAACCAATTCTGTTTCTGAATCTAATAAAACATTGTATATTCTTTTTATATGAGCCGGACTTTGATTTTTAATCTGAATAACCAATTGTCTATCTTCTAATGTTATTCCCTCTTTCTTATCTACAGTCCATCTGTCCACTATTTGTAAATATTGAAACCATGACTGTAGAATATTTTGCTGCCTTAATACATCTAGGGATTTCAAATGCCAATTCGAACCAGAGCGAATTAACAATTCTTTATACAAGATTTTATCAAAATTTATCCCCTTAGAAGTTCCCTCAATTGCATGTCTGGGAATCCCCCAGATAGGTATTTTATAATTTAATCTATAATAATACTTCTTCCAAACACGAAGTAAGGCATTCCTCAAGATATGTGATTTAAAAGTCCGATCAACTTTCTTATTAAAAATTAAATATGCATGCCAACCATATATTAAATCCCAATCTTCCAAAAAAAGAATATCCATGTTTGTTAAGTTAAGCCAATCACTTAACCAAGTTAGGGCGGCTGCATCATAATATAATTTCAAATTAGGTGCCTTAAGTCCCCCTCTTTCTCGAACATCCTGTAATATCTTAAATTTAACCCTTGGTTTCTTCCCGGCCCATATAAAATTATTGATACCCTTTTGCCATTCCTCCAAATTTGCCTCTTTTTTAAGAATAGGTATCATCTGAAACAAAAAAAAAAACTTTGGTAGAACATTCATTTTTACGGCTGAAATTCTCCCCAACAATGACAATTGCAATTTTTTCCAATCTCTTAAGTCCTTTTGAACTTTTACCCATAGTGGTTCATAATTGTTCTTATACAATTTTCCATTTGAAGCAGTTAGATATACTCCCAAATATTTAACCTTTTTTACCATCTGAAAACCTGTGGCTTTAATCAAACTTTCCCTGTCTTTAACTGACATATTCTTAGATAATATCTTAGTCTTATAATTATTAACTTTAAAACCAGAAACATTCCCATACTGTGTTATAAGTTTTCTAATAAACTATCAATCGCCTGATTCGGTTGTTCCAAAATTAAAACCAAATCATCCGCAAATGCCCGCAATTTATACTCGTTCTTCCTTATCTTTACACCCTTGATTAACTTTGATTCCCGAATCTGAATCAATAAAATTTCCAGTGTTAAAACAAATAACAATGGGGATAATGGACATCCTTGTCTTGTCCCTTTTTGAATATTAAAATTCTCAGTCAATCCCCCGTTTACAACAATTTGTGCAGATTGCTGCTGATATATAGCTTTAAGTGCATGTAAAAAATTATCCCCAAAATTCATTTTCTCTACCAAAGAGAATAAAAATTGCCAGTCCAATTGATCAAAAGCTTTTTCAGCATCCAAAAAGATAAAAGCCACAGGAATCTGATTATTCTTATCCAAGTACTCATAATGTCTAACATTATGTTTCATATATCTCCCTGTTATAAATCCTGCTTGACCACTATGAATCAAATCTTTCATAACCTGCATTAGTCTATTTGCAAGAATTTTTGTAAAGATCTTATAATCAACATTTAATAATGAAATTGGCCTATAATTCTTAGGCTCTGTAAGATCCTGATCTTCCTTCGGAATCAGTGATATAAAAGCTCTTTTCCAAGAAGGAGGAACTTGCATACCCAACAAAATACTATTAAAGAGTTCCTTTAATGGCTCTATCATTTCTTCAGATAAGATCTTATAATACCTCGAAGTCAGTCCATCTGTTCCAGGAGACTTTCCAGCCTTTAACTGCTTAATAGCTAAACCAATTTCCTCCACAGTAATTAAACTATTCATCCCATTTTGTTGTTCCTCTGAAAGTTTAGGAAAATGTACTGATTGTAAATATTTATCTATATCCAAACCCCTTATATTACCACTTGAATATAATTTTGTGTAAAAATCCAAAAAGCTTTTTCTAATCAGGTCTTGCTGAAAAACCTCAGTACCTTTATACTTTACTTTCACTTTCTCTATGATTCTAGCTTTCTGTTTCTTTCGTAACTGATAGGCCAACCACCTCCCAGGCTTATTCGCATTGCAAAAAGTATGTCTCATATACGACAGATTGGTAGCCACCTGATCTGCCATCAACATGTTAAATTGTTCCTTAAGCATATTTATGGATACCTTTAAATTATTATCAGTAGGGTTAAGAACCAACTCTTGTTCTTTTGATTTGATCTCTTCTTCTATTTCTCTACATCTTTGTAACCCTTTTTCCCTAAAAACTTTATTCAATTGAATCAGAATTCCCCTCATATATGCTTTACTAGCATCCCACACCATAGACATCGATGTCCCCTTATTTATATTTATAGCAAAAAAATCCTTTAAATGTTCTTTACACTTTTGTACAAACTCCTCCCGATAAAACAAGTTCTCATTTAGTCTCCAAGATCTTCTATTCCCATCTTCCGAATATAACTCCATCCACACAGGACTATGGTCTGACAATGTTCTGGGAAAAATTTTCACCTTCCTCACTCTAGGGAGGAAGTCACTAGTAATAAGAAAAAAATCAATCCTTGAAAATGACTGGTGTCTATCAGAATAAAAAGTAAAGTCTCTGTCACTTATGTTCCTTTCTCGCCAAATATCAATAAGCTCCAGTTCTTCCTTCAAATCAAAGAAAGTCATAGGTAGTTTAGTTTGAATAAAAGTTTTAGAGGAACTTCTTTTGTCTATAGTTGGGTCTAAAACCCCATTCCAATCACCCATCAAAATTACCAATTTATAATCCAACTGAGATATCTTGCCATGCAGCAACTTATAAAATTGTTTCTGTTGTTGATTGGGAGCATATAGTCCAACTGATTGGGAGCATATAGTCCAACAATAAGTAGTAATAGTTCCACAAAAAGATATCTTCCTTCAGAATCAGCCTCAATTAGTTTAACTGAAAAAGTTTTCTTCACATAAATTACCACTCCCCCTTTTTTCCCTGGAGTTGGAGCAGTAAAATGTGAGCCCAGACGGGAATTCATCAAGAATTTAGAATCCTTTAAAGTTATATGAGTCTCCTGCAAACATATCAAATCATTATTATGTTGTTTCAAATACGGTTCAAATCTCACCGGCTCAAGGTTGACTCAGCCTTCCATCCTTCCGGGGTAGGTAAAATGAGGACCCAGATTGTTGGGGGCAATGTATATATATATATATATATATATATATATATATATATATACACACATTGCTTACTGGTGTACACCGCTTAGAGAGTGCTTGCACTTAAAGCGGTATATAAGTCTCATAAATAAATAAATAAATAAATAAATAATGGAAAATCTTTCTTTGTTTCTGTGGCACATTTAAGCCATTAACTTTCCAGGTCAGGAACCTGACCATCTCCACTGGCCTGGAGCCTCTGGAGCATGGCCTGCAGATCTGCTGTCGAAGATCTTTTTGGTCTTGCCCCTCCCACAGGCTCTGTAGCAACCATACTTTCACCACTCTTCTGCAACTGGTCTTTTTCTTTATGTGATAATTTTAAAAGAGATACCTCCAAAAATTTTAAGAGCCAGAAAAGATTTTACTTTCTTGTCTGATGAGCTAAAACTTTGTCAACTTCAGTTCAGATGGGAGATTCCAAGAGGAATAATAGTAAATTATGAAGGGATACGTCACAGATTAACTACTGTTTCCAAGGCAAGAGATTTTTATCAGTCTATCTTAAAAGCAAGATTGTTACCACCCCCACAAATAAGGATAACGGAAGAGTCTCTTATGGCAGGAGCTTCATCAATGATGGTTATGGAACAAGCTGCACAGAATTCTGACATAAAAGAGCAAAGGATGACACGAGCTGCCCATAAACGTAAATTCTTGAAAAAGATTGATGTCTATCTGAAAAAAAGTGAAATCTCTCTCTTCCATATTATGTTCTCGCCAATAATCTCGCAACTCCCAGTCCTCTTTCAAGTCAAAAAAGGCCTTAGATAATTTAGCTTGTGTAAAAGAAGTAGAAAATCCTTTTTTGTCTCTGTAAGTGTCTAAAACTCCATTCCAATCTCCCATTAATATAACAGATCTGTAATCCAATAAAGTCAATTTTTGATGTAACAACCTATAAAATTGTTCCTGTTGTTGATTTGGTGCATACAAACCTACTATAAGTATTTTCTTGCCATAGAAACCCACTTCAATCATTACATATCTCCCTTGAGGATCAGAATCTATTAAAAAGACTGATAGATTTTGCTTAACATAAATAACTACACCCCCTTTTTTTCCAAGAGCAAAAGATGCAAAATGAGATCTCAATTGAGCATTAACTAAATATTTTTGATCCTTAGCATTAATATGCATTTCCTGCAAACAAATAATGTCATTATTATGTTGCTTCAAATAGTGAAATATTTTTTTTCTCTTCTGAGGGGAATTAAGGCCGTTCACATTCCATGTCAGAAGCTTTACCATCTCCATCTTCCAATAGCCTAGAGAAGACTGCTTGAAGATCTACCATTGAAGATTGCACTGAAGATCTCTTAGGTCTTGCTCCTCCCACAGGCTCGGAAACAAATTCTTGTGAAGCTTCTTTAACCTCTTTCTTTTGTTATTCCTTTTCATTACGTCTATGTGCAGCTCGAGTCATTCTCTGCTCTTTCATCTCAGCTTGTTGAAACCACTCAGCCTGTGGTTTCCCAGCTTTCATCAGTACAACTTCTTCAGACTGCTGTTCTACCTCCTTTTCATCCAAAGCTTTGAACATTATAGGTGGTGATGAGCGTGCTCCCAGGACCGAAGTATAAAACTCATTCGCTTTAAAAACAGTGTTTAGTCTATAACGTGTCCCTGCACAGCTCACCACAATTCCAGTCAGAATATCCCATCTGAATGGCATCTGCCTCTTTTTAAGTTCATCTGCTAAAAAAGCAAACTCTTTTCTCCTTCTTAAAATTTTGGATGGGATCTCCTTTAGAATTATAACATCTTGTGCAGCAATCTGAAATCTCTTATTATAAAAGGCTTGTATAATTTCATTACGCAGAGATCTTTTCCCAAAATAAATTACCACATCTCTTGGCAGATTTCTTTGCTTTGCAACCCAGGAATTGACTCTAAATATTTTTTCAATTTCTCTAAGTATTTCCTCTTTTTCTCTGTCCAGAATCACAGCAAAATCATTTGCTACCATCTCTCTCAAATCTTGTTGCATATCCTCTTTCAGACCCCTAATTCTTAAAGCATACTTCATCTCTCTATATTGAGACATAACAATCTCATCTTGTGAGTTTTCCATCTTTTTTTCCATACCTTCAAATTTTTCCCCCAACACCTCCACTTTATCTGCAACTTCTTCAACACGAGAATCCAATTTTTCAACCACAGAAGCAAGTCCTTTTAAAGCCATAACTATATCTTGCCTCAAAATATTGTTATTCTCCCCTAAGATCTCTTTCATTTCTCCTCTAATTTGAGATATAACATTTCCCATTACATCTTGCAGGTCTTTTACCGTTAGTGGTTGTATACGAGGAGAAGATGGTGGTGTAGGTTTAGGTTGTTGTGCTGGTAATATCTCTGGAGAAGAAGCCACCTTTGGTACTGTAGAAGTTGCTTGGCGCTTTGAAGCCATCTTTTTTTTAAAAAAAATTTTTCTTCTTTCCTCCTTCTTAAAAAGTACAAAAAAAAATCCCATATGGAAAATAAAAAAAATAAACAAAAGAGAGGGAAAAAGATCCTCCTAAAACTCAAATCTACCTTCAAAAAATCATTATAGCAAAAGAAAAAAAAATAGAAAAAGTAATTAAATAACCAAAGCCGTTCTGTCTCCCTAAAAAAAAAAAGAAAAAAATCCTCAAATCGCCATTTTACTTTCCCTCTCAACAAAAGAAAAAAAGAAAGTAAAAGTAATTCTTAAAATTAAAGTCCCAAAAAATCAAAAAGTAAAAAACCTCTGATCAGCTCTGTCTGCTTTTTAAATAACTCACCAGTTCTCTTTAATCGCGGAGGTGGGAGCGGCGTCTTACTTTGTCCCAAGCAACGAGAGACAAAGACAGCTGAAAAGCGGAGACACCCTGAACTCCGTGGGAGCACTCCTTTCAGCCTCCCCAAAAAATTCTTTGGGGGATTTCAGAGGCTCTACCACTATTCAGGGAGATACTCTCCTCCCCCCTTTTGCCCAGGAGGGAGGTTTTAAACCACTGAACAGCTGATGCCTGCTGTTCTCAGCGGTTTTAACACTTTCTCAGGAGGACGGCTACAAAGTAGCCGCCATCGCCAGCGCTACACCACCGGAAGTCCGTCAAGGAACTTCTTAAATAGATGTATTGTATTTCCAGATGAGAGATTTCTTCTCTCTAGATCAGAGGCAACTTAAACTTGGCAACTTTGAGATATGTGGACTTCAACTCCCAGAATTCCCCAGCCAGCACTGAGAATTTATTTTCAAGAATTTATTCGGGGTTTTGATCCACAAATTACCAATTGGAATTTATCACACAATGGGATTTTCTACTTTCCTATTTTCATGGCAGTGCCAGGAAAAAAAGGAGTGAGGGGAATCTTGAGAGAATTTTCATCTTTTTCACAACTGCCCACCTTGCTCTCTGAATTCTCAGCAGCAGCTTTGTGTTATCATGCTTTCTTCAGTTCACCAATGGCACAGAGCCTGCCAACACCTATCCCTGCTCTCATTCTTCATTGCTGCAATTGCTTTTTTGAAGGGGGGGGGAAATGGAAGAATCTAACCAACCATGCCAGTGTATGGATGAAGTAGCTAAATCTTCTCCAAGAATGACTGGGGTAAATAATATCAAGCCACCAAAGGACAAACTATCTTTTAAGAATTTTGTCTGAAGCAGAAATTATCCAGGACTTAATTAATTCATACATCATCATGGACACAGAGCCAGGTTGTTCCTGATATCAAATTGTGCAGGCAATAGAAGAATCCACTAAATAAAGTGCCTCTAGTGTGGCTTGCCACATGGTTGTGAGTCTTAATTTAGTTTGCAGGGCATCTTGAGGAAGAGGATTGGTGGATTCCTGTAGCTTTGTTTTTCTCCCCTGAAATGGAGAGGAGGAAGAGAATGGGCAGGAGGATGAGTTTTGATAGATGGTTAGACTAATTCTTGGCTGGATATAATTTATAAGCTAACTGGCTATATGAGTAGCTGCACAAAGAAGTGGCACGGAGATCTGGGTTTCATTCTGCACTGATCTGACACCTTTCCAATTCCAGTGAGCTCATAACTCCTCTTGTTTTGAATTGGATTTAGCACACATTGCAGCATTGGATGGAACTGCAAAGGTCTTTCAGGGAATGGATGAATGGTGTGGATAATTATTGAAACAACCCATTGACACCATGCTGATCCCATCCATAATAGACACCAGCATGATGATGATCAGAACACACTACATTTTATATACCTAAAAGAGCCAGGGCTCACTGCATGCTTAAGGGGGAAACCCTGTTTTAAAATAGAACTAAGAATTACTGAAGCTCATTCAGATGTGGGCTGTGGTGAGAATAAGGCACCGTCATGGAGACACAGCATACAGAAGATGTAACCGAGCCATATTGATTCTAGCCACAAGTGAATACATGGCCTCAAAAGTATCAGGGATATGTAAGAAATACCATCTGCTCATAAAGGGGACCTTCTATCATATATTTGCACAGATTTCAAAGACATTTTTTTATTATTTGTTAAATTTATTTGCCACCTATCTCACTATGGGGCTACTCTACCTAGCTTACAACAATAAAAAGGAAGAACTGAGAAGAATATAAACAGAAGTAAAACAACAGAACAATAAAATAAACAATGAAAAAGGCACCATCAGAATACATCAATGTGATGACCGAAAACATGGTCAGGTAAAGAGTAAACAGCAGGGGTGGGGGGTGGGTCCAGTTTGCCGTCAATCCAGCAGCCATGTCAAGTGGGAAACTCCATCATTTGGTCTCCAGGCCAACCGGCAGGCTTTTTTAGAAGGACAGAAGGGTGGGTGCAGATCTTAAGATGTTCAGAAGGGTGCATGCTACAGCAGACAAGACTATTCTTCTGGAGTTCTGATAGTTGGAATTCTTTGGCTGATAAAATCCAAAGTAGGTTCTCTCTGCCAGCATGACTAGGATGGGTTTGTCCTAGCAGGATGAAATGATTTATCAGGTAACCTGGATCTATGCCATTAAGAGTTTTAAAGGTCATAACCAACACTTTGAACTGCTCTCAGAAGTAGACTGGTTGCCAGTGAAGTTCATGGAGCAGAGGTGTACTATGGGCCATCCTTGAGGCCCCAAAGACTGCTCTCTCTGCACCCAGTTGAAGCTTCTGAATGGATTTCAATGTAGCCCCATGTATAACATATTGCAGAAGTCGAGATGAGAAATGACTAGGGCTTAAGTGAGTGCAGGGAGTCACAATCCAAGAAAAGATGTAGCTGGTGCACAAATTAGAGTTGTACATAAACTCTTCTAGTCACACCCACCACCTGCTTTTTGAGCAGAAGACACAAGTCCAGGAAAACCTCTAAGTTAAAAACTGGGTCTGAACCGGGTAGTGCAACCCCAGCCAAAACTAAGGATACAAAAACTCATATCCTGAGGTTCCATGCACCCAAGATCATTCAGTCTTGCCATGTTCAGTTGAAGTCCATTGTCCCCCATTTGGATGCCTATAGTCTCCAGGCATTGTGAGAGGACAGAGGCAGCCTCACTTGGGTCACCATTATTGCAATGCTAGTGACAAATGATCTATTATACAAAAAAAAAAAACTGAACAAAGTTTATAGGCTACCTCAGTGATACACAAAGTGTGTATGTCATTCCCCCCAAATCACTTCAAGAATACATTCTAACTTGTGAGGGCTGAAAAGGAAAGGGAATTCATTTCATCATTTTACTGGCAGATGAATATACTTGGAAATATTATTCTACTCTAAAGTTTCAGTTTACTGGTTTTCGTCTCCCAACTTATATCTATTTTGTATTGTCTTTTAAATTGTAACACAATGGGGAGGAACTACTTATCTTAATCAGAATACTGTGCTAAACAACAAAATTTGATAAATGATTACATTTTAAAAAATCTGATTGGATTATCTGTGTTGCACACAGCCCTTTGAAGGCACCAGAGAGGATGCCAAATGTGTGAATTTTAGCTGTAGTAGGAATGTTTTATTACAATTATTTTCTTTGACATGAATTTTATAATAAGATGAGAGGGTGAGGGAGCAGAGAGATGGACAATAAAGATTACTTGTTTATGTAAAATATAAAAAGAAACACTAAACACTGAAGATAATAACATACAAAATTCACAAGAGTCACTGAAGTTATTGTAAAAATAGATACTAAATACATATTCTCTGCTGACAAATTTTTCTAGCTTTGCAGGCAGGACAATACAGGACTTGGCTCATTGCTTTACATAATGTATTCACTGTTGGGGATAGGGACGTTTTTGGTGTTTCAGCATATATTACAGAATTTCTAATTTTGCCTGGGGAAAAATAGCATAGCTGAGCTTATTACCATTGCTGCTGAAGAGACCTCATTGGTAATAAGATCCTCTAATTGCCTCAGATGCCTTTGTTTGGAAAGAATATATTTGTATCCATCTTCTGAAAGGCTGGTCAAAGATTACATGGACATCAGTAGAACTACTTTTGTGCACACTGGCTTTTGCAGCATTCTGTCAACGTTCATGAGGTAACCCTGATATTTATCTTGAAGATATGCTACTCTTTTAAAGAATCCTAACCATAGTGTGAGTGGAAAGAATGATCTGTTTTTGTGTTTGTATAATGCTGTTGGAAAGTCTGTACCAGGAATGAAATCATGAGCCTTCCTCCAGATTGATTTGGGCCGGCCTATTCATTCTGCCTACACTGTCCAAGAGTGAACATTACGAGCCCTGTCTGCCCAGCAGGTGAAGGAGGTGGGTACCTGGAGAGCAAAACCTTTCTGTTGACATCCCAACACATTGAAACAAGCTCTGATGTTAAAATCCAGATGATCTCAGTTGCTCATCTTCAGGAATGCTGTTAAGGTTCATCTGGTACAACAAGCTTTTGCAGACTAATATCCTATAAAGTGGTTATTCTCTTTATTTTAACTTGACTTTTCTCTTATTGTTATAGTTAATAAGAGGGTTTATTATTACATTTATGAATCCTCTGAGTTTTAAATAATATGGCAGAACATAATTGCTGGAAATCAATAAACAAATAAATAATGTGATATTCTCAACCTTCACAGTAAGCAAGGATGTCATCATATCTGCCCCAAACTTTGTGTCCCCTGTATTGAATCACCTAACTCTGCTGTCTCAAGGAAATAGGAGTGTCTGTGTTCACTTTGATCCAGCTATCTGGTTTAAAATGAGAGTTCACTTGGTTATTTCACAAAGGTAAGTGTTATGTCCTGAGCCTGTGCAAGCAGGCTCGGGGCATTGCAGGCGGTCCCGGGCAGGTGCAAGCTGCCCGGGACCAGACAGGCTGTTGCCAGTACTTGTGCGCATGCGCAAGTGCTGGCGCACCAAAAGTTGCAGATTGACCCAGGAATGGCCTATAAAAGAGGCCGGGAGTTTTGGGCATTGTTGGCGTCTTGTAACCAGTATGCTGAACTGAAATAAAGAAGTTTCCTGAGAACTACAACTGCTTCTCGTGTCTTGCCATTTCGCGAAGGACGCAACACTGGCAACGAAGGTGGGATGCCTTACATCGACAGAAGAAAGGTGTAAGCTTACCCGAGGAGTCCTGAGCGGCAGGAACGGCATTGACTCGGCAGCTACCCACCAATCCAGCGAGCATCAGGGGTAGGCTGGCTGATAGACCCTTCCTTTCTACAAAATGGCAAAAATTGGAAGGCTTTCGGAATTCGACGTCTCACATCCGGAGAGGTGGGAGTCCTACGTAGCCAGTTTTCCAGATAGTGGAAAACTATCTCAAGGTAAATCAAGTAAGGGAAGATAGTTTAAAGGCTGCCACCCTGCTGTGCGTTTGCGGTCAAGAAGCATTCGAAATCGCTGAGAACATTGCAGCACCTGTTCCTCTAGAATCTGTCAGCTACGCAGATCTAAAAAAGCTACTGAAGGAGCACTTCCAGCCCAAGTTGTCCGTCATCATGTGGCGCCACACCTTCGAACAGAGGGATCAATGACCCGGAGAATAGGCCAAGGAATACATTGCTGCGCTGAGAAAAGCCGCTAAACACTGCGAGTTCAAGGACCTCGAAGAACGACTGAGAGACAGACTTGTATGCGGACTAAGGCATAGAGAGTTACAGCAGAGACTTTTTGCCAAAGAAGACTTATCATTCCAAGATGCCTTGAGAAAGGTCACTGCAGAAGAAGCAGCGGGTGGCGCCATCAAAAACATGCGGCCGATCAGAAGCACTCCAGATGCTGCATCCGTGCACCAGGAAGGAATCCAAAGGAACTCTGAGGAGGATCCTGATGATGAAGTGGACCGTCTCTACCCCACAAAGGAAGGGAAACAGAAAGGAAGCTTTTCAGCTCTCCCCATGTGCCTTGGTTGTGGAGGTCGCCACAAGAGAACCGACTGCAAGTTCCGCTCCGCTATCTGCAGGGCATGCGGAAAACAAGGACACATTGCAGCTGTGTGCCTGGGCCGTCAGAAGGTACAACCTCAGGAAGAATTGCGCCTGAAAGGTACCAGGGTTCCCAGCCAAAATAGGGTGGGGTTTTGCGCTTTGCGAAGAAGCATCTATAGGACAGGCACACACAAGCCCATTAAGAAAAAGCTGTCACTTAAGGTGAAGCTACAAGGGGTTCCATTGGCTATGGAACTGGATACGGGGTCTGCACTTTCGATCATTTCCATGCAAACGTTTAGGAAGATTTGTTCTGGAAGTGGAACTCAGGCCAAGTTGAGGCCTTCCGACATTGTGCTAACAGACTTTCAAAACTCCAGAGTGTGTGTTAAGGGGGAGGCCACCCTTAACGTACAGTATAAGGATTTTGAAGGTCCCCTAGATCTAATAGTAGTAGGGGGTGAACGAACGAGTCTCATAGGACTCGATTGGTTTGAGGCCTTGGGAATACACATCACAGGGCTCAATAGTCTGCAAACACTTGACCTACAAGAAGTCTGCAAAGAATTTGCAGATGTTTTCAGCCCCCAGCTGGACACATACAAAGGACCCCCTGTGTCACTAAAGCTAGACCCCACTGTCACTCCCATTAGAATTAAAGCAAGAAGGGTCCCTTTTGCTTTAAAAGGTAAAATTGAACTGAGCTGGACAAATTGATTCAGCAAGGAGTTCTAGAACCTGTTGACTCCAGTCCCTGGGAAACCCCCATTGTCACGCCTCTCAAGGCAAATGGGGACATTCACATTTGTGCCGATTACAAATGCACTCTGAATAGGGCATTGCAGCAACATGCCTATCCTGTTCCTGTGGTCAGTCATATTCTGGCCTCCCTCAAGGGGGGGCGTGTTTTTGCAAAGCTTGACCTAGCTCAGGCGTATCAACAGGTGCCTGTTGATGATGATGCTGCCATTGTGACCCACAGAGGAGCATTCAAGGTGAAGAGGCTACAATTTGGAGTAAATGTCGCTCCTGGAATTTTCCAAAGCGTAATGGAAAGCACACTACGGGGTATACCAGGGGTTTGCCCCTATTTTGACGATGTCTTAATTGCAGGAGACTCTACACACAATTTAGCTGAGAGATTAAGGGCTGTCCTGTTAAGGTTCAGGAAAACGGGCCTCAAGCTTAAGAAGGACAAATGTAAAATTGGAGTGCCTTCTACTGATTTTCTGGGATTCAAAATTGATGCTACTGGGATTCACCCTGCTGAATCCAAACTGAAGGCTATTATGCATACTCCTAGGCCAAAGTCTAAGGCCGAACTACAGGCTTTTCTGGGCCTTCTGAATTTCTACAATTCCTTTTTTCCACATAAGGCTAGTGTAGCTGAGCCTCTTCACAGGCTATTGGACAAACAGGCAGTGTGGCAGTGGTCACAAAAGCATGAAGCAAGCTTCAATGAGGTCAAGGCCTTACTCACTTCTAACAGTGTACTTGCACATTTCAATGAATCCCTTCCTGTGTGCATCGCTTGTGATGCTTCTCCTTATGGGGTAGGAGCTGTATTAAGCCACCTCAGGTCAGATGGAACTCAGGTTCCTGTTGCATATTACTCCAGAACCTTGTCTTCTGCCGGGCGTAATTATGCTCAAATAGACAGGGAGGCTTTAGCTGTTGTTGCTGGAATTAAAAAATTCCATGATTTTTTATATGGCAGGCATTTCACGGTCTTCACTGACCATAAGCCTTTGTTGGGACTGTTTACCACTTGTAAGCAAACTCCCCAAATCATCTCCCCCAGAATGCTAAGATGGTCTATCTTTCTTTCTGCCTATGATTTCTCCCTATTTCACAAACCTGGGAAGGAAATGGGCCATGCTGATGGCCTCAGTAGGTTACCCCTGCCGGTAATAGAAGCTGACCCTGCACCATCTTCTCTCCATTCAGGCCTTGCCCGAGTCTCCTTTAAATGCCAGAGATGTAGCCGCTGAATCAGGCACAGATCACACACTTTCACGTGTCCTGTCTTGGGTTTTATCTGGATGGCCAGAGAGCTGTCCTGGTACTGAGTTTCAGAGTTTCTGGTTTAAAAGGAATGAGTTGTCCACCTTCCAGGGTTGTCTGCTTTGGGGAAGCAGAGTTGTCATTCCTACCTCAATGAGGACTAGGGTCTTAGGTTCCCTCCATGAGGGTCATCCTGGCATTGTATGCATGAAGGCGCTTGCGCGCAGCCATTTGTGGTGGCCTGGGTTAGATAGGGACATTGAAGCTAAGGTGCACACATGCCACCTTTGCCAATGCTCGTGCCCCAAAATGCCCCAAGCTCCTGTACATAGATGGGAGGAAATACAGTCTCCATGGTCTAGGGTGCACATTTATTATGCTGGGCCCTTTCAGGGTCAATTCTTCTTGGTCCTAGTTGACAGCCATTCAAAATGGCTTGAGGTTGTACCTGTCTCTTCCACCACCACTGCAAAGACTATTCAAGTACTGAGGGGGATTTTTGCTGCACATGGGCTTCCAGACGTCCTCGTGTCTGACAACGGCCCTCAATTCACTTCTTCTGAATTCCAAGCTTTCTTACAGGCTAACATGATTCGTCATGCCACCTCTGCACCTTTCCACCCGTCCACCAATGGTATGGCTGAACGCATGGTTCGCATCACCAAGGATGCTTTGACGAAAATTACCTACGGAGACTGGCATCACAGGT
The DNA here is from genome assembly GCF_016545835.1 of Crotalus tigris. Lineage (NCBI taxonomy): Eukaryota > Metazoa > Chordata > Lepidosauria > Squamata > Viperidae > Crotalus > Crotalus tigris. Next base: position 1,678,401 of record NW_024096545.1, on the reverse strand, counting down.
TGGCTGACTTCCTCCTTTCTTATCGCACTACACCATCCACTTCTACAGGGAGAAGCCCAGCTGAACTTCATTGGGGGCGCAAACTGACTACCAAGCTTGACCGGTTGCATCCGGACAGACTGCCTTCTTCTTTCACACTCCCCACGGCACCTAGACAACTACTTGTGGGTGCCCCGGTTTGGACTCGTAATTACGGGCCCGGTCATTCATGGGTCCCCGCTACTATATCCAGAGTCACAGGTCCTCTGTCTTACGAGGTGTTCCTGGACAACGGTTGTGTCCTGCGTCGACACATCAACCAGCTCCGCCCTAGACAGGACCTTCCCGCTGAGACTCCTGGGTCCTTTCCAGGGGGGGAGGGGGACCCCTTTGGGCAAAGGGAAGGGTATGGGCTGCTGCCCATCATTAATGAGCAAGCTACAGACAGCTTATCCCAAGATTCCGCGAGTGCTCCAAACAGGAATTCAAGGAGCTCAATTAGACATCAGGCATCAACGCCTACTCCAGCCAGGGAGTCACCCCGGGGGCATAATCACTACTCACCCACATCACTCAGTACTCCAGTCAGGGAGGATACCCGGGAGCATCCCAACAAACCATACCCCGCAAGAGAGCTGGCACACACTCCTTCTAGTTGGCCCGACACTACCCCTGTCCCTAGAAGGGGGCAAACATACAGGGAGGTGGTCGAGGAACCGAATCCCAACTACAACACCTCTGACTTCACTCAGGGGACAACTGAGTTGTGGGACGGCACTGAAACCCCCACAAGCCCGGGGACAGAACGGGAACCAGGGGACAGACAACCTCCTGACAGGTCTTGGACGGACCTAGGAGGTTCCACAGAATCGCCCAACAGTGACAGTCACTTAGAGGGGCCAGAGAGCCTGCAGCTAGGCAGGACAACCAGGTCAGACAAAGAAAGAAGCCCTGGCCTGACGAGCCCGGTGGGCAAGCAAGCAGGCCAGGCATTGGAGTACAGCCCTTGGGAACCACCAGGGTGTAATAGGGGGGACAGATACGCATCACCCCTCAGTCAAGGGGTACTTGGCAGGTACCCAGAGGTTAGGAGGTCACAGAGAGCCAGAAGATCCCCTAAGTATTTAGAGGATTTTGTAACTCTATTGGCAAAACAGAGTTAACAGAGAACATTCCTGTACACAAAGGAAATAGAACACTGAGACTGATGGGAACAAAAGAAATGCATAGTATGAGGTAGTATGGCGCTACTCTCGCAATGGGTTATGTGTTATTATGACATGATCAATAGTCTTAACCCCGGGGGGAAGGGGTGTTATGTCCCGAGCCTGTGCAAGCAGGCTCGGGGCATTGCAGGCGGTCCCGGGCAGGTGCAAGCTGCCCGGGACCAGGCAGGCTGTCACCAGTACTTGTGCGCATGCGCAAGTGCTGGTGCGCCAAAAGTTGCAGATTGACCCGGGAATGGCCTATAAAAGAGGCTGGGAGTTTTGGGCATTGTCGGCGTCTTGTAACCAGTATGCTGAACTGAAATAAAGAAGTTTCCTGAGAACTACAACTGCTTCTCGTGTCTTGCCATTTTGCGAAGGACGCAACAGTAAGAATCTTATTTGTTCTAATTAGTCCTTAAAATGGAAGAGACCCCATACATGGGAAACTGCATAAGAATATTGGCAATATCCAAGTTCTGAATAATGCATTTCATTCATCTCTGATAAAATGATAAGAAGCTGAGAGTTTAAGTGCATATGAAGTTGTGTTTGAGCTTTGCCATGATTAGATCATGTAGCTCAATAGAAGCTACTTTATGTAAAGTGAAAACCTGCATGTTAATTGGTAGTGTACAATTACCCAATCATAATTTCCCAAAGAGCTAGAATATTTGTTTGAGATTTTGTTTTTCTGGAAGGTACGCAGAGGTGGTATCGGATTTTTATCTACCTGCCTGCCTGCCTATTATCCATCCATAATCTATCTATCTATCTATCTATCTATCTATCTATCTATCTATCTATCTATCTATCCATCCATCTGGCTATAGAGGTAAAGGTTTCCCCTTTCCAGTTGTATCTGACTCTAGGGGGCACTGCTCATCCATTCCTTTTTGTTTATAGTGGTTATAATAGGTCTCAAGATGTATCTTGGCCTTGTGTAGTTCAGCTCATAATGGATCAGATAAATAGAAAGTATAATATATTAAAGGAATGGGAAAGACAAACTCTTGAGTTACCAAGGAAGAGAATTTAAATTAGAATTGGTTGATGAAATGTGCAGCTAAGAAAAAACTGTGCAATTCCAAGTGCTTGTTATCACCTGTAAAGCTCTACGTGGCATAGACCAAATTATATCTGAAACCACCTCTGTGTGGGGGCATTTTGACATCCTATCAGGTTAGATAAGGTTGATATGCTCCATGGTCCCCTTTCTTAAATGTTGATGATGACATCTCAGAGGTTGCCTTTTTGGTAGACACCCAACCATTTGGAACAGCCTCCCACTTAAAATCTGAAGGTTCCCCTCCCTCCCCCCTCCTTTAGCCTTCCAGAGGTCTGTGAAGACTTGGATCTTCTACCAAGAGTTGGGCTGGAATGGCAGATTGATCTGGGGGAAAGTTTGTTATGGTGCCTGGTAGGGGGAAAGGTACTTTTAGCAGTGCTTTATGGATTCTTGTGAGCCACCAGAATCATTACATGAAATAGGTAGCCATGTAAGTCCTGTAAATAAATAAAATAAAATACGGTAGTCTTGTGCATATTCTTTCATTTCATAAAAAGAATACATTTCATTCAGTAGGACTTTTTATATACTTGGCTCTTCGTAAAGTCAATATTAAGTGCTAAACAAGTAGCAAAATAGTTGGAAGACTATTTTGACTAATGACTCTGTTTCAGTGAGAGATATTAATGCTATAAACCTTGATATAGATGCTGGCTCATTGTTTTAGCTTGAAGGCTAGAGAAGAGAAATTTAGAAGAAAGCATTTTGTTCTTTCTTCAGAGAAAGATGAGGGAAGGAGCCGTCCAATTGCAATGAAGGCAAAACAATATACTGAAGCCACAGTCTCACCCAAATGAGGAAATTGCCTTTCATTGTGAATGCTAAAGTTAGACATTCACTTTGTAAAGGATCATTGAGTTTATTAAGTGAATAAATTAGAGTCAAATGAGACATTTGATGAGGTGACAACAGTTGCATCAGTAGAAAAAAATGACCAAAGTGATTTCAGTTTTGTTCTCTGCATTGTTATGAAGAGACCTTAAGTTGCATTTTTGTGCTATAAGATTAAAACATAGTGTGACCCAGAGATGTTCAGTTTCTAATCTTGGTTTCCCTCATTGATTTATAATATTTCCTTACTTGCATCTAACTGGCAGAAACATGGCCGGGCAACCTCTTTTATCTGTTGTATTCTTAAGAGGTTACCTTTATTTGATCCCCAAGCCATACCCAAGATACTCTTAATCAACCTTAGCTTTACCAGTATAAAAGTAGTGTTTTCCCTTTTAATTCCAATGTAGGCATTGCTATGGATACAATGAGATGCGTTATGTTGTCAGTGGTTCAATCAGATGATCCCTGGAGTGAAATCAATCCAAAACATCCTGGATACCTTATTGGTTTGGTCCCCTCTAATTCTTTGGCACTATTTTCTAAGGCTGCAACCATGATCCTTAATATATCCTTTATGTTGCAATTAAGGGCAACACCAATTCTTGGCATTTTCCCTGTGGCATGATAGAAAACAGCAAATTTTTGTCTCTACCTCATTGCAGATCTATTAGAAACTATTCAGCATTATAACCTCACTAGAACTTTAGTACTGTGTTGGCTAATTAATCGAATGCCATGTTGATACTTTTCTATTATTGCATCTATTCATTTATTTATTGTAGCAACATGAATTTCGCTATTGTCATAAAAATTACAGATAGTAGATAATTATGTCCTTAAAGATTAAAAAACCTTACTTGCTGCAATATAGGGTAGGCTACTGCATGATCAATATCTCTCTTTGCGTCTTATCTGTATATGTATAGTATGTGTGTAAGTGTGTAATGAGGTTCAGGATAGTTACCTTTTTGAGAATATCTGCTTATATTCCTTCTTCCATCTAGATCTGAATTTTATGCTGTCAAATTTGTCATATTTGAAATTTCTGTAAAATTTTTATGTCTTCTTGCCAGTCAAGGTATTACTCATACAATCAGGTGTGGGGATCATTCCTATAAGATACATGTTTTGCAATTTAGAGAAATATCAGACAAAATTAATATTTAGAATGCCAGACAAATTTGACTGGATTTTTATTTTTACAAATTACCATTAAAATCCTGGAACTCTATCCAGACAATGCACATGTCAAAAATGTAGGTGGACATCTTGTTTGATAAGCAATTGAACATGATGGCATTCAAGCCAGTTGCTTTTAGTGGGAATTAAATACAGCCAATTTTAGGTAGATTGGATTAATAATATATGTAGGTTAATATACAATACAGTTAGAATAAATTATTTAATTTAATGTTGATTTAGTATTAATGTTTATAAAATTGACCCAATATTGAAAGGTAAATGTCTTTAAATGTTTGGACATATCTTTCCAATTTCAGTGCCACAGAATCAACAGCAGAGAGATGTCCCTTTGATCATAATAGTCCAGAGGAAATGGACAGGATTCTTGGAGCTATTAGTATAACCACTTATGTCTCAGTTATATGTCCCTTCCAGGTGGCTAAAGCCTTCAGGAAAGAAGTGGGATTGTCACCTGGAAGAGCTTGGTATGAATTGAAACAAAGGGATGTTCAATTGCATATCAATTTGAGTACCTTCAATATCTCTCTATGCATGCTTATAGCTTTTGGTTATCTACATTTTTTTCCTATTTTCCAGTATGATGATTTTGGTCATCTGCAAAATACAATTAAATACATTGAATCTAGGTTTGTGGAAGGGGACACTGCTAAATTCTCAATAAACTAAAGGAAAACAGTAAGGAAAATGGGAATATATGTTCTTGTTGACACCAGAAATTCACCATGTTCATTCTGAGCTGCTCGACATGCTCTCACTCACATTTATTTCTGCGCCATTTCTGTGCTGTGATAAAGAAAGCCAGTGCAAACTAAATCAAACTTTTGCAGACTTGGAGAGGGATTCCAGAATCCATCATGCACAGTTCAAGCCATTTGAAGATTTGGTAATAATTAAAATGGTCACTAATTAAATAAATTAAAACAAAATCGAAACTCACAAAGGAGAGATATTTATTTTTTTCATGAAGTTAAAATGAGCTTTTCTGCTTTTGTTGAAAGTAGGGTATTCATCATTATTCATCTGCATTTTTCAATCTCCAGATGCAAACTTTTGTTTTTGCAGGTCATCCCCCCCCCCAGATGTGTGCCAGAGCCCTGTACTTCTAAACTGTTCCCTATTTAGTATTTTTTCTGGTGTAATATAAGGAATAAAAAGACCAGGATCTTGACAAACTTAAATGGTGTTTTCTATCTAACAAAATGAAATTCAGCGTAGATAAAAGTAAGGTTCTACACTTTGGTAAGAAAAACCTATTGTATAGGTATAGACTAGGTTAATGCCAGTAATTGCAAGAGGGATCTTGGAGTCCTAATGGACAATCATTTAAATATGAGTCAATACTGTGCAGCAGCAGCCAAAAAGGCTAATGCAATTCTGGGCTGCATTATAGAGGAATAGAATTCAGATCGTGTGAAGTTCTAGTATCACTTTACAAAGCCTTGGTAAGACCATACTTGGAATACTGCATCCAGTTTTGGTAACCACAATACAAATAAGATGTTGAGACTCTGGAACAAGTGCAGAGAAAAGTACTAAAAATGATTAGGGGGCTGGAGGGTAAACATATGAAGAATGGTTACAGGATTTGGGTATATCTAGTCTAATGAAAAGAAGGACTAGGTGGGACATGATAGCACTGTTCCAATATTTGAGGCGCTCCTATAAAGACGAGGGTGGTCAAACTATTTTCCAAAGCACCAATAGGCAAGATAAGAAACAATGGTTAAAAACTAACCAAGGATAGAAGCAACCTAGAACTAAGGAGAAATTTTGTAACTGTGAGAGCAATTAACCAGTGGAATAACTTGCCTTCAGAAGTTGTGGGATCTCCATCACTGAAGGCTTTCAAAAAGAGACTGGACAACAATTTGTCTGAAATGATATAGTGTCTCCTGCTCAAGCAGGAGGTTTGACTATAAGACCCCAGAGGCCCCTGCAAACTTTATTATTCTATGTTCTATGTCTGACTTAATGTATATTAGGAATCTCCATTCATTCAAGTTATAGGAAAATCAACACAAACTAAAAATGTATATTTGTAAGAACTAACATCCTCCAACCCAGTAGAAAAAAAAATGTTTTTTTCTTCTACCCAGTGAAATGACTTTACATAACTATTCAATCAGGGAGTCTGCATTTATTTATCGATAGATTCTGCATTTATACTGGCAGGAGATAGAAGTACAAATTTAGCAAAACCTGGCTCAAAAACAGTAAACGGACCTTGAAGCACTAGTGGACGATCATTTAAATATGAGCTACCAGTGTGCAAGAATTGGGTGTTGTTAGTCAAGAGAAAAGAAGGACCAGGGGTGACATGATAGCAGTATTCTAGTATTTGAGGGGCTGCCACAAAGAAGAGAGGGTCAACTTATTTTCAAAAGCACCAGAAAGCAAGACAAGAAATAATGGATAGAAACTAATCAAGAAGAGAAGCAACCCAGGAGATACTTCCTAACAATGAGAACAATTAATCAGTGGAACATCTTGTCTTCAGAAGTTGTGGCTGCTTCATCACTGGAGTTTTTAAAAAGAGACTGGACAGCCACTTGTCTCAAATTGTAATGTATATGGTGTCCTGCTTGAGCAGGGGGTTAGACTAGAAGACCTCCAAGATCCCTTCCAGCTCTATTCTGATTTGATTGAGAGATTGATGGGCACAAGTATTATTTCGAAAAATACTTCAAAATAGAGGTAAGCCAATCTTGCTGTGAAGAGAAGCACTCTCAGTTCCATTACTGTCTCTTGATGACTGCAACAGATCCTATTATAGAACGATGCTTGTCATCACAAGAATCCTACAAACAATTGAGTCAAGAATTCATTCTGCACTCTTTAATTTCTTCAGTGTCTGTATTTCTGGTTCCCTATAGCATTAAATCTCCTAGTTTCCTTCCAGATTCTACTATCATGAGGCCATACTGTGTATTTATGCCACCTCTGTGCTCTGTTACCTACAGAAACACACCTTGGGTTGTTTCTCTTATCTTCTCCTTTCTATTTGCATCTATGGTGAGGAGAAAGTTTTTTTTTTTCTGGTTTACAGTCAAGAAAATTGATGATTTAGTTCATACATAATTTCACTTTTTTTCTACAGAGGTTTCATTTTATTTTGCCCTGTATTGGTTTTGAACAAGTTGAACTAGTTGCACATGTACCTACTTTGTACTACTGCTAAACAATTGTTTAGACATTCCTGGTATCACTGTTGTATCAAATGAAAGAGCCCACGTACCTGTCTTTTTAACATACATATTGCTTTGGAATTTATTACAGGTTGGAACTAGCTGCATGCTGAAATCTGTGCTGAAGTCTTACTTCTTTTATTTTATTAAAAAAAGAGGATATAACTGATAAACAGTAATAAATAACTCAAAACTGAAGCAGAGTGTTTGAATCTAGGTTCTAACTCAATAATGAATAATTTCTGATTGCTCAATAAACTCTTTCTGATAATAGTTTTAGTGGCATTTGATAAGAAGCATTCTATGTAAGGTGGGGCAAAGTGACATTTGTGGTCTGACATACTTAACTCTCCCAAATGATGTACAAAGAGATAAATGCAATACTATCATTCACACACTAAAAATTTAGCCTTTGCAATATTTTTTCTAAAGTCTCGTTTCAAGTGAGAAAAGGCAGACAGGTTCATTTTAGCATTTTTTCCATTCAAAGAGAACAGATAGAAAAATAGATAGAAGATAGGTAGGTATGGATAGTTTAAGAGGCTTTCTAGATGAATGGAAGGATAGATTTATCTCTCAAAGTGCCAGTTTCTGGGGAAATATTATTTAACTAACATGCTATAATCATAATGCTTCTTTTAGCTGAATTCTAGACTTGCTTCCTCAAAAGAAAAGTTCTCTGAATTCAATGTAGCTTATTCCTAGGTAAGTAGATGTAACATTGCAGCCTTAGAAATTGTAATGCCTGACATTAAGACTTGGAATAAATTACTCTGGAAGGATTTGGTGTCCTATTGCTACTGGGGATATATCGTTAGCATTCTCTGTATGACTGAAGGGCAGACTGTCAGCTATGTTCTTAAATTTCTCATCATTAGCTGGCTTGTGACAAATATGAACAGCATTAAATGCCATTTTTATAGCTAGCATTTTTTTTCTAATGTGGCAGGGTTATACCTTCAAAATGTCAGACTTCTTGATAAAACAATCCAGAGTTTTAAAACATATTCGTCCAAATTAACTTACTAGAAGTTTTTTTTTCTTTTTAAAAAATCCTCTATGTAACTTTGAAAATTTTCAACAGCCTCTTGCTATTCCGTACTGCTTTTCTAACATTCTTGGGCAATGCAGTTAGATATTTGAGTTTTAATGATAAGATTTTTTTTTTTTATTGAAAGTTTTATAAATTTTACAAAAAGACAAAAACAATACAAAACAAAAGACAACATATACAAAAAAGAAACTAAACATTACATATATATAAAAAAAAAACCCCATCCCCCACCCCTCACAAAAACCCTCCCTTCCCCCCCCTGAGCTTCCCAGAGCAGAATATAGGCTTAATTAAAAATTAAGAAATAAAAATAAAAAATTAAATTAAAAAATTTATATATATATATATATAAAATATCTATATATATATATATAAAATAAAACTTATAAAAAAGCTATGTGATATTTTTGTATACCCAATCTAAATTGTATAAATTTTATCCATTTGTCCCAAACAGCAAGGAACTTCTCTTGCGTTTGTTGCTTTAAGAAAGCTGAAATCTTTGCCATTTCCGCCAGATAAGCTACTTTAAGAAACCATTCCTGCAATGTAGGCAAAGATTCCTTCTTCCAATATTGTCCTACTAACAGCCTAGCGGCTGTAATCAAATTTAACATCAATACAACCTCCTTTGTATCACAATCTGTAACAATGCCTAACAAAAATAATTGCGGAGTAAATTTTACCCTCCTTCTAAAAATTCTCTGGATATTCCACCATATTTTGATCCAAAATGCTTTTATCTCTCTGCATGACCACCAAATATGATAATAGGAAGCATCCTTATAACCACATCTCCAACATTTGGGTTGCACGTCAGGGTACATAAGAGACATTTTTTGTGGATCAAGGTGCCATCTATAAAACATTTTATAAAAATTCTCCCTAAGGTTCTGTGCTTGTGTAAATTTGACATTTCTCACCCAAATGGTTTCCCAAATGTCCAGTGAGACTGGGACACCAAAATTCTGCGCCCATCTAATCATACAATCTTTAATTAATTCCGTTTCTGAGTCCATTTCAACTAATACTCCATAAATTCTCTTGATATGGGTTTGTCTTTGATCCTTGACTTGCTTAATAAGATTTCCATCTTCTCTAAGAAAACCCAATTTACAATCCACCTTCCATTTATCTACTAGTTGCCTATATTGAAACCAAGAATAAATAATATTTTCTTGCGCTAAATCTTCTCGTAATCTTAACTGCCAGTTTTGCCCATCCCATCTAAGTAACTGACTATAAGACACCATGTCCATTTTTACTCCTCTTTTTATTCCTTCTATCGCATGCCAAGGTATAGCCCATAATGGAACTTTAAAATCACTTTTATAATATTTTCTCCAAATCCTAAGTAAAGAAATTCTTAAAATATGAGATTTAAAGACCCAGTCCATTTTTTTATTAAATATTAAATAGGCATGCCACCCATAAAGTAAATCCCATCCCTCTAAATGAAGTATCTCAGGATTTGTCAAATTTACCCAATCACTGATTAGTGTTAAGACCACCGCATCGTAATATAATTTCAAATTTGGTACCTTAAGTCCACCCCTCTCACGGAAGTCTTGCATAATTTTAAACTTAACCCTTGGCTTTTTCCCTGCCCAAATAAATTTATTAAGACCCTTCTGCCACTCACTTAAATTAATCTCATTTTTCAAAATCGGTAACATTTGAAACAAAAAAAGAAACTTGGGTAGAATATTCATTTTTATCACTGCAATTCTTCCCATGAGGGATAATTGCAACTTCTCCCAATTCTTCAAGTCCTTCTGTACCCTGACCCACAACCTTTCATAATTATTTTTAAATAATTTTACATTAGAAACAGACAACATCACCCCCAAATATTTTACCTTATTAACAATCTCAAAACCCGTCAAGTTAGCCAAAATCTGCTTCTCCTGACTAGACATATTTTTAGGTAAGATTTTAGTCTTATTTACATTAATCTTGAAACCCGAAACCAAACCATAATGATGAATCAACTGTAATAAGTTTACTGCAGAATAATCAGGTTGCGACAAAGTAACAACCAAGTCATCCGCAAAAGCTCTCAACTTATATTCTTTTTTGTTAACTTCTATTCCTTTAATTTCCTGAGACTCTCGAATTTTGATCAATAATATTTCCAGTGTTAAAACAAACAACAATGGCGATAAAGGACACCCCTGTCTAGTACCTTTCTCTATTGTAAAAACCTCCGACAAACCTCCATTAACAATAAGTTGTGCCATTTGTTTTTGATATATTACCGTAAGAGCTTGTAATATCTTTTCGCCAAAATTCATTTCTTCCATTACTCTTAGCATAAAATGCCAATTCAATTGATCAAATGCTTTTTCAGCATCTAAAAATATGAGCCCTGCAGGAACTTGGTTGTTCTTGTCTAAATATTCTAATAGATTAATAATTTGTCTAACATTATTTTTCATATACCTTCCTGTTATAAACCCTGATTGATCTTTATGCACAAGATGATGCGCCACCCTCATAAGCCTATTTACCAAGATTTTTACAAATATCTTATAATCCACATTTAAAAGAGATATAGGCCTATAATTTTTTGGTAAAGTAAGATCTTGATCCTCCTTTGGAATCAATGATATAAAAGCACTACGCCATGAAGGAGGAATCTCTAAACCCTGTAAGATACCATTAAAAAGATCATTTAATGGTTGGATCATCTCCTCCATTAAAGCTTTATAATAAACAGCTGTTAACCCATCCGTACCCGGTGCTTTCCCTAGTTTCAATTGTTGAATTGCTGAGGCAATTTCCTCCTTAGTAATTAAGCCATTAATTTCATGTTTCTGATCCTCAGTCAGTTTAGGAAAACTTGCCTCAGCTAGATATTTATTTATATCTAGCAGTTGCACATTAGTAGATTTGTATAACTTTTGATAATAATCCAAAAAAGATTTTTTAATCAATTCCTTCTGAGAAACTAATTTACCCTTGTAATTTATTTTCTCTATTATTCTCTGTCTCTGTTTCTTTCTTAATTGATAAGCCAACCATCTCCCAGGCTTATTAGCATTACAAAATGTATTTTGTTTCATAAACAATAAATTGGTTGCCGCTTGATCTGCTATCAACATATTAAATTGTGACCTTAGTAACTTTACAGATTCTTTAATACTTTCATCAGAAGGATTTAGAATCAAGGCCCTTTCTTTTGATTTAATTTCATCTTCAAGTTCTCTACGTTTCTGAATCTGCTTCCGCTTATGAGAATTATTCATTTTTATCAAAACACCACGCATAAATGCTTTACCTGCATCCCATACCATTGACATTGAAGTCCCCTTATACATGTTCAAAGCAAAATAGTCCTTTAAACACTCCTTTAACTTTTGAACATTCTTCTCTTGTCTGAACAAATTTTCATTAACTCTCCAGGATCTCCTTTCCTCTTTCTCTTGAGTCAGCTCCATCCAAACTGGGCTATGATCCGTCAGTGATCTAGGAAAAATCTTTACATTCTTTACTTTATTATACAAATCCGTAGTAATCAAAAAAAAGTCAATTCTTGAAAAAGATTGGTGTCTATCAGAAAAAAAAGTGAAATCTCTCTCCTCTTGATTACATTCCCGCCAATAATCCCTTAATTCCCAGTCTTCCTTCATATCAAAAAAAGCTTTAGGTAACCTTGCTTGTTTAAGAAAAGGAGAGGAACCTTTCTTGTCCCTTTGTATATCTAAGACACCATTCCAATCACCCATTAATACCACTGATCTATAGTCAAGCAATGTTATTTTTTGATGTAACTGCTTATAAAATTGTTCCTGTTGTTGATTTGGAGCATAAAGTCCCACTATAAGTACTTTCTTACCATATATACCAAGTTCAATCATCACATATCTCCCCTGGGGATCTGATTCTACCAGACAAGCTGGTAGGTTTTGTTTAACATATATAACAACTCCCCCTTTCTTCCCAGGAGCAGAAGATATAAAATGAGATCCCAAACGAGCATTGACTAAATATTTCTGATCTTTAAGTAAAATATGAGTTTCCTGTAAGCAAATAACATCATTGGTATGTTGCTTCAAATAATAAAAGATTTTTTTCCGTTTCTGAGGGGAATTCAATCCATTAACATTCCAGGTCAAAAACTTTGCCATCTCCCTTGGCACGCAGCCTGGAGAAGACACCATCAAGATCTGAAAGAGCTGCATGTGTTGCATAACTGGATGGGATTTCCTTTAGAATGATAACATCTTGGGCAGCAATCTGAAATCTTTTGTTGTAAAAGGCTTGTATAATCTCATTCCGCAGGGACTTCTTTGTAAAATAAATCACCACATCTCTAGGCAAATTCTTCTGCTTAGCAATCCAGGAGTTAAGTCTATAAATTTTTTCCACTTCTCTATGTAATTCTCCTTTATCCATATCCAAGGCCACTGCCAGATCAGTAAGGACCACCTCCACCAAATCTTGATTCATATCTTCCTTGAGGCCTCTAATCCTCAGGGCATACTCCATCTGTCTGTACTGAAACATCAAAATATCTTCTTGTGAGGACTCCACCTTCCTTTCCACATCTTGAATTTTATCATCAAAGGAATCAACTTTGTTTTCCACTTCCTCAAGCCTTGCATCGAGCTTAACCACCACAGTAGCCAAACCTGAAACTGCTGCAAGTATATCTTGTCGTAAATCATTATTATTTTCTTGCAATTTAGTCTTTATCCCCGTTATCTCTTCTTTAAGATCAGATTTAATTTCTGATTTAATCTGTGAGGCAAATTGCTTCATTTCCTCTCTCATTTGAACTACAATCTCTCCCATTATGCCTCTGACCTCTTGTGCTGAAAGTCCAGGCAGAGGGGGGGAGGGTGGTGGCTGAGCCGGTGGTACATGTTTAGATTGTTGTTGTAATTGTGCAGTGGAAGTTATAGGAGAAGAAACAACCTTAGGTATTGAAGCAGGCTGCTGTCTCTTTGAAGCCATTTTAAAAAGCGCAGTTCTCACTTCCCTTTCCCCTCCACACAAGAAGGGAGGAGGAAAGAAAAAGAAAAAGAATTTAAAAAGAGACAAACTATAGTCCTTGAAAATCCAGAGAAAATCCAAAGAATAAAAGATAAAAGAGCAAACAATTCAAAAGAAAAAATTCTAAACCAAAAGCAAAAGCAAAAGCCAGTCCTTAAAAAGGGAAAGTAAAACAAAAGGGAAAGGAAAAAAAAACTCCGACACTTTCAAAACGCCATCTTAAATCCTTTCACTAATATAACAAAGAAAAGGAGGAAAAATAGTAAAAATCAAATAATAAAAAAATAAACACCTAAAGTATATAACAAAAATCCTTTAAACTGCTCCGTCCGTTTAAAAATTACTCACCAAAATACTATAAGCACGGAGATAGAAGCGGCGGTTTCTTTTGCTTCCTAGGAAGCAAAAACAGCTGGGAGGTGGAGATCAGCAGGAGCTCCGAGGGAACACTCCTTTCACCCCCTCTAGAAATAAATCCAGAGGGGGTTTAGGGGTTCTACCTCTATTCCTGCATTCTCTGTCCCTTCCCTTTGCCCGGGAAGGGAATTCCGAGCCGCGGGCCAGCTGATGCGCGCTGTGCTCCGCGGCTCTGACACTTCCCCAGCTGGATGGCTAAAAGATAGCCGCCATCGCCGTCGCCTCGTACCGGAAGCTCCTTAATGATAAGATTTTATTACCATTGACCATTTATGGTGTTTATGACCTTGCATGTATATTCGCATTAGTTCTCTAAGTAAATATTTTATTTTTTGATGTAAATAAATTTATCTGATGCATTTTGAAATAATACATTAATTAATGATGTTAACATTTTAATTATGTGAAAGACATAGATTTCTTTGAACATTTCAGCTTTATAGATGGATCCCAGAACATTGCAGCTGATATGGTTAAGGACTTTTAGTTTTATTCTTAAATCTTTGAAAGCAGAGATACTAAATTCATATGTACCATTTTATAATACTCTTTTACAGCAACCAAATTAGCAAGTTTGTCATTCTTAAAAGGAGTAAAAATGCTACTGTACATTGCTACTGTACATTTTGAATGTACAGTATAAAGTGCAACATTTTATAATTCCTGTAGGATCTAAATGATACCTGTTGTGTTTTTCGTTTGTTGGCAATTGACGAAGACACATGGTGAGAAACAACAAGCTCTTTATTTCTTTCTCCTACAACCAAGCAAACAGCAAAAGGCATGCAGGCCTTTTATAGTGCCTGAAACCTGGACAGTGTGAACCAATAGGAATTGGCCATTTTCGCACCTTACACATGTGCACAAGGCTGGCGCCACCCTGTCTGGTCCCGGGCAGCTTTTGGATTGCCCGGGACCATTTGCAACAATTCTGAGCCTGCTTTAAGCTGTTGCAGGCTCAGGACACAACAATACCCTTAAAAAAATAAAAAATAGGCAAGCTGCCCTTCTAAGTTGTCATTTCTCCAAGCTTCTGCCACTGTTTTCAGAAATCTCCCAAGCTATGAAAAACAGCATCCAGTGCTTTTCTTTACATATTGCTTCTGTATCATGCTCCAATCTGTCATTTTTCATCACAGTACATTGATTTTTAATGTTCTTCTAATTTAAGCCAAAGATATAGAAGTCTTAGTTCTCTTACAATATCTGCCGACCTGAATTTGAACTTCCTTCCAGTCCCTACTGTGTCCTTATAAGCAATCTGTGTATGTGTTTTTTTTAAAAAAAACACAGAAGAAAAAAAAAGGGGGGGAACCCATAATAAAAAAAGGAACTCAGAAAATGATATGATCAACTGGGTTTAATTATGTTTTAATATTGTTGCATTATCAGCATACTTCAGAATTGGTGGTGTGGGCTTAAGCAGATGGAACAGTCTGACTCACTCCTGTCTCTTTCCCTCTTTAGATCTCTTACTTTTATCTGATTTACTTAGACACAGCAGCTGGTATGCCTTGATTCGGTGAGCTTTGCAAGATTAAATTCTGTCACCTTGACCTAGCATACTGAGCAACCATAGAGCCCAGGCTTACCCTGTGTTCTGGTGCATGAAATTAGTACTAGAAAGGAGGATAATATAGTGCTATAACACGATGTGTCAGTCAGGATCATTCTGGAATTCTGAAAAGGAGGAAAAGTTCAGCCCCACTGCCATGCCCTATTTAATAGCATCCAAAGCGGATGGGAGAACGATTACACAGGCCAACTGTTTTGAGTAGAGTGGGGTGGAGTGGGGGTGGAGAACATCAGGGCAATGGGATTTCAAAATGTAGTCCTCTTTAAAAAAAATGAATAGTGTCCTTGTAAGTGTACTACACTCATCTTGCCTATGCCTCATTATGAGTTTCTGTTTGTTCAATTAGCAAAGGAGACGCTGAATTAAAATACTCCCCACTGAGCTGCAGTGGTGAAGTGGAGACTCAAACTGGCAGCTTTTGATCAGCTAAGCTGTTCTGGATGTCAGTGGGAAGTTTGTCAAAGTGCTAAATGCCAAATTGGAACCTGGCTTTTTGGGGTACTGAACCTGATTTTACAAGCCAGTGTATCTTTCTGAGGCTAAAATTATTTTGGAAACTTGAATTTTTTGGCAGAATTATAATAGCTTCCCAATAGAGCCTACAGATTCCTATTTAAACATTAAACACAAATATTTGATGAAATTTCTAGATGACAGGAAATATTTGGCTTTCCATATCAGTATGCATAAGTATCATATTTATAAAACAGAGCAGCCAAAGGCCTGGACTATCTGGTTTTGGGGACTGTGAGCAACCCCCTTCCGAAAGCCTGGAGCCACTCTTGGGTTTTACACTCAATTCATCTCTTCAATGAGAAAAGCAGGACACATGTTCAGCTGGCAAAAGCCAGTTCTGCCTCCTATTTCTGCAAAGGCCCTAGCAAGATTACTTTCAACTTACCTGCTTCCATCCTTCTTGTGGGATGTGAGATATGGCAAAATTTTGCATCATCTATGATTCACCAGCTAAATTGTTCTCTGAGTGGTGAAAACAAAGGGAAATTTCTCCATCTCATTTCATCACTAGGGAAAATCATGCATGAAACAAACAAAAAAGTAGGAGATGCATCCTGCTTTCTTCAACAGGAAAAAATACACTGTAGCTACTGCTGGTGCCTCTAATGTGCTTGACGTCCTCCATAGGGAAAAGGTTGAGTAGATGACCTGGCAATACATATTGTTCTAAAACCTATTCATAAGCAAAACCTAAATTATGGCTCAATAAGTATTTTGATTGCAAACTCCATGTAGGCTATTAGGTTGGAGAATTGGTATCACAATACAGTTAAGATGTTCTTGCTTATTTACTTCAGTTTATGGATCACCCTGAAGTTATTCCTGGAGATGTGATTTCTAAACATGCTGTTTCTGTTTCATAAAAGAATGGAAACAACTTCCATATGCACTTAGAAAGGGAAGTGACCCTTTTTTTATCTGCATATAATAATAATAATAATAATAATAATAATAATAATAATAATAATAATAATAATAACAACAACAACAACAATAACAACAACAATAATAAGTTGGAAGGGACCTTGGAGGTCATCTAATCCAACCCCCTGCTCAGGTAGGAAACCCTATACCATTTTGGACAAATGGCTATCCAGTCTCTTCTTAAAAACTTCCAGAGTTGGAGCATTCACCACTTCTGGAGGCAAATTGTTCCACTGGTTAATTGTTCTAATTGTCAGGAAGTTTCTCCTTAGTTCTAGGTTGCTTCTCCCCTTGATTAGTTTCCACCCGTTGCTTCTTATCTTGCCTTCAGGTGCTTTGGAAAATAGCTTGACTCCCTCTTCTTTGTGGCAGCCCCTGTGATATTGAAACACTGCTATCATGTCCCCCCTCATCCTTCTCTTCATTAAACTTTGTTGTTGTTGTTAATTGCGAAGTCGTGTCCGACCCATCGCGACCCCATGGACAATGTTCCTCCAGGTCTTCCTCTCCTCTACCATCTTCTGGAGTCCATTTAAGTTCACACCTACTGCTTCAGTGACTCCATCCAGCCATCTCATTCTCTGTCGTCCCCTTCTTCTCTTGCCCTCAATCTTTCCCAGCATTAGACCCTTCTCCAGTGAGTCCTTCCTTCTCATTAGGTGGCCAAAGTATTTGAGTTTCAACTTCAGGATCTGGCCTTCTAAAGAGCAGTCGGGGTTGATCTCTTCTAGGGCTGACCGGTTTGAACGCCTTGCAGTCCAAGGGACTAGCAGGAGTCTTCTCCAGCACCATAATTCAAAGGCCTCAATTCTTTGGCGCTCAGCCTTTCTTATGGTCCAGCTTCCACAGCCATGCATTGCAACTGGGAAAACCATGGCCTGGACTATACGCACTTTTGTTGGCAGGCTGATGTCTCTGCTTTCTAGTATGCTGCCTAGATTTGCCATAGCTTTCCTCCCCAGGAGCAAGCGTCTTTTAATTTCTCGGTTGCAGTCCCCATCTGAGGCGATCTTGGAGCCCAGAAAAATAAATCTGTCACTACCTCCATTTCTTCCCCATCTATTTGCCAGGAATTGAGAGGGCCGGATGCCATGATTTTGGTTTTCTTAATGTTGAGTTTCAAGCCAACTTTTGCACTCTCGTTCTTCACCCACATCAAGAGGCTCTTTAGTTCCTCTTCACTTTCTGCCATTAGAGTGGTATCATCTGCATATCTTAGGTTGTTGATATTTCTCCCGGCAATCTTAATTCCAACTTTTGTTTCATCTAGCCCTGCCTTTCTCATGATGTGCTCTGCATATAAGTTAAATAGGCAGGGCGACAGTATACAGCCTTGCCGGACTCCTTTTCCAATTTTGAACCAATCAGTGGTTCCGTGTCCAGTTCTCACTGTTGCTTCTTGACCCGCATATAGGTTTCTCAAGAGACAAATAAGATGGTCTGGTATTCCCATCTCTTTAAGAACTTGCCACAATTTGTTGTGATCCACACAAGCAAAGGCTTTAGCATAGTCAATGAAGCAGAAGTAGATGTTTTTCTGGAACTCTCTAGCTTTCTCCATGATCCAGCGTATGTTGGCAATTTGATCTCTAGTTCCTCTGCCTCTTCGAAATCCTGCCTGTACTTCTGGTAGTTCTCGATCCACATACTGCTGGAGTCTAGTTTGTAGGATTTTAAGCATAACTTTACTAGCATGTGAAATGAGTGCAATGGTGCGATAGTTTGAACATTCTTTGGCATTGCCTTTCTTTGGAATTGGAATGTAAACTGACCTTTTCCAATCCTGTGGCCACTGTTGAGTTTTCCAAATTTGCTGGCAAATTGAGTGTAGCACTTTTACTGCATCGTCTTTTAAGATTTTGAATAGCTCAGCTGGAATACTGTCACCTCCACTAGCTTTGTTGTTGCTCAGATTTTCTTTTCACTTAAGGCCCATTTCACTTCACATTCTAGGATGTCTGGTTCGAGGTCAATGACCATCTCATTGTGGTTATCTGGGATGTTAAGCTCATTCTTGTATAGTTCCTCTGTGTAGTTTTGCCATCTCTTCTTAATCTCTTCTGCCTCTGTTAGGTCTCTGCTATTTTGGTCCTTTATCATGCCCATCTTTGCATGAAACGTTCCCTTCATATCTCCAATTTTCTTGAAGAGATCTCTGGTCCTCCCTATTCTGTTGTTTCTTCTATTTCTTTGCACTTTTCATTTAAGAAGGCATTCTTATCTCTTCTAGCTATTCTCTGGAATTCTGTATTCAATTAGGTGTATCTTTCTCTTTCTCCTTTGCCTTTTGCTTCCCTTCTTTCCTCAGCTATTTGCAAAGCTTCCTCAGACAGCCATTTTGCTTTTTTGCATTTCTTTTTCTTTGGGATGGTTTTAGTTGCTACCTCTTGTACAATGTTGCGAACTTCCATCCATAGTTCTTCAGGCACTCTGTCTATCAGATCTAATTCCTTAAATCTATTTGTCACCTCTACTGTATATTCATCAGGAATATGATTTAGTTCATACCTGAGTGGCCTAATGCTTTTCCCTAATTTTTTCAATTTAAGCCTAAATTTTGCAATGAGAAGCTCATGATCTGAGCCACAGTCAGCTCCTGGTCTTGTTTTTACTGACTGTATAGAGCTTCTCCATCTTTGGCTGCAGAGCACATAGTCAATCTGATTTCTATGTTGACTGTCTGGTGATGTCCCTGTGTAGAGCCGTCTCTTGGGTTGTTGGAAAAGAGTGTTTGTTATGACCATCATATTCTCTTGACAAAATTCTATTAGCCTGTGCCCTGCTTCATTTTGTTCTCCAAGGCCAAACTTGCCTGTTATTCTGGTTATCTTTTGGCTTCCTACCTTAGCATTCCAGTCCCCCATGATGATAAGGGCATCATTTTTGGGTGTTAATTCTATAAGGTGCTGTAGGGCTTCATAGAACCGGTCAATTTCATCCTCTTCAGCACCAGTGGTTGGGGCATAGATTTGGACTATTGTGATATTGAATGGTTTGCCTTGGATTCGAATTGAGATCATTCTGTCATTTTGGGGATTGTATCCCAGTATTGCTTTTCCTATTCTTTATTGACTATGAAGGCTACTCCATTTCTTCTGAGGGATTCTTGCCCACAGTAGTATACCTGATGGTCATCTGAGTTAAATTCACCCATTCCTGTCCATTTTAGTTCGCTGATTCCTAAGATGTCGATGTTCAGTCTTATCATCTCTTTTTTGACTACGTCTAGCTTGCCTTGATTCATGGATCTTACATTCCAGGTTCCTATGAAGAAAAAATCTTTACAGCATTGGACTTTCCTCTCACCACCAGATATATTCACAGCTGAGCATCCTTTCGGCTTTGGCCCAGTCGCTTCATTCTTTCTGGTGCTACTAGTACTAGCCCTCTGCTCTTCCCCAGTAGCATATTGGACATCTTCCGACCTGAGGGTCTCATCTTCCAGCGTCATATCTTTTTGCCTTTCAGTACTGTCCATGGGGTTTTCATGGCAAAGATACTGGAGTGGTTTGCCATTTCCTTGTCCAGTGGATCACATTTTGTCAGAATTCTCTGCTATGACCTGTCCGTCTTGGGTGGCCCTGCACAGCATAGCTTATAGCTTCATTGAGTTACACAAGCCCCTTCGCCACGACAAGGCAGTAATCCATAAAGGGGTCATTAAACTAGACATACCCAATTTCAGCAGCCGTTCCTTATATGCTTTAGCCTCCAGTCCCCTAATCATCTTTGTTGCTCTTCTTTGTACTCTTTCTAAAGTCTCAACATCTTTTTTACATCATGGTGACCAAAACTGGATGCAGTATTCCAAGTATGGCCTTACCAAGGCATTGTAAAGTGGTATTAATACTTCACATTATCTTGATTCTATCCCTCTGTTAATGCAACCTAGCACTGTATTGGCCTTTTTGGCAGCTGCAGCACACTGCTGGCTCATATTTAAGTGATTGTCCACTAGGACTCCAAGGTTTCTCTCACAGTTACTACTACTGAGCAAAGTACCCACTATGCTATACCTGTACATTTAATTTTTCTTGCCTAAATGTAGAACCTTGCTTTTTTCACCATTGAATTTCATTTCTATATGGTCACATAACTTGTGATACAGACAACAAGGTTACAAATTTTACATGATCAGGCTTGGTGTTATTGATTACAGGAAGAGTTCTCATACTACTTTTCTGTAGCCCACTGTAGTGAATTATTGAATGACATCACAATCAGCATCTTCAGGATTAAGTCAGTTAAAACAAGAAATATTCTTTCTTCTTTCCTTTGTTCTGCAACAATTTCCTTTATGCTATATAAGAACCACAATAGGATAATGATAATGGTGATGATGATAAGATGAACAGTTGAAGACAATTGACAATGTAAGACACATAAAACACTAGCTCAAATCTTTTATAAATGCAAAAATGTAAATGATTGTATAAATATTGGAATGTGATTGGAAAAAAATTTAAAACAGGTTATGGAATAAAAATATGATGATCAGCTAGAACCTACAGCTTATGGGTGATTTGAAATTCTGAAGGAAACTATGTATCTAAGAAAAGAAAAAAAAACAACAACACATGAGGTTGTGTATGTGTGCATTTTAAAGCCCATACATTAACAGATGTTCCAGCAGAGCATATGGCTAGGAATTAAAAGGTAAAGTATACGTGAGTATGTCAGATAAACAAGATAATGGTTAAATTCCCTTCTTTTTCTGTCCTATTTGCTAAACACATGAAAGCAACATGAACCAAGCATAGCTCTGTATTTGGCAAAATATGCAATATTACCCATTTAGTGTGGTGCTGCAAAAATTAAATGTTAATCTACATTTTGTATACTTTTCTACATTATCTTCAGCTAAATGGATTGTCCTTTAAATATTGAGTCATTTCATGGGTTGCAGAATAGGACTTAGAACTCTATATTCATTGCAGATTAATAGCCAGTTGTGTTTATGGTCACAGTTGGTATGGCTTGTGAGAATGCTGCTGCCAATATTGTTTGGCTGACTTAATCAGCAACAGAGCATATAGTTCTAAATTCTTTGCATCCACAAATAAGACTGGAAAAAAGTTCTTAACTGAAACCTTAGGGAACTAGTCCTGTTTAAGGCAACTGTCCGTGTCTGAGTTACCTGTCTCATATTCAGGTAATTAAGGAACTTCAGACCAGATGAGATGATTTGTCCAATTATTATTCTTTGTTCTGGCTGATTAAGGTTCTTCACAATGAGAGCAGCTGGATCCTTAAAAATAGTATAAAGAATATTCTCCACAAGGCTTTAAGGGTTCTTCTCTCAATGCTGAGCTTCAGTGTAAATATCTAATTAATTTGATTTTTTTCAGGGAGAATTGTTTTCAGAATATGAATATTGCTTTGGCAAGTATGTCTTCTGCATCCCAACATTCTTATTTTAGCTTCCAAGCTTGCTTTATTCAAAAGATTTTTTTTTTCATTGAAATTTTCCTAAATGGATTTCAGGTTCTGCACTCACTTTTCTTGCAAGGTGAACAAAGAGAAGGAATGCATATTAGATTTGTTTTTCAAATCTCTCCGGATAAGCAGACTTCCTGGTTTCCCATCTTCAGTTAAACCTCAAGGGAAGATGCCATGAGCTGCTTCCCATTTAGGTTTGTTAAGGTCAAGAATTTCTAAGGGAATTAAGGAGAAATGAAAAATGTGTGGCAGAAATAAAAAGAGCAGCAGCAATTCTTTACTCTCTCATGAGAATTTAAAATAACAAGAGCAACAATGTAGGTGACTCTTTTGTAAGACAAAAAATGTTAGAGCATCAAATGTCAGATGTTAGCATATTATTAATAGTCATAGCTATAGTTGAAAGAGCAAACGTTTTCAATTCATTTGATAGTTTTTTTATATATATAAAAAGAATGTTCACCAACATTTTCATCCAGTATAAAAAATCCAAATAACCTTTGTAAGTAGGTTTCTGACAAAATACCAGATGATTTGGAGAAGTGAACAAAACTATCTGCATACTTTAGGATGTATAACTGCTATATCTGTACATTACTGGATATTGATGGTTTGGGGTTGAAATGAAAAAGAAAACTAATTTTGACTTTGCTTCACAATCTGAATTTTAAATGACTTAACTCTTACATTAACGTCGAAATAATTTATTTTTGGAAAGTCAGAGGAATTGCAATTAGATATTGAAGAACATCTTTAAGAGGAACAACTTAAGGGAACAAGGAATTGTAAGTCTCTTTAGAAATATAAACTATTTCTAAAATTAATTAAATTACTATCTCTCATGAATCCACGTTCAGGGGCACTTGAGTTTAAAGAACCTTCCTGAAAAAAGTATCAGTAGCTGACATGTTTTGACTGATTCCTTGTATTTCTAATCTAGCTAATTACCAGAGTTATAAATAACTCACAAAGTTATTTGAGGCACCAAATCAGCAGCTCAAAACAATAAAGCAGCAAACCATATTAATAAGTAACATGTAAGGATATAAAACTTTCCTTGCAGTTCATTTATCAACTTTTTCTCTCTTTCTTTTGTCAGTTTATAAACCAGCCATCTTCCCGGTTTATTTGCACTTTTGAAAAAATATCGTTTTGCCCTTTTGATTTATTGAGCCAATTCTTCTGACTCTATTAGATTTAATTTATGTTTAATTATCTCCATTTGTCTTTTAAGGGTTTTCTTTTGTGGATCTCTTTGAAGGTCTAGCTCCAATTTCTTAATCTCTTATACAGTTGTACACTGTTGCTTTTTCTCTTTGTTCTTTTTAGCCATGTAAGCTATAGCTAATCCTCTGAAGTATGTTTTGGTTGTATCCCATACATTTTAGAGTAAAGTGTCTTCTTTTTTATTTTCTTTAAAAAAATCCATTTCCTTTACTGCTATTTCTTTAAATTCTTTCTCTTTTAATAAGGATTGATTCAATGTCCACCTTGATTTCTTCTTTACTCCTCTCCAGATCAGCTTTATTGGATTATGATCAGTCCAGATGTTGGGTTCTATCTTAACCTCATGTATATTAATTCTTATCAACCCTGACTGCCCTTTAGAAGGCCAGATCCTGAAGTTGAAACTCAAGTACTTTGGCCACCTAATGAGAAGGAAGGACTCACTGGAGAAGAGCCTAATGCTGGGAAAGATTGAGGGCAATAGAAGAAGGGGATGACAGAGAATGATGTGGCTGGATGGTGTCACTGAAGCAGTAGTGTGAGCTTAAATGGACTCCAGAAGATGGTAGAAGACAGGAAGGCCTGAAGGAACATTGTCCATGGGGTCACGACTTCACGACTAACAACAACATTAATTCTTAATTCAGGGGACATCCATGTCATATCAATTTGTGTCTATTCAAATAAAATGTATACAGAATCTTTTTTGGGGTTCATTTCTCTACAGACATCCTGTACACAGATTTCTTTTGCCATTTTAAAAAATGCCTTAGGTAATCTCTACCTTCTTTTTTTCCCTGTTTTACTACTGTTATAATCTAATTTTTCATCCACAATTGCTTTAAAATCTCCTACTAAACAGATATTTTGATATTCCATTTCTAATATTTTCCTGTGTGGATTTTGATATTTTTTTCCTTGTTTATTGTTTGGTGCATATATTGCTATTATCAATGTCTTTTTTTTTGATTTATCATTAATTCCATCATTAGTATTCTTCCTTCTTCATCGGTATAGACCTGTTTGGAGTCTACTGTCTCTTTGATATATAAAGCTATGCCCCTTTTCTTTTGTTGTGCTGCCATGAAATTGTTACCCAATTTTTGGGCATTCCAGGAGCTTATAATATTGTTTTTTTATATGTGTTTCTTGAAGGCAAATTATGTCTGTTTTTAATTTTCATAATCGTGTAAAGATTTTTTTTCCTCTTGGAGGGGGAATTCAATTCATTAATATTCATTGAAAGGATCCCACTTTCCTTTTCCATCTTATTTACTTATATTTAGGTTTTGGTTTCCTAGTAGTTCTTCTCTGTCTTTGTTTTCTTACTAGTCCTTCTCCTTCTAGGTCTGTACTTTCTTTTTCTTTTCTTTCTTCTTTGCAAGACGAGAAGGGAAATGTGCAACTCCAAAATGAGGCAATAAAACTATATGATATAGAAAAAACTTCTAGGGAAAAAAAATAACACAATATATAGAAAAAGCCAACCTAACTAAAAATTCCAGAAAACTTTAAAAATATGCTAAATGAAAAAATAACAATGATGGAACTAATGGAATCCAGAAAAAGACAAAAAAAATGATAAAACCCCAGCACCAGATGGGCTACATGCAGAGTTCTATAAATGTTTTCAAGATACATTAAGCTCCCCAATGAAGGAAGTTTGTAATGAGGTATTATCAGAGGCTTTATCATATCTCGATTGCATTTGCAATTGAGGCTCTTGTTTAGATTTTATTTTCCCTTCACTATTCAAAAAATCCTTATATGTCAGAAATTTTCATATTGTACTAAGTTTGAGTGAACAAACGCTTCCATCATTGAAAGCTATCCTGGGATTTTCAAGTAGATTTTAGTTTTTATCTTTTCCCACACGCTTACATAGTGGTTTTAAAAGTATCTATGAGTTTTATTCTTCTCATACCATAGAAATGCATGCCATCCCAGTTGCAGATCATGTCCTTCTAGATACAACAGTATTTTATGTCTGATAATTATCCATTCTTTTAGCCATATTAGGACACATGCTTGATAGTATAAGACCAAGTCTGGTAATCCAAATCCTCCATTTTCTTTGGATTTTTGTAACATAAAGATGCGAAAATATATGGCTTTTATAAAGAACAGGAAATATTTGAACAGATATTGTTGACCTCTGATGAAAAACTGATTAAGAAACTATATAACTTTCTATTAAATTTGAAAATGGAGGATGAACAAGATACAATGAAAGATATAGTGATACAATGGGCAAAAACTTTGGATATAATATAGAATTAGGCAAAATCTTTGAGAAAGAAATTATAAATTGACAGTGGCAACTTCTTATAAAGAAAACTTATATAAGATGTTTTATAATGGCACTTACCACCTGCTAGATTAGCAAAAATGTTTAAAAATATGTCTAGTAAATGTTGGAAATGTAACCAAAAATCTGGCACATATTATCATTTGTGGTGGACCTGTGTTAAATAATAATAAAAAAAGAGGACAAAAATACACATTTGGTTAGAAAAGATGTTAGGAAAACTTGTAGATTTTAAATCTGAACTTTTCTTACTAGATATAATACTCAAAAAAAATCTGTTAAGCAAAGTATATATTTAACATTGCATGTACTAACAGCAGCGAGGATTGTATTTGCTCAGCACCGGAAGAATGAAGAAACACCATTAGATGAAGAGATAATCAAGAAGATATTGGACTGTGCTGAAATAGACAGACTTACATTGAGGATCAAAAAAAAAGAAGGTACAGAATATTTTCAAACATGGAATTTATTTTATCAATGGTTGGAAAAAAGGAGTAGAGACTAAGAATTAACTTGTATTATTAAGCAAACAAATTAACCAAGACAACACCATGTTTATTAAGCACTAATCAAATGTAATAATAGAAAATTAACATATTTTTGGAAAAAGGATGTAAAACTTTCCAAAGACCATAGTTTAATTCACATTTCATTTTTAATTGAAATCAAGTCAATCCAATTAATATTTCAATTTATGGCAGTGAAAAACTCTTGTCTTCTGTAATAATTATAATAATAAAAAAACCCAGAATATTACAGAGGGTCTTGGAAATTTGAGGATTCTTATTCTTGTTTCCAACCCCCAACTTGAACGTCATGCAGCCTATTGATTATTAACAATTAAAAATATATTCAATTTTGCTGACTTGCTGAGTCTCTCTGAAAGATCGCTCATGATATCTCAACGAAAATTGGTTTGGAAAAAGCTAGGAATGGGAAAACAGAGGACTGAGAAGGAAGATGTGAGTCTGATGCCATCCTTAGTTCTGTTTACTAAATTATTATTCTTCCCAGCAGTATAATAAACAATCATGGGACCACTACTTTATAGAAAAGTAGAAATCACTGCTGGTCAACAATGCCCTTTATGATTAAACTTGCAAATTAGTGTAAGAACATACTGTTGCTTTTGTGTAATGTGTTGGAAAAAAAGATAGAGATCAAATACTGATTCACTTTCAGCAATCAAATATCTGCACATACTGTATTTATCATTTCTCAGAACATATTCAGAAATAAAATAAGAGGCTCCCTGTTTGCAGATTCCTGTTTTGGGATTCATACAATAACAGTACAACTGGTAGGGCACCGATTGAACTTAATAAAAGTTGTCAGCACTAAAGTTGTTTCCATATTTCTTCTTCTCAGATCATAAATTGATTATGAATGGAAATATATTCTCAAAGTATTTTTAGCTCAAGATATTACTTAGCATGAATACAGCAATGTAATATTCAGACTTTGTTCTGCTAAAATGGGCAGTATTATTTTCTTTTTACAAATAGTACATTATTTATTTTAAATTAGAGGTTTGAATAATAATATTTGAATAATAATAATAATATTTATATTTTACTCTATTAAAGAATATATTACAAATAATCATAGCAATAATAAAATATAACCTAATGAATATAATATAATAAAATAGAATAGAATTTAACAAACATTATATAATATCCTTATTTAGTCCATAGCCTACAGAGAATAGGTTTTGCATTTTGAATTTTAAAATAAGGTTACGAATTAGATTAAACCTATTTTTGTTGAATTTAGTTCCCATTTAAATCAATGGAATCGTCATTAATATTTGATTTTAAGGAACCCAAGTATAAATATAATTGTATTGCTGTATTGATTAATTTGACAGCAAATTCAGTTGAACATACATACATATATCATGTGTTCATGCATGTGTATGGACAAATGAAAATTTACTAAGGAGTATGTAATTTAATTTTTTAACCAATTTAGAATAAACATAAGAAAAATTGTTAGAAACACTGTAGGTTATCCTATTACAAAAAAAATCATATGAACTGTAAATGCATAAAAATGAAAATGTGAGATGAAAATATACAGCAGCTGAAAAAAATGTGGCTTATTTATAGAATAGTTTATAATTCTATCTAAGTTAGAATTTTAGGTTGTATCACACATTTCTGAATGAAAATTGCTAATGAAAATGATGTAGTGGTTTCTTGCAGTATTTCTCAACATATTTAATAAATTGGGGCATAGTTCGACCAGAGTGTTTCATTTTTCCCAATTTAAAAAGCAGTAGGATTTTCAAGGGCTGATCTTTCAGATACTAATTTCTTGAAAATTTATATTATTAGTGTTGCATATTATGTGCTATTTTTGTGTCTAAAGTGTTTTTGTTAATTTTTTCATTTGATTTCTGCTTGATGCAATTAAAAGACATATTGGTTTAGAGTGCAGTTAAAAAGACATTAATCTGTTCATGACAAAATGATAATTATTTTTTAAAAATAAATAATGGTTAAAAAAAATCAAATAAAAGAATACATAAAAACTTTTGTAGTAATGAGAAGAAAATAAATTGCACAATAAGTTGATGGAGATAATTCATATCTGAAATGTTCTCCTAAATAACTGTATTTTCAGGCATTTATCAAACAGTCATTTGTATTTGCAGCCTACCAATTATCTGAATTTCTGAAGGGGGGGAGGGTTTTCCAAAGCATGGGCTCAGCAAGAGAAAATGAGTTTCTTTGTATATTTCAGGGAACAAGGAAATACAGATCCTCAGATTTCCCTAAATGAAGTTTATCAATTCAGGATATTTTATCAGTAGCAATAGTTATGAATTTGAGTTCGACCAATTCATTCTATATTCTCTCCTGTGCATCACTTCTTCATTTTTTATTTTGCTTCAGTGGAAAAAAAAAAAGTACTTAATGTCTCCAATTGTGGATGGGAGAAGACCTTTGTTTCTCAAAAGGAGAAAAGATGGGCAAAAGCTAAACTTAACTTGAAAGCTATCCAGGAGTCACATGCTATAATCCACAGTGTGAATGTTGGAGTTGAAGAGTGCATCGCAGGGCCTTGAGCAATGAATCATTTGTAGGTTGGGGAAAATAATCCATATATTTTGCACATTAAGGAGTTAACTTAAAATTTGATGGCCAATTCACGAAACTGCACAAAGGTAAGCATCTTTTATTTTTCATTCTGTGCTAGGGATTCAGTGAAAGTAATCAAATATCTAGACAATTGCTTATGTTAGATCTGTTAAAAGCAAACATCCTTTGTCGTAGCAGAGAAAATCTGAATGGATGCAGTATTTCCTTTGATGGAAGGCAAAGAACAAAACACAATCTTTAACAAAGCACAATCGACAAGACTAATAAAGGTGCCTGGATGAACTGCTGGGTTTGTCTTCCTCGAATGAACACCAAAAAAATTACTATCATCATCAGAAGCAGTATTCAATATTCAACACACATACTGTAGAAAATGTATCTCAGTTTTTCAGAGCATTTTCAATAAAAACTATTGCTAGTGGAACTTCAATTTGACAATTTATTGAAATAAAGAAATTATTTTTAGTAAAGAGTATTTATCTGCATATGTTTGCACATGAATACCCAGTTTTACTGTATGCTGGAAATTATTGTTCCAAAAGTTTCCTGATTATAAGATCATTTAGATATTATAACAATATGTTGTATCAATTTTTAAGCAAACATTGTAACAATTTTCTTCCAATAACTTTTCATACATTTTTATCTATTGTTAATAAATCTATTCACTTCGGCTGAAACACTGTTATTTTGATATTTAAATAACAAAGCAGAATAATCTGAAATCCTACTGATAGAATATCCAACAATTTAATCCAATGATTTGCATTTCCCAATTTTTGTATTAACTGGTATTTCCTTTTTAAATATTAAATAAGTCAGTTGATATGATAAAGCTTTATTTCAAGACCACTTACACAGATTCGAAAGAACTTGTGTGATGCAATATCAGGAATAAATTACAGTTTTTCAAAAAATTAATTCTTCTGTAATTAGAGTGGGAAGTACTTAGCCTGATTTAATGCTTTCTCCACAGTTTTCTTGAAAGGAAGGTATAGGAAAACCTCTTATGAAATTCTATACTGACACAGGTTCCATAAAAGTTACAGCCTATACGTATTCTTTTGTGCTGTCAATTCTGTAGGGACATTTGCCACCTGTTGATTGCCCTTTTTTATCTACATTTTTGGGACATTCTGATCATTTTTATTTGAGTAATTTGTTAGACAATCAAATCTATTTCTCTAAAAGTAGGTGTCTGCTACATTATATATAAGCTTTCCCCCCAAATGGTTGCCAGTAATCATTGATGTTTTGATTGTTTCACTGAATGTATTTTTGTTGGCCAATGATTGAGATAAAGTTTCTGACTGCCTCTCTGTCTGACAGAGTAGCACATAACAGACAATGGTTTTTAACCATTGCAAGTCTATAATGCAGCATCACATCATAGTATGACAGCTCATTTTATTAAGTCCATTCATCTCTGTACTTGGATATGTTTTTAAAGCTGGATGTAAATAATTTAGATTATTAGAATTGGATATACTGTCTATGAAATGTATGTAGATATATCTGCTTCAGGATTTTGAGACTGATATAGAAGTTTAAAATGGATCTTTTTTTCCCTATAAAACATTGACAAAAATTTCTGTCCATCTGCTGGAGGAAGATATTGTCACAAGAAGAAAATGATTTGAAAATCACCAAAGAAAGTGGAGGGTAGAATCAGAGTCCAAAGTGCTCAAGTTATTCATCCTCCTTTGTTCTTACTCAATTCCCCCCCCCCCCCCAGCAATTCCTTTCTCCTTTTCCTTCTCGGATAACAGGCTTCTGGATAGTAACCAGATTACTTTCCCCAAACAAGCCTCTCAGTCTTGGCTATGTTTCAGGCCTGGGACTCACAGATGACTGGAGAACTTTTTAGATTGGCTCCATTGTTGAGGTGGCCATTGTCATCATCCCTATCTTTTGGGTTGTATTTTTGCTTTTATGATATTTATTAATAAAATATTGTATGTTTTTATTTATTAACGTTTTGTTCTTATTCACTCTTGTTCACTGTTCTGAGCCACCTTGGATGAGTTGAATGGCTATATAAATTTGATAAATAAATAAACAAACATTTTCCAGTTAAGCTGAGGCTACATGAGATTAATTGAAGGCTACATGAAAACAGAAAGAGGAGGAGAAATTTCAGGAAGTAAAATGTAGAATGACAAAAGTGAACAATTTATTTGTTGCTTTTTTGTTTGTTTAGTGCCTTCAAATAATTTTTAACTCCTACCAACTGTTTGGACAATGCAGTCCATGCAGTTTCATAGCAATATTTCTGGAAATTTGTTTACTATTGAGTTGTTTGTTCATAGAGCGTAGGAATGGCTTAGCTGGCTTTATAGCGAAAGTCTGACTCAAATTCACAGTCTCCCAGTTTCTGACCTATTACCTTTAACATAAACTATATGAAACTGGCCTTCAATGGTTTGGTTTAATAACCTCTTCCAGGTAAATATATAGGAGTTTTTTAACAATTGCATACTAGATTATTTACTGACTGTACACAATTTGAGATGTATATCTGAGGTCTATCTAACATCATTGCCTTTTAATGTTCCTCCTGTTTAGTAATTCAATATATGGTATAATGATATATTTAATTGTATCACTTTAAAAGGTTTTAAGGTCCATGTAATGGAAAAACCGATTTATTAATGTGCGATAGTTCATTGAGGATGAAAAATTAAACCCATCAGAAGAATTCTTCCAGAAACACATATATATTTAACAAAGTATAATACTTAAAAATTAACACCCAGCTATGATGTTGGAATTAGGAACTGATCACTCTCCAGAAGCGCTGTGTATTTTTCATTTTAGATATGGAGGATAGCAAGAATTGCTCCAATTTTTAGAACATAAACCCAATGGAACTGTATCAGCACAAAATGCTCCAGTTGGGCACAGTAATCATTTTATTCACCCAATGTACCTAATCTTTGAGTGTTGCCAGCAAATTTAATAACACAGATTTTATAATTATAATATCCACTGAAGATAAAGGAAAAATCTAAATGACTATTGTTTAATTATAATTACACAAAAGAGCTCTGGACAGGTGACTGCCTATATATATAATTCCTGAAGAAATCTCTATGCAACTGAAAATATACCTTCCTACATGGTTGTCATGTTTCTTAAAATGTATTACATATTATTTGTTTAGTAATTTCTCTATGTGCAATAAACCTTAGCCTGAGGGCCTTCGTATCTATTGAGCTTCATCTCCCATAATCCCTAGCTTGCAAATTCATTATTCTTGATAGAATTTACAGCCATCAGCGTCTGATACACCTGCAGAACCCCAGGTTCTGGAAAGCTGCAATAAACCTTCATTTTTCATTTGTTTGTGGTTCTTGTTTGCAATATGCTTTGTTACTGAAATGTATGCATATCTATGAACAATTATGCAAAAGGTTTTGTTCACTCATTTAAACCTTTCTTTAGGATACAAAGCTCTATGCATCTCCCAAATTGAATATTCTGCCAAATGAGTTTTCTTCACGATTTTTTTCCATAGTAGCTGAAGATTTCAAAATATCCCCCATCCTTGCAATGTAGCTATGGAAACCTATGGCTCCAGATGTTGATGCATTAGAGCTCTCAGCATCTCTCACCATTAGTTCAGTCTTCTGGGAAAGTTATTTCAATAACATATACTGTAGAGGCTATAAACATCCTAATTCTGTACTAATGGGAAAAAAGTGACTAATAGAAAAAAGAAGTGAGGACTGACCTATGGAATATACTTTTTCTTTAAATCGTATTGTTCTTTATGCTGTCCACTCTCAGTTTAGTAGAGATACTAAGTGTATGGCTGTTGAGCTTCTGTGATTTATTTTAAGCTGAGTATTTTATAATTGTTCCACCTAGACCATTTTCTCATATTTTGTAATTTCCAAAAGCCACTTTTTTTTCCTTGTCCTAGCAAAGAGTGGGCTGATGTTTCAAAGTCCATTCTTTCATTATATCATCCTGTTTCCCTCTGTGGTCATATAAAACCTTGCAGCCAATGCATATATAAAAACAAAGTCCCATGTTTTCTTTCCAACTGTTTATCTGCCATCCCTAAAAGAAAGCTGCAGCTTTATTTTTACATTCATTTTCAAACCTTTTTGGAAGTAGTTTTCTGATTCCAGAATTTCTTAGCTGTCTTATGTGCCCACCAAAGTAACTTCAGACTAATTACTGTATGTTTCCACATTTATAATTTTTTGTTTTATTTGTAATGGCTTAATTTGGCTTCTAATATCTCTGTTTAAAATTTCCAAAATTAAAATAAACAGCAGTGGTGATAGAGGACAACCTTGTTGTGTTCAATTCTGTATCTCACAGAGTTTAGTTAGCTCATCATTTACATGGTTTGGAGCCTGTTGTGGTGTATAAATTACCTATACTGTTTCTCCTGCAAAAAATTCTTCCCAAGGTCTCTTTCTTCTACCACTTAAAATATAAAGTCTAAGTTCAAATTGTCAAAAGCTTTATCTGCATCTAAAAAGATACATATAGATTGTTTTTCAGTATGAGGTTGAAGTATTTTATTACATCAACCATGATTTCCATGTTGTATCTTAACTGCTGTCTTGGTAAAAAAAAAATCCACATTGAACCTCATGTGTAAAGTCCTATAAAATCCCTTTTAGTCTCTCAGTTAATATCATTAAAAACAATTTATAATCATTATTCAAAAGGGAAATCAGACAATAATTCTTAGTAGAGGTTAAGTCTTGACCTTTTTTGGAATTAATGCTATGTTTACGCATAACAGATCCTTGCATAATTGAGTTCATCAAATTCTTTAATGGAATTAATAATTGGTCTTCAAACTGTTTATAGTAAGTTCTTGTTAGGTCTATTTGGGGTTTTTAAATAGCTTCAGATATTTTTATTTTGAAAGTTGTTATTGGACTTTCCATAAATTGCTTTTGTGCTTGCGATAGTATTAGCACCTTCTGAACAGCATGTCCGTTCCAGCCACTCTTTGTATCGAACTGTTAGATATTAAATTGGCAGTCGGCAGCATGTGCTTTGATTAAAAGTAATTCCAAAGAAATGTACTAAATAGGAAATATAGGTGTTTCTTTTCTTCTCAGTAAAAACAGATTTTTTTAACAGAAAAGCTTTTACAATGATGTTATTAAATTCACTGATTTTATCAGAAGTATTAAAATCAAACTTAAAGTCAACTAAATTCAATCATAATATCTTTCTTGCCTGTATTTGGACAGTACTGACTTTATTTTGCATCCGTAATCCATTTCTTACTATCAATAATGCTGGGTGTTCTTTTTAATAGCCTTTTGTATAGATCTTAAATACCTTTAGAAGAAAAAATATGGCATCCAATTATACCAGACAGTTGTATAAATGTATATAAGTGTGTTGTGTATGTTTGTGTATGTATATAGAGAGAATAAGCTAACGGCTTATTGTTTTCTTTGACACCAGGATGTTTTTTGTCATAGAAAAATAAAATTATATTTTGTAATGTTTTGAAAACTATTCTTAACTGCTCAGTTGTAAAGATACGGAATTTAGTCTTCCTTTGCTGAGAATAGATTACTAATTGCAGTTATTAAACCCTCACAATATACTTTTTATCCTACTGAGATTATTGCTGAATTGATTGTCTGGAGTTATTTATCCATACAGTATATTCTTCCTCATTATGAACAATACTGGTCTTCTAAGCAGCTATATTACTTCATTCCATTTCAGCTCCATCATTCTACATTTTAACATAGCTGCAACTTTTGCATCTTATAGTAATAATTTTTATTACATTTATTAAAAAGCAGCTGAAGGTGGCCAGACTCTAAAAAAAAAAATAAAAAAAAAATGGGAGGGTAGCAGGAGGAAAATGTTTTGAAAATTAGCAGTAAAGTTCAATGAATTCTAGGGCTAGGAAATATCATTCAGAATGGAATTGATGCCAAGGAATGGAAAAAGTTAACTGTAGGTAAAAAATCGTTTTTACCTCCTGACTGGCTGAGAAGAGCCATCATCAAGGTTTGGGAAGTATATCATTAATATCATGGCTTAGTTTTCTATATGGTGAACTTCTATGCTACTTGCTTTCAAATGTTTTTAAAAAATCTTCCTTCAGTGTTTGACAACTCGAAGGAAACATGTAAACTGATTTAGAAATGCAAAATACTAATAATAATAATTTGAGGAAAAAAATATGAGAACTTCTATTCTCCTGAGTTTAAATAAGCTTCCCATTAGCCATTTCTCTCTCTCTCTCTCTCTCTCTCTCTCTCTCTCTCTCTCTCTCTCTCTCCCCCTAATCTCTTTTCCCCACCCACCTGTGAGATGACCAAATGACAGATACACCATCACTACACCAAGTTTAAAATGGATTTTGGAAGAGGCCACATTCATTTTTAACAGCAGTAAACATTTCTTTTATTCCTTTTTCTTTTGTTTTAAAGCATGTTTCTATTATTTTTTTCCCTTTACCCTCTTAAAGCAGTGCTTGAAGCAGATGTTAATATTTTATACACAGTTTTCCTTAACCCATAATTGGCAATAAAGACAAAATAATTTAATGTTTCAAGATTTCTTAGTGTTAACTAATTAAAGCAGCAGCAGGCCTGGAGCTGGGACAATGGCAAACTTTCAGATGAATTAATTTTATGGAAGACCAGCTGAGTAATTGGACGCCAATTACAGGCTGTTTAGCTCCTTCATCACCTTCATATATAATTAAATTCAATTGGTTGATACAGCTTCTATTTTTATGAGGGCACTTACAAGCTTTTTGAACCCCACTGTGACTTTGGAGTTAAGCCAATCAATTATTACTCTTTTTGCTTTCAAATGGAAATTCTCTAGATTAGTCATATCTTCCATAATGCATTGCTCACATTTAAAAGAACTGTATGTATGTATGTGATGCTCTGTACTGTACAACTGAGACAGAGATAAAAAGAAATATTTACCAATTGTTGTTATGGCTACTTATGCTACATTCAGTATGTGAAATATAATTTGCATGTGTCTTGGATATAAACACAGACAGGGAAGCTACACGGCTGTTCATGCGTTATCAAGGGGCAAAAATAGTATTTTAGTATTAGAAGTTTGATGATTTGTTATTTTATTGCATAATACCATGTGGAAATTATTAGCTAGTGATGAAAGTACTGTAATTGTTGAACACATTATTATAAATGCAACATCATTTTACCTTCTATATACATCATGATTCATTTATTGTGTAAGCTTCTTCATGAAAATTTAGTTCAAATGAGAATTGAGCTACATAGTTGTGGACAAATGACTTTGAACTGCTTTTTGAATATTTTGAGTAACTTAGGAACATTAGTAAATTCATGTACATTTTTAGAAGGTTTCCGAGTTGTGCAGGGGGATTAAAAGGATCACCCTCTGCCTCAAGCAGTGAATGGTTTTTAGCCACTTTGTTTGGCAAAGGTGGATGCATTTTCATCTGCAAATTGACAATGAATTATTAATGTCGCTTAATGACCTCTTGTCCATTGATGATCCATGAAAAATGTAGAAAAAAACCCCTAAAACTCCTATGGTACTAATAAAATATTTGTTTCCCAGTGTTTATATCCAAACACATAATTCTCTGTGGGCAAGCAGGAAGTGATGATGATACTATCAATAGATTTTTCCCCACCTGCACTATGAATAATCAATAAAAAGATTACAGCATGAGTCATTTTCTTTCCCTTAAGTGCGTGTTTCAGAACGAGTAATTTTCTTTCACTTAAAAGCAGGTTTCGCATATAGACTTGGGTAATGGAAGGAGAAACACCAGAAGGTATCATTTTGAAACAGAGATGATGACAAATTTATTTATTTTTTAAAAAAGGAAGATTGCACATCAGATTCTACTTAGTAGTCAAAGTGGCAGCTACTATATGCTTAAAATATTCGTCTCACTCCTACTGTACATGTGGATTGTAGAATAGGATAATAAACATAGCTTCCCCTGCTAATACAGGGGTCCAGTTCTAAATGTTGTTAAAATACAATGAAGCTTAAGGTACTTTCACTACCCAATTTCACAGCAATATAAACTTGGCTATTTAATGAACCCTCTTTGACTGTAACTTATATAGGGATTGAATACTCAATTGTGCTATCTTCCTTGGAGGGTGTGTCTAATATCCTTTGTCTTTTTATAAACTTTCTAATATCCTTTTGCTTTTTG
Organism: Crotalus tigris; assembly: GCF_016545835.1. Lineage (NCBI taxonomy): Eukaryota > Metazoa > Chordata > Lepidosauria > Squamata > Viperidae > Crotalus > Crotalus tigris. Next base: position 1,641,172 of record NW_024096545.1, on the reverse strand, counting down.
TTAAGTGTCATCTACTTGTGAGAAACCTACACAAAAAGAGATACAGTATATAATATAGAAAAGTAACCCTACAATAACTATTCTGACAGTATTTTCAAGATGCACAATTTCAACTTTGTCTTTTAATTTTGTGCAAATTTAATTCACAGTTTATTTTAATTGTCCAGTTACCTTCTCTTCTATTTTATTTTTGGGTTTTTTCAGCCCAAAATTTTGAATGTTCAACTGCTAATCAAAGTTGACTTAAGGCAGGAATTCTGCAACTCTGGGTCAAGAACTCCTAGGAGGTTACAAATGAATTTGCAGATGGGGAGAACTTATGATATAAAGTAGGATCACTGTCAAAAACTGCTCCCATTCTTTCTAGACAAGATGATGTCATCTTGTCAAGTACAATCCAGAGCGAATTTTTGCAAGGATAGGATTAGAATTCTCTTGCTGTCTGGAAAATCCCAGATTAGAAAGACTGAGTTAGGGTGGAAATCAGAATCTTTAATTTCACTTCATTCATGATTTTTCCTAAACTTGAGTCACCATTTATTGTGTGCTGTTTATAGTAAATGAACTGCATAACATTTTTTTCTGTATGGACTAAATTGTGTGTGCATTAGTTGAAAGCATTAAATATTGAGTGGTTACTGTTTATTATAGGTATAATGTAGTCATTGTATGCAGACAAGGTAAACTGCATGTTACAGGAGAGGAACAGAAGGATGAACCATAGTGGTTTCCTCCCTTTCTTCTACCTTTGTGAGAATAGAAATCTTAATCTAAATGTGGTGCTCTTGACTGCCAAGTCTGTTAATAATAATAAAAAAATCATCGCCTGAGAATTGGATCCTCAATGAGGAAGTTGACCTGAAATATACAATAGAGAAGTAGCCAGAGGAAGGAATAGGCTAGTGTCCTCCTTATGTTAGGACTGCTTTCCATAAATTACTATATTTATAATCCAAAGGATTATAAGGAACAACAATCTTGTTCTCATATGATTGTTTCCCATGTACATGTGGATATAACAGGGTCAACATAGAGGTGAATTTATGGTTTTATCAGTTTCATCAATACAGACATTTATGTCATTTTATTGGCATCACTGTCTCTTAAAAGCACTAGAATATATACCCAATCAATTATTACTGAAGTTCATACAAATACTTAAATACAAACTGAGATGCTCTTTTGTATGAAATGTTGATAGAAACAAAAAGAGTTTTGTAGATCTGACAATTCTATGCATCCTTGATAGTGATGGAATAAAAATACTACTCTCAAAGCTCTTTAATTTCAAATAGCATGACAAATAATTTAGTTTATGCCATATATTAGATGTTATAATGATATTTACCAGTATATCCCTGGACAAATTAGTGGAGGTACTTTTATAAAGAAGATATTTACCCTATAAACAGCTTGGATCTGCCCAGCTGTATATAGCACCTTCATAGTTGGAATGTCATATTCTCAGAAGATGGAAGATTTTTTTTTTCATGAGTTTTATGATGAGGAGGCTGAAATAGCTGTCATCCCAGAAAAGGGTTTTATATCTCATCCTGCCACTGGTCTTAGTTCCAACAATTGTCAGATCAAATCTGGAAGTGTACTAGAAATAGATTTGTCCTGGATTGGTGTATCTCAAGTTTGGCCTTATTATTTACTTTTATATATCAAACAGCTAGACTTCCAAAATATTGGCATCTAGCTATATTTTGCTAACCTTTAAAAAGAAGGCAGGAAAAATTTGCCTAATCATGATCAATCATCGGTTTATTAATTATCTTTAGTAAGACAGATGCAAGACACTTAAATTGAAAAGTTGCAGACTGAATTGATGCAGATAATACTTTTGCATCCAACAAGTAGACATTAGAAAAGAGATCTGGATTAAGTTATTTGTTGTAGAAAGACAGTGCAATATGGGCATCTATCCTATATGTAGCATTCCTGGGTTATAAGAAATTATATTGGTAGAATCAAATTATGAGCCAATTTTTTTCTCTCTAATGCACAACTATTTCTTAAGCAACAAGAATTCTACATAAACTCCACTTTTAATTGCCTCAAATTATAGTATGGCATTTTCAGCACAACTGAGAATATGAATGGGAATGGTTCTACTGTGAAGTCAATTCATATGAAGGGGAAGAAGGAAGATAGAAAAAGAAAAACATTCATGCTTCAATGATCTGCTTAAGTACATACTCTTCTAACATGGAAACTGTCAGGCTTTCTTAGTTTCTATCATTATTTTTTAAGTAGATTTAAAAGCACACTTAGTCCCACGAGAAATAGAGAAAAAAGGGACAGAATTCACAAGGAACAAGATTTTTTTTCTTTTTACTCTCATTGTGGATTCAAGACCCTGTGAGATACAGCTGGTCATAATCACTATATATTTTGGTGATTGGCAGTTGTAACAGTATAATAATAATAATAATAATAATAATAATAATAATAATAATAATAATAAAGTTGGAAGGGACCTTGGAGGTCATCTAGTCCAACCCCCTGCTCGGGCAGGAAACCCTACACCATTTCGGACAAATGGCTGTCCAGTCTCTTCTTTTTTTTTTTTTTTTTTTTTATTGAAAATTTTTACATTTTACAAAAACAAATCCCCTTCCCATACCCCCCCCCTACCTCACCCCCCCCTTCCCAACCTCCCAAACCCTCCCCTGGACTTCCCAGAGCTGAGTACAGGCTTAATTAAAAAAAAAAAAAAACTTAAAACACTTTTAAAACCTAAACAAATTTAAATACAATCATCATTCTATATAAGCTCCCTCCAAAAACACAAATTTAAACATTACTTTCTTTGAATATCTATATCTATAATATAAAATCTAATTTCTCCCTCTTTCTTTATCCTAAAACGAAAAAATAAACATACAAATCTTTGTTATACCATTAAAGCTAAATACTCTTAAAGAACTTAAAGTAAGTACATATTTCCTTCAATCTTCATAATCTTCTCTCCTATCCAAAAAGAAAAAAAAAAAAAACAAAAACTTAAAAAACCTATAAGTCCTAAACAAATCTAAGCACATTTAATTAAACAAATTATTTTGTCTTAAAAATATTAATAATAATATTTAAAAACTAAAAACACTTTTAAATCCTAAACAAATCTAAATACAATCATCACTCTATATAAACTCCCTCCAAAACCACAAATTTTTAAAATTTAAAACATTAGAATCCACTCACTAAAATAAGCAAATTATAATCCCTTCAAAACACAAATTTAAACAATATTATCATTAAAGGTTCAAAACTTAAAACAACAAAGTTAATAAACACATTAAACATTTCAATCTTCACCAATAACTAATTCCATCCGTAAAAAACTACATCCTTATCAATCTCAATTATATTAGTATTATTAATTATTCACATTCCAGTTTTTTCCATTCTCCATTCTTCCATTCTTCCATTTCCCTTCTCCATTCTTGTATCAAACTCGTAAGAAATGCTGCAAGTTCTGCCTTAGGAGACTGCTCCAAAATTCCTGAATCTCCCATCGACTCCGAAGCCAATAAGGGTTCCTTAAATTCCTCCTTGTATTGATCTTTACAATTGTAAGTTGTACAAGTTATCCTCTGCCCGTTCCTCTCTTGTTGATGCCCCTCAGACTGAGATTTCCCAGTTTCCATTTCAGGCAACAATTCCACCCTTAAAGATTGCTCCAAAGACTTTGTAGGTCTAACATCTCCCAGAGATTCAGAAACCACTAAATATGAAACTTCCTTAACCTTCTTCTGTTGCTGCTTTTCTTTGGGATTATATACTGCACAAGTTGTCTTCTGCTCCTCAACCTGGACTTGTTGAGGCCTCTCACACAAAGATTCTCCAGTTTTCATAAATATAGGCTCTTCAAACTGTGATTCTACATTCTTTTCTTCCAAAGCTTTAAACTTAATTGATGGCGATGCACATACCCCCAGGACCGAAGTATAAAAATCTTTTGCTTGAGAAACAGTATTAAGTCTATAACATGTCCCCAGGTAATTCACCACCATTCCAATCGGAACATCCCATCTGAATGAAATTTTTCTCTTTTTAAGTTCATTTGCTAAAAAAGCAAACTCCTTTCTTCTTCTTAAAATTTTAGATGGGATCTCTTTAAAAATTATAACATCTTGTGAAGCAATTTGAAATCTCTTCTTATAATAGGCTTGCACAATTTCATTGCGTAAAGATCTTTTACCAAAGTAAATTACCACATCTCTTGGCAGATTCTTCTGTGCTGCCACCACAGAGTTAACCCTAAATAATTTTTCAATTTCATTAAGTATTCCCTCTTTTTCTTTATTCAAAATCAATGCAAAGTCCTTTGCAACCATCTCCTTCAGATCTCCTTGCAAAGACTCTCCCAGGCCTCTAATTCTTAAGGCATATTCCATTTGTCCATATTGAAGCATAAGAATCTCATTTTCCATTTCTTTTTCCATACTTTCAATTTTCCCCTCCATTATGTCCACTTTTTCAGCTACCTCTTCCACATGGGAGTTCACCTTTTCAAGAACAGAAGCAACACCTTCTAAAGCCAAAACAAAATCTTGTCTCAAGATCTTATTGTTTTCCAATTTTTACTAGGTATTGTTATTGACTGTGATGCTAAGGAGGTTATATTGATGTTAAATTTGATTACAGCCGCTAGGTTGTTAATAGGACAATATTGGAAGAAGGAATCTTTGCCTACTTTACAAGAATGGTTTCATAAAGTTTCGTATTTGGCAGAAATGGCAAAGATTTCGGCTTTCTTAAAGGAGCAATCTCAAGAAAAATTTTTTGCGGTATGGGAAAAATGGATAAATTTTATACAACATAATTTGGATATGGAAAAATATTATTTAGCCTTTTTATAATTTGTAATGATTGTTTTTTCTTTCTTTCTTTCTTCTTTTTCTTTTTTATATATATACATTTTTAATGTATTATTATTCATATATTTTTTTTTTTTATATATATATATGCTTTATTTTTCGTCTACTTTCTTCTTTCTTCTTTCTCTCTCTCTCTTCTCTTTTTATTTTTTATTTTTTTTCTTTTTTAGTATATATTATTCATTTTAAAGTTTATGTTATGTATATTATTTCTATATATATTATTACTGTGATTTTTATTATTATTATTAATTATTTTATAAATTGCAAATGTTATTTTTAAAATATTTGTTAAATAATCCTATATTCAGTTCTGGGAAGTCGGGGGGGGGTGGGGTGGTTGGGGAGGGGGGGGTGGATTTTTATTTGTAAAACTTTTGAAAAATTTCAATAAAAAAAAAAAAAAAAAAAGATCTTATGTTTTCCTCTAAAATCTTTTTCATTTCTGCCCTAATTTGAATTATAACATCTCCCATCATGTCTTGCAAGTCCTTCATAGTTATTAGCTGACCCCCAGAAGAGGGTGAAACTGTTATTTAGAAACTGTAGAAATCCCTGGACGCTTTGGAGCCATCTTAAAGAAAAACCTTTAGTCCTTCTTAAAGAAATTATAAAAATTCCTTCAAAAATCATAACTCCCTCCAAAGAAGGTCATTATAATAAAAAGAAAAAAGGAAAAAAAGGAAGAGAAAAGAATTACAAAAAAAGTTTACTCCTTCTTAAAAATTACAAAAATTAAACAGAAAAAAAATTCCTTCAAAAAAGGTCATTACAATAAAAAAAAAAGGGAGTTCAAAGGAAAAAAAAAGGAGAAGAAAAAAAAAAATAATTAAATAAAAAAAAGTCCGTTCCAAAAAAAATACTTAGAGATACCAAAAACAACCAGTCCAATCATAAGGAAATAAAAAGAGAAAGGGAAAGGAAAGAAAGAAAAACACCAAAAAGCCTGCCGGTCAGCATTCTAACTTCCAGAAAAAAAAACACCGAGGAGTTTGCCGATCACCATTTTACTTTCCCTTTCAACAAAGAAAAAAATAAAAAGAGAGAATAAAAATAGAAACAAATCTTAAAACTTAAAATCCAAATAAGTCAAAGAAAGCAAAAACTAAATCCTCTACTCAGCTCTGTCCATTTAAAAAAAAAAAACTCACCAGTTCTCTTTAAGCACGGAGGTGTTTGCGCGGCTTTCGTTTGGTCCCTGAGACAAAAACAGCTTGGGACGAGACAAGTCTGAACTCCGTGGGAGCACTTACCATCTTTCCACCCCCCCCCAAAAAAACTTGGGGGTGCGAAAGAGGCTCTACCCACTATTCAGACACTCTCTACCCCCCCACTTTTCCCGGGAGGGGATTTTGGAACCGCTGAACAGCTGAGGTATCTCTGTTCCATAGCGGTTCTTACACTTACCCAGGAGGACGGCTACAAAGTAGCCGCCATCACGCACCGGCAAAATCCAACCGGAAAGTCCTGTCCAGTCTCTTCTTAAAAACTTCCAGTGTTGGAGCATTCACCGCTTCTGGAGGCAGGTTGTTCCATTGCTTAATTGTTCTTAACTGTCAGGAAGTTTCTCCTTAGTTCTAGGTTGCTTCTCTCCTTGATTAGTTTCCACCCGTTGCTTCGTGTCCTGCCTTCAGGTGCTTTGGAAAATAACTTAATTCCCTCTTCTTTATGGCAGCCCCTGAGATATTGGAATACTGCTATCATGTCCACCCTTGTCCTTCTCTTCGTTAAACTAGACATACCCAATTCTATCAACCGTTCCTTATATGTTTTAGCCTCCAGTCCCATAATCATCTTTGTTGCTCTTCTCTGTACTCTTTCTAGAGTCTCAACATCTTTTTTACATCGTGGTGACCAAAACTGGATGCAGTATTCCAAGTGTGGCCTTACCAGGCATTGAAGAGTGGTATTAATACTTCACGTGATCTTGATTCTATCCCTCTGTTAATGCAGCCTAGCACTGTGTTGGCCTTTTTGGCAGCTGCAGCACACTGCTGGCTCATATTTAGGTGATTGTCTACTAGGACTCCGGGGTCCCTCTCACAGTTACTACTATTGAGCATGGTGCCACCTATGCTGTACTTGTGCATTTGGTTTTTCTTGCCTAAATGTAGAACCTTGCTTTTTTCACCATTGAATTTCATGTTGTTCGTTAGTGCCCAGTGTTCAAGTCTGTCCAGATCCTTCTGTATCTGAAGCCTGTCTTCTGGAGTGTTGGCTATTCCTGCCAGCTGGGACATTGATGAGTTCCCCATCTATCCCTTCATCCAAGTCGTTGATGAAGATGTTGAAGAGTACTGGGCCCAGAACAGAGCCCTGGGGCACCCCACTACACACTTCCCTCCATATAGATGCAGTTCCATTGAGGACCACTCGCTGAGTACGGCCGTTCAGCCAGCTACGGATCCATCTGGTGGTGATTCTGTCTACCCCACATTTTTCTATCTTATCAAGTAGTAGGTTGTGATCTACTTTATCAAATGCCTTACTGAAGTCCAAGTAAATTATGTCCACAGCATTCCTCTGATCCACTAATTTTGTCACTTGATCAAAGAATGCAATAAGATTTGTCTGCATGATCTATTTTTGACAAACCCATGTTGGCTTTTAGTAATGACTTTGTTTGTCCTCTAGGTGTTCGTTGATTTTGTTGTTTGATATCTTTTCCAGGATCTTCCGCAGTTATTGAGGTCAGCTGATAGGCTGTAATTTCCTGTCCGTTTTTTTTTCCTTTTTTGAAGATGGGAACTACATTCAGCTCTTTTCCAGTCCTCTAGTAGTTCCCCTGTGTTCCAGGATCTTTGAAAAATATAGTTCAGTGGCTCTGATATCACATCTGCCAGTTCCTTGAGAACTCTGGGGTGTAATCCATCTGGTCCTGGCGATTTGAACTCATCTAGGCTGGACAGGTGCTCCTTAACCATTTTTTTGCCTATCTTAACTTGTGTTTCTGTTTTGTTTTTTATGGCACTATTTTTGATACGTTGGTCTGTTTTTTCCCTTTGTGTAAAGACAGATGCAAAAAATGAGTTAAATAGTTCTGCTTTCTCCCTGTTGCTTGTCACCTTCTTGCCACTTCCACCCACTAATGGACTCATCATTTCCTCTTCACTTTTTCCTTGTTTTTTACATGTTGAAAGAAGCTTTTTTTTGTTTTTTTGACTTTGGTCCAAGCCTTTAGTTCATTTTGGGCCTTGGCTTTCTTCACTTCATCTTGCAGGCTCGGGCTAGTTTTGCTGATATTCGGACTGTTATGTTCCCCTCTTTCCACTTTCTCTATACTTTCCTTTTTATCTTTCCATTTGTCAGAGAGTTCTTTATGCAGCCAGCTGTTTTCTTTGAGAGCTGTTATTTTTCCTCTTTGGTTTGGTATTGTGCCTAGACTGTGCTTTTATTATCTCACTTTTCAAAATTTCCCAAGCCTCTTGAGTTGTTTTCCCCTGGAGGATTCTCATCCATGGAATCCTTCCCAAACCCTCTCTAAATTTATTGAAATTAGCTCTCTTGAAGTCCAAGACTCTAGTGTGACTGTGTTCTATTGCTTGTGTTTCCATAATGTTGAATTCCAATATTGCATGATCACTTTCTCCCAAGGTTCCTATGGCTTCAACACCTTCTATCATTTCATCTCTGTTAGTGAGAATTAGATCCAAAATGGCTAATCCCTAGGTTTCCCCTTCAGCTACTGTTGGGAGACAAAGTTGTCTGCTAGGTTTGCCAGGAACCTGTTTGATCTTCCACTTGGTGCGGAGTTTGTCTCCCATTTGATGTCAGGGTAGTTAAAGTCCCCCATTACTATTGTGGTGTGCTTCCTACATACCTTAGTTAGCTGACTAGCAAAAAGTTCATCTATGTCCTCTGTTTGATTGGGTGGTCTGTAGTATACACCTGTTTTGCTATATAGAGGATATACTCAGCTCCTAAAAAAGCAAAATGAAGAAAGGCCAGTAAATATTTCTTGTTTGCATGGACATGCTTTCATGTGTACATTTGAATAATTTGCATGTATTAACTTTTACTAGTGATTTGGGAAGCAAGAACATGTTGATAACTTTATGAACTGCTTACCATTTCCATTAACTAATATAACAATAAATCTCTAAGCAGCCACTACACATTTCCCCGAAGGTTCAGAAATGCAATAAAGCATGCAAAATGACAACATAACATTGTAGGCAATAGGTACATATTATGTATTATAGCTTAGTTTTTTTTTTATTATTATTACAGAAAATCCTCTAGTAAAATGTATCATGAACTGCAGCTCCACTTATGTATAATGGATATTTCTCATGACACTTTCCTGGGAACATTTTTTTTGAGATTTCTTTCTTCTTCTCCATGCATGCTCCCAAGACAAACAAAAAAAACAAAAACAAAAAAAAAAACAAAAAAAAAAACAACAAAAAACCCAAACAAACCCAAAACAGTTTTGTATAATAAACTCCAAAGTGTGTCTTTCAATGGTCGACAAGTCCCCATGATCCTGTGGAATGATGGTAAATGTAGGACAGAATGGAAAAAGTTATTCATTTCACAGATTTCTGAGAAAGCTTGATTTCAGCCCTACATTGAGAATGGCATGCAATTGCATCCTCAAACTGAAAAAGGGATTTTTTGGATTACTTAAATTTTGAAAAAAAAAAATTAAATTTTTGCCTTTCCAGAGGCCAAAATCTGTGTGTCAGAAGAGAGTCTAATTATCAGAGAGAAGAATGAGGTCAGGAATGATTTTTTTGGGTGGAACTCTGCCCCAGATGTCTAGATTGCAGCCTGAAAGCTTGAAACTAGTTTGATCAGTCCCCTTGAACAAGCTCAGAGCGGGTTTTATGTAAAAACAATCACCATCATTCCCGGGCTTCAACTTTCACTAATTCAATCCTGTTGTGAGAAAATGAGCTAACTGCCTTTTTATAGAATTATTCATTATTGTCCCCCTGTCGATAAGAGCTGCATCAATGTGAGAAAGTCACAAGCAATAATTAAAATAAATGGGAAGACTTCCAGGGGGATGAAATGGCTAGAGCTCACACTAAATAGCTCTCTTGCAGAGCTAGTTTTCCAGATAAAGTCTTTATCTGTTTCCTACAAATTCTTATGATTGAGATAGGATTGTTATACCTTTAAAGGAAAGATCTGTTTTGTTCATCCTTTTCTCTCATAATATAGAGTGGCTCCTGGCCTCAAATCTCATATCATCTGCTTTACATGGACTGTTGAATATTTCCACATCATCCCAAAAAGCTGTTCTGCCTTCTGCAAAGTGTGGCAGAAGAAAAAAAGGGGTGTGTGAGAGAGAAAAGAAAATTCATCCCATTTCAAAAATTCCTTTCTATCCATGTCAAAACTTTAGCAGGAGAGTTTGTGTACTGAAATTTTTATGCATTACAATTATTTTTGCAATTTGCACTTCTGCTGCTTACTGAAACAGCATGATCAAGCATGTTCGTTTTAATGGTAAAGAAATGATCATCACAAAGTTACTACATTGGACTTGTAGTTAAAACAGAAATGGGAGACTGGCATTGAGTTATGAGCTTTGCAGTGCACTTTTTCAGCACAAATAGGACAAGGACTGGTTTGTGCAATGTGTCCCCTTGCATTTTATTTATATTTCAACTACTTCTTGAATTCTGTATTTTCCAATAGTGACAAGTCATTACTGGACTTAAAGCGATTTCTAAAGAAACTGGGCACTTTTAAAAAGCTGATTCAGTGAATGCCTTTGGATATTTCAGTGTGTTCTTGGAAGTTTGTCCAGTAAAACATGTATCCAGTTCCCTGCTATCCTTGCTTAAATCATAATACTCTCCAAAAGCCGTCCATTCTTACGATGCAGGTGCCTCCAAGGTAGAAACTTTGCAGGGGTAGTAGTTGTTCCAGATCTGGACTTCAAAAGTCCAGATGACCAGTAAAGACAAATGACAGGAATGACAAAAAGAATGCTCTCTTTTCCCTTCTCTTCTCTTGTTATTTTTCAGACACTTGAAACTCAGATACAATAACCTTAATCACACATTAATCAGCTTGTAGGACTATGCACTCTTTAAAAAAAGATTTTTTAAAAATTACTTCAATCCATGTATAGCTTTGTTATTCTTTAAGGCAACTTTTTCAGATTTCTGTGTGGGGTCAAAAAAAAAGCTACTGCTTTAATAAACATGTTAACATTAATGAATAGAGTCCTTAAAACATTTTCTATGGAGATTCTCAATCATCCAGGTCATGGCTGTCCCAAACATGCTTTTCAAAAGGCATCTTCAAGGAAAAAAAAACCAAGAAAGTCCAGCTGCCTTTTGAAAAGCACCTTTGGGACATCCTTAAGACTCTGCCATCCCTTCTGTTGTGTCCTGAGCCTGCTAAGAACAGAAAACAGGCTCAGAATTGTTGCAAACGGTCCCAGGCAAACCAAAAGCTGCACAGGACCAGACAGGGTGGCGCCAGCATTGTGCACATGCACAAGGCGCAAAAATGGTCAGTTCCTCTTGGTTCACACTGTCTGGATCTCAGGCCCTATAAAAGGCCTGTGTGCCTTTTGCTGTTTGCTTGGTTGTAGGAGAAGAGTAATAAAGAGCTTGTTGTTTCACCATGTGTCTTCGTCAATTGCCAACGAATGGAAAACACAACACCTTCCTCACTCCGAACTCGCATAGAACTTGGAAAAACCAGAAGCTGCTTTAATGAACAGCAGAGAATAGCTACAGTATAGTTTTGTGAGGGCTGAAGGAAGTCTTTCAAACTGACCCAGATTATTAAACTTGGGCAGCCAATACACTTACATGAAATAATAATAATAATAATAATAATAATAATAATAATAATAATAATAATAATAATAATAATAACCCCCAGTGAGGCACTACCTTGACGTGGTTGTGGGGCTTGTGTACTCTGAGGAAGATGATAGCTATGCCAGAGGTTCAACCATACTGGACAGGTCTCATCAGAGGAGTCAGACAAAGAGTGTCTCTCCCATAAAAAATATGGTGAGACGTAAATTTCAGAATGCCATACCGGCTCGGATGTCGCCCGGGTTAACAAGGTCCGCACTAGATATTGGAGTTCCTGGATATCTGGTGAAAAATGGGTTCCAGGACTCAGGACTGTTGGCTGAGCAACCAGGGCCAGCAGCTGCAGAACTACTGGAAGAAAAGGTGTTTACCCGTCGCAGATACACAGTGATGGAAAAAAAAGAAATAATGATCTGTTACTACAGATCAAGTCCAACAAGACGAGGATATCTAAAACGAATGCACCAATTCTGGAAAGAACAACATCCAGAATCAGAAATAACAGAACAGAGACTAGCAGATCAACGCCGATTTATAACACGAAATAAAGTATTCACAGAAACAGAATTGGATGAACTGCAAAGGTTTACCCAGGGCAAAGAAATCAAAGCCTTACCAGAAGTAATCCAGAATGTAGAGGCAAACCAGGGGGAGTTGGCAGTGAAGGAATCTAGCAGAGATATACAACTGTTCTCATGTGGAAACCAGGCACCTCTACCTCAGGAAGAACAAAACCCTCTAACTAAAGAAATAAAAGAATTGAAACAAAGAATAACTGAGCATCTAGAACAGCACAAAAACAACAGAATAAGGCTACCTGCATTGAAGCTTGTTCCACAGAAACAGCTAGCACAAGCATTAAAAGATGCAAATACTGCAATATCAAGTATAAGCACCAATTCACTGCAAGAAACAAACCAACTAATGTACAGCACAGCTGCAGTTATAACAGAATACCTGGGATGTAAAATCAACAAAAAAGAAAAACAAACAAACAGTGCACCACAAAAATGGAAGGTTAGACTAGAAAATAAGATCAGCAAGTTAAGATCACATGTAAGCAAGCTAGAACAGATGAAAGAAAAGAAGCTGAAGAACAAGAAGACCAAAGAATACCTAATCAAGAAATACCACTTAGAAACAGGAAGATCAAGGAAGCACTGGAAATAATAAAGCAACAAATAACAGCTATAGCCAGGAAAATCAGTAGATATGAAGCTCGAATTGCAAACTATAGGCAGAACCTCCAATTTCAATCCACTCAGAAACGTTTCTACCAATCCATCAATGGAGAAACTGCAAAGAATCAGTCAGTACCTGACAAGGAAGAAACAGTGCAGTTCTGGAAGCAGATATGGGATAACCCAAAGAAATACAACAAGGATGCGGCTTGGTTAAAAGAGGTGGATGCAATAAAACAGAAGTTGAAATGAAAGAACTAGTAATAACAACAAAAATGGTAGAAAAAAGAGCAAAGAAAATCAAAAATTGGTCAGCCCAGGGGAAGATGAACTGCATGGGTTTTGGTTGAAACATCTAACTGTTATACACCCATTCATTGCCAAGCAGTTCAACAATATACTACAAGGAGGAGAAATTGAAAAGTGGCTAACAACTGGGAAAACCTACCTAATAATGAAAAATCCAGCAAAAGGGGCAACACCAGGTAACTACAGGCCAATTACCTGCTTACCAACAACTTTCAAATTACTAACTGGTTAGTAGCTTATGCAGTACAACAGCATCTAGTTGACAACAATCTCTTTCCACCTGAGCAGAAAGGAAACCGCCCCAATAGCAGAGGAACAAAAGATCAACTCCTAATAGACAAAATGATCTTGGAAAACTGCAAGAGAAGGAAGACCAACCTGAATGTGGCATGGATTGACTACAAAAAGGCATTTGACTCTCTGCCACATGATTGGATAATAAAGTGCCTCGAAATAACAGGAGTCAGTAGAAACATCAGAAAATTTGTGCAAAGATCGATGGCACAATGGAAGACACAGTTGCAGATCAATGGTGAGAGACTGGGAGAGGTTAATATCGAGAGGAATATTTCAAGGAGATTCATTGTCACCATTACTATTTGTTATTGCACTGTTTCCTCTGTCAACAATACTGAATAACTCAGGACATGGCTATCAAACATCAAAACATCTGCCAGACTATCCCACCTCCTTTATATGGATGATCTGAAGCTGTATGGAAAAACATCATCTGAAATAGAATCGCTGCTCAACACTGTCCGTATATATAGCCAAGATATTGTAATGGAGTTTGGCTTGGACAAATGTGCCACACTTGCTATCAAACAAGGGAAAATAGTGAAAACTGAAGGAATCAAGATGCCCCGCGAAAATAACATTAAGAGTCTGGATGAGGAAGATTACTACAAATACTTGGGTATCCTTCAAGCTGACACCATCAAGCACACTGAAGTCAAGAAAAAGGTTACAGGTGAATACATCAAGAGAGTGAAGAAGATCTTAAAGTCCAAACTCAATGGAGGAAATCCCATAAAGGCAATCAACACCTGGGCAATCCCAGTCATTAGGTACACAGCTGGAATAGTGGACTGGACTCAAGCAGAACTAAAAGCAATGGATAGGCAGACCAGAAAAATAATGACAATGAATCATGCCCTTCATCCACGCAGTGACATTGATAGACTTTATCTACCAAGGCAAATAGGTGGGCGTGGAATGCTACAAGTACATCAGATGGTTGAAGAAGAAAAAATGGCTTTGGAAGAATATCTGAAGAACAATGATGAAGATGCACTGAAATTAGTATATCAGGAAGGCTTACTGACTACTGGAGAGACCAAACTGGCCTACAAGAAAGACCAAATGAAGAACAGAATAGAGGCATGGGAAGACAAAGCACTACATGGCCAATACATTAAAAAAATAGCTGGGAAAGCAGATAATAACAAGACCTGGCAATGGCTAAGAGCAGGAAAATTGAAGAAAGAGACCGAGGGACTAATTCTGGCTGCACAAGACCAAGCCTTAAGGACAAATGCATACAAAGTCAAAATTGAGAAGACAGCAACAGACAGTAAGTGCCGCCTATGCAAAGAAGCTGAAGAAACAGTGGACCACTTGGTAAGCTGTTGCAAGAAGATTGCACAGACTGACTACAAGCAGCGGCATGACAAAGTAGCAACAATGGTGCATTGGAAGATCTGCAAAAAATATCATTTGCCTGTAAGCAAAAACTGGTGGGATCATAAAATAGAGAAAGTCATAGAAAATGATAAAATTAAACTGCTCTGGACTTCAGAATTCAAACAGACAAGCACCTGCAACATAACACCCCAGACTTAACAATTGTCGATAAGAAAGACAAAAAAGTCTGGATAGTGGACGTGGCAGTGCCTGGAGATAGCAGAATAGAAGAGAAAGAACTGGAGAAGATAACAAAATACAAAGACCTACAAATAGAAATAGAAAGACTGTGGCAAAAGCAAGCAAGGGTAGTACCAATAGTAATAGGCTCCTTTGGTGCAATCCCAAAACAACTGGAGCACCACTTGAACACCATTGGCATTGACAAATTTGCTATTAGTCAATTGCAAAAGGCGGCCTTACTAGGAACTGCTTCCATCCTGCGACGATATCTGTAATACCATCAAACATCCACATCTGCCTATCCCAGGTCCTGGGTAAGGACTCGATAGGTAGACAAAATGCCAAATCCAGTCTGAACATCTGGCTGACTGTGCGATGATCCATAATAATAATAATAATAATAATAATAATAATAATAATAATAATAATAATAATAATAATAATAATAATAAACAACTTGAAACATGCATAGCATAGCTGGCTACCCCACAACCAAGAATCCCATTTTATAGGAATCTTGATGTGTGGGTTTGCTTATGTTGTACTTCTGATGTGAGCTTATTTTGAGTGCCCATGTACTTCTAGTTCCTGACTGCCAGAATAGAAATGATCTGGTTTCAGATTAACTCCTGGTTCAAGCACAATCCACATATGATTAGAACTTTGTCAACTGAATGTATTCTTAGAGGCCTTTCATATCTTGAATTTAATCCACTGACTTTGCCTCCTAAAGTGGCTTTACTAAGTACAGTATCTTCAACAAAATCCCTCTTAGCTAGCCATCCTAGGCAATGGTGAAAGCCCCCCTCCCAAGGCAGACAGTTATTTATACTGAAATTAATAAACACACAAAGCAGCCCATTATATGAAGTTCAGAGCACCAAGAAACTATGAAGGGAAGCACCACAATTCCACAGTGCCTTGGTTCATTGTGGGAAGAGACATCTGGGCACCAGAAAGCAGGATGAGGTGTTGGTCTCCTCCAATAAGAAATCATCTACCTCAGAGTTATAAAAATGTGGTGTTCCTTTTGAAAATGGAGCCAAAACTGATGAACTTGTAGCAATGCTCAATCTTTAATTGTGCTGGTCTTAAATTGTTTCTTGTGTGGGGAAGGAACCTTACTCTGTCTTTTATTCTTTCTAACAGGTTTAATTTCATTGACCATGTTATTTAAGTACAGGTTATGCATAAGGAAAAAGAGGCAGAATAATTGAAAATTAATAGTTGCAAGAAAATTAATGCAGCTCCACTGACAATTTTTGGTGGGGTAGCTGACTTTGCAAGGGTGCAGACAGAGGATAATTCTTCTCCAGGGATTGACAGTTCCAACTTCCAAGTAGGAATTGATTCTGTGTGAGTCATTTCTATTGGGGAGAACGTCCAGATGCAGGATTAAAAACAAGAATATTGAAATAAAAAATATAATGCTTAACTTAAAAAAAAGAACCATATTCATTTGGATCAATTCCAATTGACCATCTGGGGTTAGGAGCAAAATGATGAGAAAGGCTAGTATCACCACCTGTGCTCTGGATCCTTGCCTATCCTGGAAAAAGCTGGTGTGGAAGATTTACAACATGACATATTGTATTATCTATCTAAAAGATAGAACTAAAACTTCTTTTGCTATCTTCCTTGCACTATGAAATGGAATAATTTGTCTGGACATGGTCTATTTCAGCTTGGGCCATGACGTGACAATGAAATAGAACAGAAGGATTATACATCTCTCTCCCCACTAGGAACTTGGACTTTGATATCCACTCACTGTCTTTTCCTTCCAGGCAGCTCCTCAGCACAATATTGTTTGATTTGGCAGCTGTGTATCAAAAGAAGCAGATTAAACAATTTATTCAGAGGAAGCCAGCCTACTTGGAAAGTTACATAAGCAACAAAGTGCTGCAACTAACATGCACAAGCTGTTTAATGATCTAAGAGTTGGCCTGGGCGTGGAATGTCTTGCTAACTGTCTAAAAGCCTAAAATCTAAAAGTCGAGTCAGCCTGAGTTGGTATAACTGGAACATCAAACTGGATTATTTTCCATATGTGAAATGGATCAGAACAAAAAAACAAAAAACAAATTCATAATGGGTAAGATGTGGAAGCGTGAATAAATAATCTAGATTGAATCTGTCTTTTCTTATAAGGCTTATGCCATCTGAACCTGTCAAATCCAAGCTTCTGTAACTTTCTTTTTGCTAAACAATCTGTCCCACAGCTGGGACAGGCATTAGCATTGACATACACAATGCAGCATATTACACTGCTTTATAAAAATAAGTTGTTATTGCTGCAGCATTTTCAAATTAGCCATTTGTGAAAGCAGAGAAAAGAAGAACCCTGAGTTGTGTTAACTAAAAATTCTGAAATTCAGTTTCCATCCAAAGTTTACACCATTTATTAAAAGTATTTTGTTCTACTGAATCCAATGCCGTCTCATCTCAACTCCTTCATCTCACAAAAATGGGACATTTTCAGATGTTTCCCTGGGAGAATCTCCTTGAATTGATAATTGCTGGGTGAGTAAGTTGTTATACAAGTCCCTTGAACCCATGTAATAGAATTCATAATAAATCAAAACTAGTCCTCTGAATTGCAGCCAAATCCTATTAGTAATAGTGCAAAACCAACAAGATAAGTCTAATGTCCTCATAGCAACTAGCAATCAATAAGTGAGCTGTTGTATTTCTTTATTTTTGCTTATTTTTATTTCAATATTAGGGCCACACAATGCACAATATACAATGATTCTGGGCAGCTTACAAATAAAAAAATGAAACAAAAAACAAGAAAACCAGATGACAAAACCAAAAAGACATAAGAACAACAACAACAAAAAAAAAAATCCCAAACCATAGGAGCAAAACCACCATACTAATCTAAGACCTGAGAAGAATAACTAAATCCTTAGCAGTTTGTTCAATGTTGAGTGGGAGCACTATAAAATTATGGGAGGCATTTTTCCTCCAGGTAAGAACCATGACTGAGAAGACACTTTTCCTAGATCATGCAACATGTGTCCAGAAAATGGCCAGCACCTGAGATGCTGTCACACTGTCACACACATGTTGGCTATAAAATCTGTGCTCAGTCACAGGTGAGGGGAAAGAAGAGAAGAAGGTGTGTGTTTGTGTGTAGGAATAAAGCAACCTAAAGCAGCCAGAAAGACATAATTTTCTCTAGCATCACTCACAAGGTGTAGGAGTAAAGGAATTCATAAGGAGTAGTAGTAATAGTAGCAGCAGCATTGGGAAAGAGTAGAGTAGTCATGCATACTTATCTCTGAATCATTAACAAATGTGATGAATGCTGTTTCTATCCCGAAACCTACCCTGAAATAATCTGCTTCCTCCAAAGTCCTCTGGAACTGAAGCCAAATCACCTACTCTACCACCTTCTCCAGAAATGGAATATTGGAAACTGGATGGAAATTGCCCAGGATAGTTGGGTCCATTTTGCAGTAGCTGTAGTTTCCAGATGGTCTGCCAAGTCAAGTAGGCCAAAACTTTTAACCATAAGATCACAAGAGCATGGATCACTGTGGTCAAATGCTCCCATTCCAGGAAGGGGCACAACCAACACATCAAACGAAACCAGGGAAAAACCATCTTGATCACCTCCACTTGTCCATCCAGCAGTAGTACAGATCCAGAAAGATATCAGTTTGTGAGTGGACAAGTGCCCTTCACTGGACAACATTGAAGGAGCGTGATTAGCTAATGGTTACTCTGTTCAGCTTTAGCCTATTTTGTCCCATACAAATCCTGACAGCCTCTAGGAACCAGGGCAGGACTTCAGCATTCTAGCTGGGACTAAGAATCATTCTTATAGAGTTGCTATATATGCTCTGATGACTTCAGTAGCACCTTAATCTGGCATTGACCTGATCTCTCTACCCCCAACTGGAACTGCTCGCTGAAATAGGAATGGAAACATTGTAGCCTGGGTGTCTACTGTGGTCACTGTTATTGTTGGATTTCCACCACTTTGCTCAATGCATTTCTTTCACTCAATGAAAGTTCTTGCCCACCAATCCATTATATCTGTTTATTTTGGCTGCCTTGTGCTCCCCTTACACATCAAATGGGTTAAAGTTAGTCTTATTGATTGATGATTGGCAGTGACTAGTACTAGATTTTAACATGACAAATTCATAAAGGATACTAGCAACTGGTTATGTCTGTGCTGGGCCAAAAATGTTGAACATGAGATTTTAACACAAGTGGCTTACAAAAAAATAAGAGCTGTCTTTCTTCTGGATTTTTTTTTAATTACCCAGTTTTGCTTACAACTGTGGGATTTCCTGGTGATCTGGGTCCAACCTTGTTTACCTTCGCAAGAACACCTAAGGTAACTAAATGTTTCCACCCAGCTAACAGAAAATTCATTTCATTGCATGACTCTGATTATTGCCATGTATTACATAATTTTCTCCTGAAAGGACAATTCAACAGCCACTTTTGTAGAGGCATTTTGAGGCTATTCAAACTGTAAGTTTCTGGTTTAAATGAAATGGCTATTAAAGGCACGTGAACAAGGTTATTGAAATGGACTCATTTGATGAAATGTCACGATGTTAAAATGCAACTAAAACTCATATTATGTACAAGTCACTCCTTTGTGTAAATAATATGAACATGTTCATTTTGATGCATATTATCCTACTCTTCCATTATGTAATATGAGCTTGAAGCAAAGAACTGTTATATATGCTAGTGATTAACCAAAGTATCCATGTACTTTTGGGTAACAGCTTTTATGGAATAGAATATATTACTTTAAAATTAAGTAGGGTATAAAGTGATTACTTCATTTCAACACTTTTCTTATTAACTAGAACTCTAAAATATCTCCTTGTCTTCCAGTAGTAAGTAATTATTAGCAGTGTGCTTCAGCATTGCTCAGAGCATGGACATATAGTTTGAAAAAACTGGATAGCTTGATTTGCTACTACTGCAACCTATTTTTGGTTTACTTGCCAAATAAATGCTTTCTACATTGTTTTGCTTTGATTCTGTGCCAAATAACAGTGTTGGTTAATTCCCACTCTCAGGATACTAGATAGTTGGTGTCATATTTTGTTCAAGTGAAACATAGGTCTACATTCTCCTCAGTTTGTCTGTAATATAAGCTTGGTTTATACAGGTAAATCTTTTACTTTTCTAAGCATTCTACATTAGCCAGGTAACATTTCATCTACCTGAAGTGCAGATCCAATGTTGTCATGCTGCTAGGACATGTCCAAAGCCCCTGGAGGCCCTGATTAAGTTCCATACAGCTTCTAAAAAGAGAAATTCATTTAGCAATAGTAGTCCTTTTCTTTTTCACCTCTCTGGAATCAAAAATCCTTTGGAGAAACTAAAATGTTGAGAATGACCATCGCTTTCCTCTGAAATGCATCTCAGTATTCTTCAAAATAAATCAGTTTGGCTGATTTGTAAGAAAAAAGGAAGGAGGGAGAGAAAAAAGAAATGTATTTTAGTTAGGGAGAGAAAGAGAAAAGTAAGAAGGAAACTAGGAGAGAGAGAAAATGGGAGGCGCGTGTTTTCATGTAGCATCCAGGAATAGACTCTTGAGGGCAAGTAACCTGTAATCACTTACCCAGTAAAAGCTTTACATTTTGGCCCATGTTCTACTTTAAATCTGACACAGTAGAGCAAACCAGGTGGTGTGATTTCCCTAATGTGGCCAGAGAGGCCAATAACAATCATCCTTAACTATTTGCAAAGTAAGTTCATTTTCAATTAAGTAAAAGCCAAGACAGTGTAGACATTGTTTGTGGAAAACCCACAACCCACCAGGGAATCTACACAGTGTCAGAAGAAAAGCAGAGTTAACCACTGAAACAAACGAATAAAAGAACAGGAGTGGCTTCCGGCATCTGGCATGTACCCCCTATGGACTTTGATAATGAGAATATTGGTGAGAATTGAGCTCAGCAGAGGAAGCTCATTGAGCTAATATTTGTAGACCCAGAGGCAAATAAGAGAAGAACAAAAGATAGCATTGTTCCAAATCCTCACTGGGTAGAAAGGCAGGGGTAGCTACAGAGCCTGGGGTGTTGATGGCAGGCTATCTATCTGCAAAAACACAGAAGGAGAACCATAGTAACATTAGGAATGCTTGAGATGTATTGTTTCCCCAGGAGGAAAAAGTCTTTCTATGGCACAGAACCGTTCATGAACACAACGGGTGCAGAATCAGTGGATGGTGGGATAACATAACACTAATTATAATTTTGTCGTGCAATCCTGCATTACTCAAATAGCAAACAAAATAAGCTACCCAATATCTCCATATTGATTTCTGGGGCTGAATAAATACAACTGTACTCAATTAATTTCCAATATTGTATAAGTACGTTTGTACAAATATCAAATTACCATCTTTATTTCTCAAGGAAAAGACAATAGAGTCAAATGACACAGTCTTGTTTTCACCAGCATGGCATATTCATGGAACTGAAGGCACATAATGGTCTCTAGGTTGTATTCATGAAAACTGGCATTTTTTTCCTGCCAAAATAGAATCAAAGCAGTTTACAATAAAGAAAAGTCATTTACAATGATATATTATAGATCAATCTGTTATGCAAGAAAATAAATCCTAATCAGATAGTGATGCTGGGGGGTGGGCACCAATTATTTGAAGAGGTTATCATAATTTAGATGCCACCTTGCAAAAGGTCCTCTTCTTTTTTTCCATCATATAGAATGGAAGGGGTGGGTTAAAAGTTGGATACAGTTCCAGCATAGCTTCAGATTGGAGTAGCTGCTTCTTTAGTTGGCTTCCTGCCAAAGCTAAAATCCTCAAATCAATGCAGAAACAAATTAATAATGATTGGAGGTGGCACCCACCTTACCTATAGAAATTGAATGAATGAATATTATTAGTTCTCTCTCAAATATTGGAGATTTGAGGTCTTGCATAGTAACAGAGTAAGAGAGGTGGAAGGGACCTTGTCTTCTAATCCAATCCATAAACATATGTCCAATCTCTTCTTAAAAACCTCCAGTGTTGGAGCACCCAAAACTATTGGAGGCAAGCCATTCCACTGATTAATTGTTCTCATTGTCAGCAAACTTATTTCTAGGTTGGTTCTCTCCTTGATTGTTCCCATCCATTGCTTCTTGTCCTTCAGGTACTTTATAAAATAGATTGACCCACTCTTCTTTGTGGCAACACCTCAAATATTGGAACACTACTATCATGACACCCCCCTCCCCCAGTCCTTCTTTTAACTAGACTAGACATAGCCAATTCCTGCAACCATTCTTCATATACTTTAGCCTCCAGTCCCCTCTTTTTTATATCGTGGCAACCCAAACTGGATGCAATGTTCCAAATGTGGTCTTAACCAAGGCATTATAAAGTTTTACTAACACTTTATGTGATCTGTTAATGCAGCTTAGGACTGTGTTGGCTTTTTTGGCATCTGCAGCATATTGCTGACTCATATTGAAGTGGTTGCCCATCAGGAATCCTAGATTCCCGTTGCAGTTACTGCTTGTTGAGCCAAGTACTACCTTCTCTATCCTTGTGCATTTGTTTTTTCTTGCTTTATTGTAAAACTTTACCTTTCTCACTATTGAATTTCATTTGGCTGGATAGGACCCATTGTTCAAGTCTATCAAAATCCTCCTGGATCTAGAGTTTATATTCTGGAGTGTTGGCTATTCCCACTAACTTGGTGTTGTCTGCAAATCTGATGAGTTCCCCCTTTATCCCCTCATCTAAATAATTTATGAAGATGTTGAAACATATTGGGCCTAAGACAGAATTTTGGGGTACCACACCTCATGCTTCCCTCAATATATCTGTAGTTCCATTAAGGATTACACATTGAGTGTAGTTGGTCAGCCAGTTACTAATCCATCTATCTAATCCAGATTTTGAAATTTCCTAGTCTGGTGTCATTCTGATATTCTAGCAAGAGGTAACCACAAGACAAATTACATTTTTTTTAAGTCAGTGCACATATCAAAGAAGTGGAAAAGTACTTAATATTTACAGGCATTCTTTCAAATTCTCCCTTTTCATCATCTCATCAAAGAAGATAAAGGAGGAGACCTGCTTCAGAAGGGGAAAAATGGCTAGGACTAACATAACTGCGAACAGAAAAAGGACATCGCAGTCACCAGTTGAGGGCTGAAGAGCATCAGATTAAAAAGCATCTTGTAAATAGGCCGAAGCAATAAATGACTCAAAAATCCTTTACCTGTGAGGGAGATGAATAAATCATGCAAAACAGAATCCAGAGGGCGATGAATATGGAGAAAGATTTGTTACAGCCCCCAAAAGACAAATCCACATTGAAATGGGATTTTTATTCCTTCATAATGCAGCTATGCATTCTATGCAAAGTATTCAGTAACATATGTACAATAGTATTTACTACTAATAGTGCCTTTGGGAATTTTGGGAATGTTAATTCAGGTGAGGAACAGAGCTTTCTGATGCAAAACTGCAGTGCTTGCAAAGGGATATAATTTTTCAGGAATTTCCGTGGATATAGAAGGCCAATTAATCTCATTATAGACAGACTATTTTGCATTTTCTTTGGGGAAAAATGTTTCATTTCTAGGTATTTATATATCCTGCTTTAAAAATACAAATCATTAAAGAACAGAATTAAGAACCCAGCCAAGAAATCTAAGAGATGAGCCTAAAAGAAAATCTAATATTACTGTTGTATTCTGACCTGCTAAGATGAAATTCAGTGCAGTGTAACACATTTTCCTTTGTCGCTAATAGAGAAAACAACCAGATTTAATCACAAAGGGGACCTAAGCACCTGCGACTCTATTATATACTCTCAATTGGCTAGGATGTAAATTGATCTACGTAGCTATGGTTGCTGTTATATAAGATATATATATACTGTATATATATAGGAAAAGTGGCCCTGTCACGCGAGCAATGAGCAAGCAGTTAGATCGGCAAGGGGATAAAAAGAACTTCCCATGCATCACCGCCGGTGGGAGGAGCAAGACCCAAGAGTTATGCAACACACGCAGCTCTGTCAGAGTTTGATGGTGTCTTCTCCAGGCTGCGTGCCAAGGGAGATGGCAAAGTTTTTGACCTGGAATGTTAATGGATTGAATTCTCCTCAGAAACGGAAAAAAATCTTTTATTATTTGAAACAACATACCAATGATGTTATTTGTTTACAGGAAACTCATATTCTACTTAAAGATCAGAAATATTTAGTTAATGCTCGTTTGGGATCTCATTTTATATCTCCTGCACCTGGGAAGAAAGGGGGAGTTGTTATATATGTCAAACAAAACCTGCCAGATTGTCTGGTAGAATCAGATCCCCAGGGGAGATATGTGATGATTGAACTTGGTATTTATGGTAAGAAAGTACTTATAGTTGGACTTTATGCTCCAAATCAACAACAGGAACAATTTTATAAACAGTTACACCAAAAAATAACTTTGCTTGATTATAGATCGGTGGTATTAATGGGTGATTGGAATGGTGTCTTAGATACACAAAGGGATAAGAAAGGTTCCTCTCCTTTTCTTAAACAAGCAAGGCTACCTAAAGCCTTTTTTGATATGAAAGAAGACTGGGAATTAAGGGACTATTGGCGGGAACGTAATCAAGAGGAGAGAGACTTTACTTTTTTTTCTGACAGACACCAATCTTTTTCAAGAATTGACTTTTTCTTGATTACCACGGATTTGTATAATAAAGTAAAGAATGTAAAGATTTTTCCTAGATCACTGACGGATCATAGTCCAGTTTGGATGGAGTTGATTCAAGAGAAAGAGGAAAGAAGATCCTGGAGAGTTAATGAAAATTTGTTTAGACAAGAGAAGAATGTTCAAAAACTAAAGGAGTGTTTAAAGGACTATTTTGCTTTGAATATGTATAAGGGGACTTCAATGTCAATGGTATGGGATGCAGGTAAAGCATTTATGCGCGGTGTTTTGATAAAAATGAATAATTTTTATAAGCGAAATCAGACTCAGAAACGTAGAGAACTTGAAGATGAAATTAAACTAAAAGAAAGGGCTTTGATTCTAAATCCTTCTGATGAAAGTACTAAAGAATCTGTAAAGTTATTAAGGTCACAATTTAATATGTTGATAGCAGATCAAGCTGCAACCAATTTATTATTTATGAAACAAAATACATTTTGTAATGCTAATAAGCCGGGGAGATGGTTGGCTTATCAATTAAGAAAGAAACAGAGACTGAGAATAATAGAGAAAATAAATTATAAGGGTAAACTAGTTTCTCAGAAGGAATTAATTAAAAAATCTTTTTTGGATTATTATCAAAACCTATACAAATCTACTAATGTACAACTGTTAGATATAAATAAATATTTAGCTGAGGCAAGTTTTCCTAAACTGACTGAGGATCAGAAATATGAAATTAATGGTTTAATTACTAAGGAGGAAATCGCCTCAGCAATTCAACAATTGAAATTAGGGAAAGCACCGGGTACGGATGGGTTAACAGCTGTTTATTATAAAGCTTTAATGGAGGAGATGATTCAACCATTAAATGATCTTTTTAATGGTATCTTACAGGGTTTAGAGATTCCTCCTTCATGGCGTAGTGCTTTTATATCATTGATTCCAAAGGAGGATCAAGATCTTACTTTACCAAAAAATTATAGGCCTATATCTCTTTTAAACGTGGATTATAAGATATTTGTAAAAATTTTGGTAAATAGGCTTATGAGGGTGGTGCATCATCTTGTGCATAAAGATCAATCAGGGTTTATAACAGGAAGGTATATGAAAAACAATGTTAGACAAATTATTAACTTATTAGAATACTTAGATAAGAACAACCAAGTTCCTGCAGGGCTCATATTTTTAGATGCTGAAAAAGCATTTGACCAACTGAATTGGCATTTTATGCTAAGAGTAATGGAAGAAATGAATTTTGGTGAAAACATATTACAAGCCCTTAAGGTAATATATCAAAAACAAACAGCACAACTTATTGTTAATGGAGGTTTGTCGGAGGTTTTCACAATAGAGAAAGGTACTAGACAGGGGTGTCCTTTATCGCCATTGTTGTTTGTTTTAACATTGGAAATATTATTGATTAAAATTCGAGAGTCTCAGGAAATTAAAGGAATATATGTTAATAAAAAAGAATATAAGTTGAGAGCTTTTGCGGATGACTTGGTTGTTACTTTGTCGCAACCTGATTATTCTGTAGTAAACTTATTACAGTTGATTCACCATTATGGTTTGGTCTCGGGTTTTAAGATTAATGTAAATAAGACTAAAATTTTACCTAAAAATTTGTCGAGTCAGGAGAAGCAGATTTTGGTTAACTCGACGGGTTTTGAGATTGTTAATAAGGTAAAATATTTGGGGGTGATGCTGTCTGTTTCTAATGCAAAACTATTTAAAAATAATTATGAAAGGTTGTGGGTCGGGGTACAGAAAGACTTGAAGAATTGGGAAAAGCTGCAATTATCCCTCATGGGAAGAATTGCAGTGATAAAAATGAATATTCTACCCAAGTTTCTTTTTTTGTTTCAAATGTTACCAATTTTGAAAAATGAGATTAATTTAAATGAGTGGCAGAAGGGTCTCAATAAATTTATTTGGGCAGGGAAAAAACCAAGGGTTAAGTTCAAAATTATGCAAGACTTCCGTGAGAGGGGTGGACTCAAGGTACCAAATTTGAAATTATATTATGATGCGGTGGTTTTAACATTAATTAGTGACTGGGTAAATTTGACAAATTCTGAGATACTTTATCTAGAGGGATGGGATTTACTTTATGGGTGGCATGCCTATTTAATATTTAATAAAAAAATAGATTGGGCTTTTAAATCTCATATTTTAAGAATTTCTTTACTTAGGATTTGGAGAAAATATTATAAAAGTGATTTTAAAGTACCATTATGGGCTATACCTTGGCATGCGATAGAAGGAATAAAAAGAGGGGTTAAAATGGATATGGTGTCTTACAGACAGTTACTTAAATGGGATGGACAAAACTGGCAATTAAAATCACGGGAAGAATTAGCACAAGAAAATTTTACTTATTCTTGGTTCCAATATAGGCAACTACTAGATAGATGGAAGATGGATTGTAAGGTGGGTTTTCTTAGAGAAGATGAAAATCTTATTAAGCAACTGAAGGATCAAAGACAAACCCACATTAAGAGAATTTATGGGGTTTTAGTTGAATTGGACTCAGAAACGGAACTAATTAAAGATTGTATGATTAGATGGGCGCAGAACTTTGGTGAGCCAGTTTCATTGGACACCTGGGAAACTATTTGGGTGAGAAATGTCAAATTTACTCAAGCACAGAATCTAAGGGAGAATTTTTATAAAATGTTTTATAGATGGCACCTTGATCCACAAAAAATGTCTTACATGTACCCTGACGTGCAACCTAAATGTTGGAGATGTGGTTATAAGGAGGCTTCCTATTATCATATTTGGTGGTCATGTAGAGAGATAAAAGCATTTTGGATCAAAATATGGTGGAATATCCAGAGAATTTTTAGAAGGAGGGTAAAATTTACTCCGCAATTATTTTTGTTAGGTATTGTTACAGATTGTGATACAAAGGAGGTTGTATTGATGTTAAACTTGATCACAGCCGCGAGGCTGTTAATTGGACAATATTGGAAGAAGGAATCTTTGCCTACATTGCAGGAATGGTTTTTTAAAGTAGCTTATCTGGCAGAAATGGCAAAGATTTCGGCTTTCTTAAAGCAACAAACGCAAGAGAAGTTTTTTGCTATCTGGGACAAATGGATAAAATTTATACAATTTAGATTGGGTATACAAAAATATTATATAGCTTTTTCATAAGTTTTATTTTTATATATATTATAGATATCTTTTTTATATATATAAATATAAAGTTTTTAATTTAATTTTTATTTTTTTTTTATTATTATTTCTTAAGCCTATATTCTGCTCTGGGAAGCTCAGGGGGGGGGAAGGGAGGGTTTTTGGGAGGGGTGTGGGGTGGGGTTTTTTTTTTATATGTATTGTTTAATTTTTTTTTCTTTTGTATATGTTGTTTTTTGTTCTGTATTGTTCTTGTTTTTTTTTGTAAAATTTATAAAACTTTTAATAAAAAAAAAAAAAAAAAAAAAAAAAAAAAGAACTTCCCCACCCCCTGAGCAGGGATTGAGAAAAGCGTGTGT
This sequence comes from Crotalus tigris, assembly GCF_016545835.1. NCBI lineage: Eukaryota > Metazoa > Chordata > Lepidosauria > Squamata > Viperidae > Crotalus > Crotalus tigris. The sequence continues at coordinate 1,612,982 of NW_024096545.1, read as the reverse complement.
GTGGGGGAGCGTCTGTGAGCTCAGGGAAGCTTGTAACACTGATAGAGGAGAAACAGATGCCCCCAGGGTGGAAAATGAAAACAAAAAGGGGAGGAGGGTCAGTACTATGGAAGGAAATAAGGATAAAGGGGTGGTGGAGGAGATGAATGCCAGTAATGAGATAGTGGAAGGAACGATCCGGAAGAATCATAGAAGGAAGCGTAAGGAGAGTAATAAAGAAACATCTGGAACACTAATTAACCGGCCGGGACCGGTGACGCGGTCCATGAGCCGGCTGCAGATGCCAGCAAAACCCATTTAAGTCATCATTGTTTACTGGCTCCTTAGCCCTGATGATGTTTGGAGTTTCCAAATGAAAGCTTGGCAGCTTTTAGTAAAGTATATTTTTATATTTATACTCTCCTGGTGTTCATATTTTATTTGTACCATATATATATATATATACACACACACACACACACACACACACACACACACATATATATATATATATATATATATGTATGTATGTATGTTTGTGTGTGTGTGTGTGTGTGTGTGTGTGTGTGTGTGTGTAGGTCTTTGGTTGTTCGGGTTTTCTCCCGCGTAAAATGGAAGTGTCTTGGCGACGTTTCGACGAAGTCCCATTCGTCATCTTCAGGCTGGAAGTTAAAAGGAGAAAACAGCTACAATCACACATTGCTCCTAGAAGCACGAAGCCGAAAGCACCAGCCTGAAGATGACGAATGAGACTTCGTCGAAACGTTGCCAAGACACCTCCAATTTTACGTGGGAGAAAACCCGAACAACCAAAGACCTACATACAAACACCCGTAAAATTGGAGGTGTCTTGGCAACGTAAAATTGGAGGTGTCTTGGCAACGTTTCGACGAAGTCTCATTCGTCATCTTCAGGCTGGTGCTTTCGGCTTCGTGCTTCTAGGAGCAATGTGTGATTGTAGCTGTTTTCTCCTTTTAACTTCCAGTGGGGGTATGAACTGATTGGATGAGAGCTTGGCTGTGTTCTGATTGGATGGAGGTGTGTTCTGATTGGTTAGGAGCTTGGCTGTGCTCTGATTGGCTGGGGGGTTGGCTGTGCTCTGATTGGCTGGGGGAGTGTTCTGTTTGGGTGGGGGCTTTGTTGTGCTCAGGTTAGTCTGAATTGCAGGGGGATTTAAAATGGTGAACTGCATTGCTATTTTTTGGCTTCGCGTTTGTGGTCGTGCCTCATCTTCATGGTGGGTGTCAGTTTGCTTCATGTATGGATTGGAGGGGTTTAAAGTGGCTAATCATGCAGCTGTGGTCTGGCTTCTGGTTTGTGGTCGTGCCTCATCATCGGTGTGGCTTTGGGTTTGCTTTTTGCATGGATGTGTGGTGGTGACATCCTGTGTAATTTTTGTGAGTGTGGGTGTGGTGTCATTTTTTGTGTTAGGAAGTCGTTTGTCAATAAGGGCAGGTTTCCAAATGGCTGGTAGGCGGGAGGTATCTTCTCATTTGTTCATGCTGTGTGGGCGTTTTTCTATCTCAATGGCTTCTCTGATTATTCTGTTATTAAAATGTTCAGTTTTGGCGATAGTTCTGGTCTTTTTAAAGTCAATTTCATGTCCTGTGATTTTAAGGTGTTGGACCAGGGAAGAAGTTGGTCAGTGAAAAAGGAGGAACTCTGGAGGAAGACAAAAAGTAAATAGAACTGGACATGAGCAAAAGCCTATATTCAGTTCTACACTGTGGTGATAAAGAGAAACATATTTTATTATCTCTATCAAGAATGGAATGGAATGGATTGGAATAGAATAGAATAGAATAGAATAGAATAGAATAGAATAGAATAGAATAGAATAGAATAGAATAGAATAGAATAGAGTAGAATAGAATAGAATAGAATAGTTCTATTCTAACTACTTTTATTTCAGTTTACTTTAAATGACCACTGTGATTTCCCCAAACATACAATCTAAATTATTTCTGTCCTATTTTTATTAATTTAATATCAAATTTGTTCCCAAATTGATGCCTGCCTGCCTGCCTACCTACCTACCTACCCACCTTATATCTATCTATCTATCTATCTATCTATCTATCTATCTATCTATCTATCTATCTATCTATCTATCACCCAATAAATAAATATTCTTTCTTGAGACTTCTGGTTTTGTGTCATGGTGAGACAGGACGCAGGAAGGCAGAGCTCTACTTTCTTATTTCACCCTGCTGGGGGCCCTAAAAAGGGCCTAAAGTTGCCCTGAAGAGGCGCTGAAGAAGGAGGGGTGCCTTGTCATGGAGAGATGACAGTCTCTCTGTTCGATCCAAGGAAAGCCCTCTAAACTGGCAGGGGAAAGACCAGCCACACCTCTGTGGCCAGCCATTAGCTACTGACAACTGAAGAACAAAAGCTTTAATTAGCACATCATAAACAGCATGTTTGGACTGAGTGAGAATATTGATCCTTTCTTTACTATTTTACAACTGAATTCCCTTCAAAAGGCTCCCAAGAAGTCTAAAACCTCCAGATGTGAATGGAAATGGCATTTTAAATTTGTTATGGGGGACAGAAATACATAATACTGAAGTGAAAGTAATATAAACCTACAGTTTTGATAAATCTGAGAACTGAAATAATTGTTAAAATTTTCTCTTTGAGAAAAAAAAAACTGTTGAGGTGAAATATAAGAAATACAAGAAACCAATCCTTTGTTTTAAGTGGAAAATGGACCTTGAATGACATCTATTAGTGGATTTGATTACAACACTATAACTAGCTCCTTGGCTGCTTGGTGACTTTCAGCTTAAGGGAGAACAGCTGGCAATAAAGGAAAATATTTTGGCATATTTATCATTCTGAACTTCATGGACTATAAATACCTATTGAGCTTGGACTTTTAATCTCAAGAGCTAGTGCGAGAGAAAAATAAAAGACTTTTGAATACGTCTGGCTGAAGGGAGGTTGAACATTTTGAACACTGGGAACATTGTGGATTACAACCTTGCCTGACTGATAACTTTCAGGATACTTGAGACAAAGGATTACTATAAAATATTGCTATTAGGACTATATTATAAAGGCTATATATAAAGACCAGAAAACTAGAAGAAATTTTGTTCCACTCTTACTGGCGAAACTAGAGGATTTCTAGGAATGATGCCTCAAGAAAAAACAAATATCTTTCAGAAAGAAACACTCTCTATGCTACAGCAAATTCATCAAACAATTCTTGCACACAAAGAAAACATAAAAAGAAACCATAATGAGACTAAAAATAACCTAGATGATATAAAGGACCAAATCTCCAAATTGAAGCTACAACTGGAAAGCTCCCAGACAACGACTACATGGACAAAATATTAACAAATAAACCAGAAATCATAGGGTGAAGCAGAAGAAATGGACCTACAGATGGAGGAGGTAGGAGAAGGGAAATATGGATTGCCATAACAAATAAATATTGCAAGACCTACCTATAACAATGAAAATTCAAAAGGCCCTTTACTCCTTTCTCCAAAATACATCTTGTACATCTTGAGCACAAGGAAAAAGATTCTAGAAAATGGAACATAGAGCGGGCAGAGGAAATGAGTAGAGAATGTGGATGGGCAGAATTCCTCCCCAAAAATACTCTACCTAAACTGTCTTTATCATGCCAAGGAGCTTTCACAAAAATAGAAAGAAAATTCTTGGTCAATTTAATTGCCTTGGCCTGGAAAGTTGCTAGGCCAAGAAAGTGAGAATTAGACTTAAAAAACAGAGTATTTGATCTATCAGAGGGTCCACTATCTGTTTAATATTTCTGTTTGAATATGATTAAAGGAACAGATGACCCTTAGATATAACTAGATTTTTATAATGGAAGGTATGATTTAGAATTAAAATAGCATTTTTCTTCTTTTTTTGATATGGGAAATTTGAAAATAAGAGGATTGGTATGAATAACATTTTATTTAGCTATATAAATGTAATTAATATTGACAAAATCATAACTGACAAAGATACTTTAAATATTGATGGGAAATAAAACTTTAATAAGAGCACAAAACAGGATATTGACTTATGAATTGTTATTATTGTTATTTGTATAATATTAGTAAAATATGATAAAAATGTCTATATCTAATTTTGTACATCAATACTACCAAGAATTATAATTGTTTTTTTATTAAAAAGTTTTTATTTTCCATTTATTCATACAAAATAAAATAAATTCCTAACCATTGGTACCGCCTGCCCATTCCCCCCAGGCTGTGTCAACCCTCTCTAATCCTTCCCTACTTCCCTCCTCTTTCTCTCCTCCCCTCCTACTGTCTTCCCCTCCCCTTCTCCTCTAACCATCCTACTTCCTCCCTACTCCTTCCTCCCCTCTCATCCCTCTCACACACATGAACGCAGCATAGGGGAAATGCCCAAGCGTTTACCATGACTATATTATCATTACCACCCACTCACCCATCCACCCACCCTCAACCCTCTCCCCCTCGCTTCCCAGAGCAGAGTACAGGGTTATTAATAAGAAAGTTAACAATAATAAAAAAGAAAGAAAAAAGAAAAAAAAGGGAAAAACACATCATACTTAACCTTTAACTCCCGTAAAATTAAGTCATATAAACAAATCTCTACAACAGTTACTATAAAATTTACTCATAAAATAAATGAAACTTTATAGTCCCATATTTTTTCTGAATATAATCTATCCATCTTCTCCATACAATAATATATCTTTCTTGTGTATGATCCTTCAAATAAGCAGAAATTTTTGCCATTTCTGCAAAGTTAGAAACTTTAAATATCCATTCTTCTAAAGTAGGCAACGAGTCCTTCTTCCAATACGAGCCTACTAATAACCTTGCTGCAGTTAATAAATTCAACATTAAAGTAGTTTCTTTGTCATTTAAATCCACAAAGATATCCAATAGGAATAATTGAGGGGTGAACTTTATCTTCCTTTTAAAAATCTTTTGAATGTTCCACCAAATCATAATCCCAAAAGCCTTTACCTTTTTACAATTCCACCAAACATGAAAATCTGTCACATCCATATTACCACATCTCCAACATTTGTGTTGTAAATTTGGATACATACAAGATAATTTTTTAGGATCTAAATGCCATCTGTAAAACATTTTATAAAAATTTTCTCTCAAATTTTGAGCTTGTGTAAATTTAACATTTCTAATCCAAATTGTCTCCCATAAGTCCAATGAGATCGGATCCTGGATATTCTGAGCCCATTTAATCATACAGTCTTTAACCAATTCTGTTTCAGAGTCTAATTCTATTAAAGCATTGTAAATTCTTTTTATATGGGCTTGACTCTGATCTTTAATCTGAATAACCAGATTTCCATCTTCTAGTGTTATTCCTTCTTTTCTTATCTACAGTCCACCTGTCCACTATTTGTAAATATTGAAACCATGACTGTAGAATATTTTCTTGCCTTAATACATCTAGAGATTTTAAATGCCAATCCGAACCTGACCAAGTTAATAATTCTTTATACAAAATTTTATCAAAGTTCATCCCCTTAGAAATCCCCTCAATTGCATTTCTAGGAATCCCCCAGATAGGTATTTTATAGTTTAACCTATAATAATACTTTTTCCAAACTCGAAGTAAGGCACTCCTCAAAATATGTGATTTGAAAGCCCGGTCCACTTTCTTATTAAAAATTAAATATGCATGCCAACCATACATTAAATCCCACCCTTCAAGAACAAGAATATCCTTATTTGTTAAATTAAGCCAATCACTTATCCAAGTTAAGGCGGCTGCATCATAATATAATTTCAAGTTAGATGCTTTAAGTCATCCTCTTTCTCGGGCATCTTGCAAAATCTTAAACTTAACCCTTGGTTTTTTCCCAGCCCAAATGAATTTATTGATACCCTTCTGCCATTCCTCCAAATTTACATCTTTTTTAAAAATAGGTATCATCTGAAACAAGAAAAGAAACTTTGGTAGAACATTCATTTTTATAGCTGAAATTCTCCCCAACAGTGACAACTGCAGTTTTTTCCAGTCATTTAAATCCTTTTGCACTTTTGCCCATAGTAATTCATAATTATTTTTATACAATTTTCCATTTGAGGCCGTTAAATATACTCCCAGATATTGAATCTTTTTCACGATCTAAAAACCTGTGGCTTTAACCAAACTTTCCTTATCATTGGCTAACATATTCTTAGATAATATCTTAGTCTTATGGTTATTGATTTTAAAACCAGAAACTTTTCCATACTGTGTTATAAGTTCTAATAGACAATCAACCACTCTAATGGGTTGTTCCAAAATCAAAACCAAATCATCCACAAAAGCCCGTAATTTATACTCATTTTTTCTTATCTTTATGCCCTTGATTACTGTTGATTCTCGAATCTGGATCAACAAAATCTCCAATGTTAAAACAAATAACAATGGAGATAATGGACATCCTTGTCTTGTCCCTTTTTCAATATTAAAAGTCTCAGTCAATCCCCCATTAACAACAATTTGAGCAGATTGTTGCTGATATATAGCTTTAAGTGCATGTAAAAACTTATCCCCAAAATTCATTTTCTCTACCAGTGAGAATAAGAATTGCCAATTTAATTGATCAAAGGCTTTTTCAGCATCCAAGAATTATAATTGTTTAATGAGGGGAAAAGGGAAAAATATGGGGAAGAAAGGAAGATCAAGGAAAAGAATACTGGATTGTGCACTACTGAATAGACTTATATTGAAGAAGTTAATGTTAAATTAACTTAATTAAATTAAATTGGGGAAGGAACTTAACAGAATAGGCTGTAGGCTTACTTTCTCAGAGGTTTTACCAGTGTATAAGGAGCAAAACGGAAAAGGCCAGCGCATAGCACAATTCAATATGTGGCTAAAGGAGTGGTGTAAAGGGGAAGGCTTCGGATATATTAGTCACGATGTCAGTAGCTGGTCCAATCAAAAGAGGTACAAAAGAGATGGTTTGCATCCATCAAAAAAAGGGACTGAGTTACTCGGCTATAAATTCACAGATTTTCTGGAGGGAAATTTAAACTAAACAGCAGGGACAGGGAGTTAATTGATACGGAACAACCCTGTCCCCGGCCATTTAAAAACTATAGGGCTATCAGTGCATGTAGCATAGATGTGTGTGTGGACAAGAATACCAACCTTGCTATCAAGCAAAATGAAGCCTCTAATAGCGAGTGCCACATAAAGTGCACTAACCAAATAGGTGGTAAGACAATAGGGGAACTCAGGCACCACACAGGTTATGTAGAAAGGAAACACAGGGCCACCCACAAAGGACTCAAATGTTTATACACTAATGCACAGAGTATGAACAGCAAACAGGGTGAACTAGAAATTCAGGTTAATGAGGGCAGATACGATATTGTTGCCATTACGGAAACATGGTGGGATGAAAATCACACATGGAACACACAGCTAGAGGGATTTAAATTATTTAAAAGAAACAGACCAAATAAAAGAGGAGGTGGAGTTGCTCTCTATATAAGAAATAACTACATCTCCACAGAAATAGAGTACAACAATGATAAAAACTGTCTTGAATGCATTTGGGTCAATATAAAAGGGGGGGGGGGAAATGACATTGCCATCGGTGTATACTACAGACCACCCAATCAAACAGAGGAAATAGATGAACTTTTTGCTAGTCAGCTAACTAAGGTATGTAGGAAGCACACCACAATAGTAATGGGGGACTTTAACTACCCTGACATCAACTGGGAGACAAACTCCGCACCAAGTGGAAGATCAAACAGGTTCCTGGCAAACCTAGCAGACAACTTTGTATCCCAAAAAGTAGAGAAGGGAACTAGGAAATTAGCCATTTTGGATCTAATTCTCACTAACAGAGATGAAATGATAGAAGGTGTTGAAGCCATAGGAACCCTGGGAGGAAGTGATCATGCAATATTAGAATTCAACATTATAGAAGCACAACCAATAGAACACAGTCAAACTAGAGTCTTGGACTTCAAGAGAGCTAATTTCAATAAACTTAGAGAGGGCCTGGGAAGGATTCCATGGATGAGAATCCTCAAGGGGAAAACAACTCAAGAAGCTTGGGAAATTTTGAAAAATGAGATAATAAAAGCACAGTCTAGCACAATACCAACACAGAGGAAAAACAACAGCTCCCAAAAGAAACCAGCATGGCTGCATAAAGAACTCTCTGACAAATTGAAAGATAAAAAGGACAAGTATAGAAAGTGGAAAGATGGGAACATAACTAAGTCAGAATATCAGCAAATAGCCCGAGCCTGCAAAGATGAAGTGAAGAAAGCCAAGGCTCAAAATGAACTAAGGCTTGCGACCAAAGTCAAAAATAACAAAAAAAGCTTCTTTCAACATGTAAAAAACAAGAAAAAAGTAAAGGAAATGATTGGTCCATTAGTGGGTGGAAGTGGCAAGAAGGTGACAAGCAACAGGGAGAAAGCAGAACTATTTAACTCATTTTTTGCATCTGTCTTTACACAAAGGAAAAAAACAGACCAACCTATCAAAAATAGTGCCATAAAAAACAAAACAGAAACACAAGTTAAGATAGGCAAGAAAATGGTTAGGGAGCACCTGTCCAGCCTAGATGAGTTCAAATCGCCAGGAACAGATGGATTACACCCCAGAGTTCTCAAGGAACTGGCAGATGTGATATCAGAGCCACTGAACTATATTTTTCAAAGATCCTGGAACACAGGGGAACTACCAGAGGACTGGAAAAGAGCTGATGTAGTTCCCATCCTCAAAAAAGGAAAAAAAAAGGATCCAGGAAATTACAGACCTATCAGCCTGACCTCAATACCTGGGAAGATCCTTGAAAAGATAATCAAACAACGAATCAACGAACACCTAGAGGCAAACAAAGTCATTACTAAAAGCCAAAATGGGTTTGTCAAAAATAGATCATGCCAGACAAATCTTATTGCATTCTTTGACCAAGTGACAAAATTAGTGGATCAGAGGAATGCTGTGGACATCATTTACTTGGACTTCAGTAAGGCATTTGATAAAGTAGATCACAACCTACTACTTGACAAGATAGAAAAATGTGGGGTAGACAGAACCACCACCAGATGGATCCGTAGCTGGCTGACCGGCCATACTCAGCGAGTGGTTCTCAATGGAACTGCATCTATATGGAGGGAAGTGTGTAGTGGGGTGCCCCAGGGCTCTGTTCTGGGCCAAGTAATCTTCAACATCTTCATCAATGATTTGGATGAAGGGATAGATGGGGAACTCATCAAATTTGCAGACGACACCAAGCTGGCAGGAATAGCCAACACTCCAGAAGACAGGCTTCAGATACAGAAGGATCTGGACAGACTTGAACACTGGGCACTAACTAACAAAATGAAATTCAATGGTGAAAAAAAGCAAGGTTCTACATTTAGGCAAGAAAAACCAAATGCACAAGTACAGCATAGGTGGCACCATGCTCAATAGTAGTAACTGTGAGAGGGACCTCGGAGTCCTAGTAGACAATCACTTAAATATGAGCCAGCAGTGTGCTGCAGCTGCCAAAACGGCCAACACAGTGCTAGGCTGCATTAACAGAGGGATAGAATCAAGATCACGTGAAGTATTAATACCACTCTTCAATGCCTTGGTAAGGCCACACTTGGAATACTGCATCCAGTTTTGGTCACCACGCTGTAAAAAAGATGTTGAGACTCTAGAAAGAGTACAGAGAAGAGCAACAAAGATGATTAGGGGACTGGAGGCTAAAACATATAAGGAACGGTTGCGAGAATTGGGTATGTCTAGTTTAACGAAGAGAAGGACAAGGGGGGACATGATAGCAGTATTCCAATATCTCAGGGGCTGCCATAAAGAAGAGGGAATAAAGCTATTTTCCAAAGCGCCTGAAGGCAGGACAAGAAGCAACGGGTGGAAACTAATCAAGGAGAGAAGCAACTAGAACTAAGGAGAAACTTCCTGACAGTGAGAACAATTAATCAGTGGAACAGCTTGCCTCCAGAAGCAGTAAATGCTCAAACACTGGAAGTTTTTAAGAAGAGACTGGACAGCCATTTGTCCGAAATGGTGTAGGGTTTCCTGCCCGAGCAGGGGGTTGGACTAGATGACCTCCAAGGTCTATTCCAACTTTACTACTACTACTACTACTACTACTACTACTACTACTACTACTACTATTATTATTATTATTATTATTATTATTATTATTATTATTATTATTATTATTATAAATATGTGAACCTAGACAATATGTTGTTTACTAAGTTCTCAAGATTGTAATATTAAAAAATTAATAAAACTTATATAAAAATATTCTTTCTCATTGCATTCACAAGAAGCTTTAAATTAATGTAATAGCATTAATTTGCTCCTGCAAGTATCCTGTGTAATTGTATGTTTGTAAAAATGTAATGTTATAATTCATATCTGAGAGAAGATAGTGTTCTTTAATTTTCATTTTTTTATTTGTCAACAAATGTCTGAACTCTCCTAATAATATATTCAGCTTCTAAGTAGATTAGTAAATGGAAAATATTATATCACGATAATCAAATATGAGTAAAGAGCCACTGTTTGTTTTACAGTAGTACTTCCTGTTTCCTCACTGTGTGACAATGTAAATCAGTTTAGATGTAGAGTGGCAAACTAACTCTGCCTCTTGCTGAAACATCTTTTTTAGACATCTATGAAAACTAGCAAGATATTAGACACATACAAGATTATCCAGATTTAGACAATTCTTCACTGATTTACTGTGATGTTTTATTCTAGAATTGATTTTTTCTTAATTACTAATGATCTTTTTTCTAGGGTGAATGCTAAGATATTCCCTAGAATATTGTCAGACCATAGTCCTGTATGGATGGAGGTATCTATTGAAGATGGGAATAGAAGGACTTGGAGACTGAATGAAAATCTATTTAGATATGAAGGGAATTCACAGAAATGTAGAGAATATTTGAAGGAATTTTTTCTTTTGAATATGCATAAGGGTACTTCGATGCCAATGGTTTGGGATGCGAGTAAAGCATATATGAAGGGTTTTTTGATTCATATGAATAATGCATATAGGCGTAAACAAATGCAGAAACATAAAGACTTGGAAGAAGAGATTAAACTTAAAGAAAAGGCTCTTATTTTAAATCCATTGGATAATAGCTTAAAGGTTTCTATAACTATGCTTAGGGAGCAATTTAATATGTTAATGGATGATCAGATTGCAATTAATTTGCGGTATATGAAACATAATACATTTTGTAATGCAAATAAACCTGGTAGGTGGTTGGCTTATCAATTACGAAAGAAACAGAAGTCAAGGATTATAGAGAAAATAAATTGTGAAGATAAAGAAGTATATCAACAAAATCTGATTAAAAGGAGTTTTTTAGATTTTTATTCAAAGTTATATGCTAGTGAGAATATACAAGTTTTAGATATAGAAAAATATTTACAAGTGGCACATTTTCCTAGACTCACAAATGACCAATGGGATGAGATGAATTGTTTAGTCACTTCTGAGGAGATTATTTGGGCAATTAAGCAATTTAAGGTTGGTAAGGCTCCGGGTACAGATGGACTAACAGCAATTTATTACAAAATGTTATCGGAAGAAATGATAGAACCATTGAAGGAACTTTTTAATAGTATTTTGCTGGGAGCAGAGGTACCTCCATCTTGGAGAAGGGCTTTTATATCGTTGATCCCAAAGGAGGATCAAGATTTGACTCAGCCTAAAAATTATAGACTAATATCTCTTTTGAACACAGATTATAAGATTTTTTCAAAAATATTGGCAAATAGATTAATGCAAGTTTTGAAGCAATTGGTTTATAGTGATCAATCTGGATTTATAACTGGAAGATATATGAAATATAATGTAAGACAAATTGTAAACTTAATAGAGTACTTGGATAAGAACAATCAAATTCCTGCAGCTTTGATATTTTTGGATGCTGAAAAAGCTTTTGATCAGTTGGATTGGCAATTTTTATTGAAAGTTGTAGAGAAAATGAATTTTGGGGAAAAAATTTTGTGTGCTCTTAAGGCTATATATCAACAACAATCAGCACAAATTATAATCAGTGGGGGATTAACAGAAGCATTTAACATTGAAAAGGGAACAAGACAGGGGTGTCCTTTATCTCCATTGTTATTTGTTTTAACAATGGAGATTTTACTTATTAAAATTCGAGAATCCTCTATAATAAAGGGAATAAAAATAAATAAGAATGATTATAGGTTGAGAGCTTTTGCAGATGATTTGGTTGTGACATTATCTCAACCGACAGAGTCGGTAAGGGATTTGGTGGAAATTATAACCCAGTATGGGAAGGTTTCTGGTTTTAAGGTAAATAAAAGTAAGACTAAAATATTATCGAAAAATATGTCTATGAAGGAAAAGGAGATTTTAGTTAAACTAACAGGTTATGAAATAGTGAGAAAGGTTAAATATTTGGGAGTATATATTACAGCTTCTAATGTTAAATTGTATAAGAATAATTATGAGACATTATGGGTAAAAGTGCAAAGGATTTAAATGATTGGAAAAAATTACAGTTATCTTTACTGGAGAGAATCTCGGCAGTTAAAATGAATATTCTTCCAAAGTTTCTTTTTTTGTTCCAAATGATACCTATTTTGAAAAAAGATGCTAACTTGGAGGAATGGCAGAAAGGGATTAACAAGTTTATTTGGGCAGGTAAAAAACCAAGAGTTAAGTTTAAGATTATACAAGATGCACGGGAAAGAGGAGGACTCAAGGCGCCTAATCTAAAATTGTATTATGATGCGGTGGTGACTTTAACATTGATTAGTGATTGGCTCAACTTAACAAACAAAAATATTCTTTCTCTTGAAGGATGGGATTTACTATATGGATGGCACGCATGTCTAATTTATAATAAAAAAGTAGATCAGGCTTTTAAATCTCACATTTTAAGAAATGCTTTATTACGTGTCTGGAAGAAGTATTATTATAGGTTAAATTATAAAATTCCAATTTGGGGGATTCCCGGACACATGATAGAGGGGGTATCTAGGGGAGTGAATTTGGATAGGATTTCTTATAAGGAATTACTTGATTTGGTAGGGAAGGACTGGCAATTAAGATCTTTAGCTGAGTTGAAGCAAGAAAATATTGTACACTCTTGGTTTCAGTATAATCAATTGCTAGTTAGGTGGAGTTTAGATCAAAAGGTAGGTATTACTTTAGAGGATGCGAATTTGATAAAACAGATTAAAGATCAAACGCTAGCTCATATAAAGAGAATTTATAATGTCTTAATAGAATTGGATTCTGAAACGGAATTAGTTAAAGATTGTATGGTAAAATGGGCACAAAATATTCAAGAGCTGACTCTATTGGATACATGGGAGACAATTTGGGTTAGAAATGTAAAATTTACTCAAGCTCAAAATTTGAGAGAAAATTTTTATAAAATGTTTTATAGGTGGCATTTGGATCCCCAAAAGTTGTCTTATATGTATGCTAACTTGCAGCCCAAATGTTGGAGATGTGGTAGTTTGGATGCAACTTATTTTCATATTTGGTGGACTTGTAGAAATGTAAAAGCTTTTTGGATTAAAATTTGGTGGATCATTCAGAATATTTTTAAAAGAAAGATAAAGTTTATGCCTCAACTATTTTTGTTGGGTATTATTGTAAATTTTGATGTTAAAGAAACTAATTTGATGTTGAATTTAATAACTGCAGCAAGGCTGTTGGTAGGGCAATATTGGAAGAAGGATTGTTTGCCTACTATAGAAGAATGGCCGCTTAAAGTGTTAAATTTAACAGAAATGGCTAAGATTTCTGCTTATTTGAAGGATTATTCACAAGAAAGATATATTTCGGTTTGGAGAAGATGGATAGATTATATTCAGAATAAATATGGGACTAAAAAGTTCTATTTATTTTATGAATAAATTATTGAATATTATTATTGTTATTATTATGAATAGTTTAGTGTAGTGGAATTTTTATTATATTGTATTGTTTATAAATTGGGATTTTAATTTGATTTTATGATAAAGTTTATTTGCAAATTGTTTATTCTGTGTTAAAAGAGAGTTAAAGTGCACTATATTTGTTTATCTACATAGTTGGTTAATGTTAGTTAGATTATGATTATTATATTTGTTACCCTGTATTCAGCTCTGGGAAGTGGGGGAGGGGGGTAGTGTGGGTAGGGTGGGTGGGTTTGGGGTATATTTTGTAATTTTTGTAAAACTTTTCAATAAAAAAAACAGTTGTTATCTTGAGACTTAATTATTCAAGATTTTTCAAAACTGCTTTTTTTCCTTGCTCACTTTTTTTATTTGATCATATCTTTTGCTTCCTAGCAGAATTGCATCAGACTTGCAAATCTATCTGTCTGTCTGTCTGCTTGCCTGCCTGTCGGTCTGTCTGTCGGTTTCCATCAAACCTCCCCTTTACATATATTTGCAATGTTACTTGTTTTATGTATTACTGACTCAGGGTCACTTTCCTTGATAATATGCAGCTTTGTCATTGCTGCAGGCATCCACACTCCAATTTAATGAATGATAAAATAAATTACATACATGTAAGCTTAATTAAAAGCTTTGCACCTTTATTATAATTTTGTAGAGGTCTTCAGTTGAGGATTATTTTCTCTTCCATTAATAATAGTGTGCAAGGTAATTTCCAAACTTCCTGCATGAAAAGTGAGTCAGATAACCTTATTACTTTGTTCTTTAACCTCAAAAGTAATGATACAAGTCTGTGTTGTCCTATTCTGACACTTTATGATTCCCCTTTACTACTTAAGAACCTTCTCTAACATTTCATTAACTCTGTTTGCCATATCATTTGTCTGGGGAAATCATAGATTCAACACACTAGAGACAATAGCATCATAACAGTAGCAATTTTTTTTTGCAAACATTCTGGCCTCTGACAAAATATTGTTGACACACTTTCAGTTTCTTCCAGTGAATTAGGTCTTATGACTATACAACATCTTTGATCTGTGGTGTCTTTTACTTTGATAATATATATTTATTATCTTAAATAAAAAGTATTTTTCCATTATAGAAGACCATCTTGTTTTTTGTTTCTGCTCCTTTAAACTGCTATATTGTTTAGACTTTAGAGCAATGCATCAAATTGTGGTAAATGCTACACATATTATTTGATACACTCCTAACCAAGAAGGTATGATTATTATTACAAGTATTATTTGTAATAATACTTATAATGACAAAAACAAAGATTTGCAAATAGAAATAGAATGACTGTGGCAAAAGAAATCAAAGATAGTGCCAATAATAATAGGCATATTGGGTACAATCCTAAAACAACTAGAACACCACTTGAATATTCACCATCAGTCAAAATTTACCATCAGTCAATTGCAAAGAATAGCTTTACTCAGAACAGATCAGAACAAACCTGAAATGATAACACACATGGGTGCGGGTGCGCACGTGGGCGCACCCATGCACGCGCGCACACACACACACACACACAATATTTTTAACTCTCACTTGCTATTTATTCAATCATCTTGTCACTATTGATATTATATGTCTAATCTACAGTTAGATTCACAGACTAAGATTGGTGTAGAGTTAATAATTCAAGTCCTAAACAAAGATCTAAGTCCTAAGAATTATTATTGTTATTATTTTGTTTGTATATCTCATTTTTCTCAGACGAATCCCAAGTTCCATTTCTTCATTGTGACCATTAAAGTTTCAACTTATATATAAAAATGATTATCTGCATAACCACATATAAAAAGCAAATAAATTATAATTTGAGAAACCCTCCTTTATTTGATTTCTGAACCAGATATCCAGCTTGGCTCATTTTGGAAGTAGAAATAAGTACCCTATTTTAAACAGAACTTCAACATTGAAGTAGGGAAGATTATGACTAGATGATCTAGATGCCAATTTAGTCTGCTTTTTGATGGGTACATGTAGTACTCCTTGACTTACTGGTCCCAAAATTGACACCAGAATTTTGGTTGTTTAGGGAAGCAGTTGTTAAGCAAGATGCCCACGTGATTCCTTTATACAATGTCTGTAATCCTGCTATTCCCAATTGAGATGGTTAAGCAATCTCATGGGTCATTAGTAGATGAAGTGAAAAGGCTGCCTGCCAGAAGGAATATCAGCTCCATCTGAGATTTCTTCCAGGCAGGCAGCACTTTCAGTCCACTTTTAATTACTCTATTAAGTTTTTTAGGTATTCTATTAAGAACTTTAAGTATTATATTAAGTATTTTAAGTGTTTTAGTAAGTATTTTAACTCTCCTCTCCTCTCCTATCTTCTCCTCTCCTCATCAAATTTCATTCTGGCAACTAACACTTTTACTCCCCTTTCAGCTGTGAGATTCTCTCCTGTCTGGCAACCTTTTCAGCCAGCTGCCAGAGGAGAAGGAGTTGATTTTCTGGGAAAGGTGGCAGAGAAGATTACAAATGGTGATCATATGATTGTTGGGCACTTGGCAACTGTAATTGTAAGAGTGTATAGGTTGCCAAGCACCCAGATGAAGAGCATGTGACAACATGAGATGGTGCTTCAATGTTTTCTGACAGCTACAAGTGTTTTATTGGCTATAAAGCACCTTTCCCAAGGCCATTGTAATTTCAAACTATTGTTAAACAAATAGTTGTAAGTTGAGGACTCCCTGTAACAGTTAGAATACACTCACAGGTCTTATATATAATATTTTCAGTTTCTCTTCTGACACCATATCATATTTGCTGCTACAGAGTTTGGAAAATAAAAGAAGGTTTGAGCCAAAGTTTATTAAAAATTCTATAATTGATGTCAGATATAAGCAACTCAGAAACCACAATTCTCTATGCCAGTGGTGATGAACCTATGGCACAAGTGCCAGAGGTAGCACTCAGAGCCCTCTCTGTGGGCACGCGTGCCATCACCCCAGTTGTAGGCCTTCATCTGGGTTTTATAAAACTTTTTGGCTTTAGTCCTCTGCCACCGTGTACACACAAAAAAGGTTCAATAAATCAGTCAATTTCAACTTCTTGCGGGGAAAAAAAAGATCTCGCAAAGTTGGAATTGATTGATTGAACTTTTTAGTCCCACCCAGTCTGCTGTAACTGCAGCCATGCCCACCCAATGGGCCACACCCACCCAATGGGCCACACCTACCCAGCACCCGACAATACATAAGTGGGTTTTGGGTTACAGTTTGGGCACTCGGTCTCTAAAAGGTTCGCCATCACTGCTCTATGCATTCATTTGCAATATACAGTATTTGAGTTCCTAGCTTAATTATAAATCTGCTTCCCACATATGTATGGGTAACAGCAACAAAAGAAAACAAACAATTAAATTTTCCTCAAATAGAACTCTGTTTGAAATGCAGTAATTTATATATACCAAGTAAATAACTGTTAGTGTTTAGTTACCTAATGAAGAAGCAATATGTCTGCTAAAGTTAATGTTGCAATTTATCTGCGATAAACAATATGATATCCTCTGTGGGTTACCTAAGAATACAGGTTTATTCAAAAGTTATAAATGCTTTCTCCTGCTGAAAATCAATGGAATTTGAAATTGCTTGTTGGGTATTAAACCTAACAAAAGAATTAATATTTTTAAAAGTTGTTTAAATTCCCAGCCTAGCCCACAGACTGTTGTTTTCTAACCAAGCATTAACCATGTCTGATTTTGTTTTGCATTTTTGAGATGAACCAGTGTTGACTGGGTATTGTCACCTGTTATATGTTTTAAATTACTTTATCATATATATTAGAATATTAATTGCTGTATACTATTCCTTTCTTTTCCATACAGTATAATTCATATTCCTGTTCATATGAGCCCATGGCTCCAGTAAGAAGATCCATCCATCCCTCAAAGGTACAACTATCCTGTACTACCAATATTAACACCCTGCTGAAGTTTTTAAACAATGCACAGATTATGGAACATCCCAATGGAAGAATTATCCTAAGGCAAAACTTCAGATGTGAATTCTAACAAATCATAATGTTTGCCCAAAATAGCAAAAGTCAGAAGCAGTCTTCATAAACAGATAAACAGACTCTTTGCTAACAACATACAATCTGCTCATCAGGTATAATTGCAAATTTTGTTTATTTATTTAAAATATTTAAGTAGCCACTCTTCTTTCTGCCAATTCTGAAATCAGATAAAATCAGTTCTTTGAAAAAAAATGATTTACTTACAGTAAAAGAAAATGGGTGCTATAAAAATTCAAGACGAACAAAGAGCCAGCTATTGGTTGGAATATTAGTTTAATTTTTTAATATTTATAGATTGGATATATTATAAAAAGGCATTCAATTCTGTTTTACATAGCTGGATTGAAAAATATCTCAAAAATTTTGGATTCAGAAGAAACATTTGGCAATTTATGAATATTTCAATGATATTTTGATGAATGAAGATAATGGCTAACAGGGAAGAATTAGAAATTGAAATCAAATGTGAAATTTTTCAAGATGATTCAATATCATCTTTACCTTTTATATTATTAATAGTCCCACTAACAACAATTTTGAACAAAATAAACTGTAGATATGAATTGGCCAAAAAAAGGAATAAAAATTTCACATTCTTTATGTGGATGATTTAAAATGATTTGAAAAAAAAAGGCTGAACTAGAATACTTATTAAAAAGCACAAAACAACTCAGTAAAGATAAATTCAATTTGGAAAACTTGTTAAAGAGGATAGAATACAGATTAACAATGATGATTTGATAAGACAGTTTCACCGGAAGAAAACTATAAATATTTTGAATTTTCAAAGCTTCTAATTTGTTACAGAATCAAGTCAAAGAAAATACTTCTATAAATACATCAAGTGAGTTCAGAAAATTTTGAAATCAAAGCTAAATGGTGGAAATATCATTAAAGCAATTAATATCCAACTAATCCCTGTTACTTGATATACTGTATAGCAGGAAAAATTGACTGGACCTTATTGGAACTTGGAAGACAAGAAAACTAACGACAATTGCTTTTCACCAAAAATATATACTTTTATTTAAATATGGCCTTGTCATATAGGTTTATATGGGCCTTGCTGAAGCTACTGCTGATTAGGCAGTGCAGGGCATTGTAATCCTAACACAACTGGATCCCATCTGGTTGGAGAAGACTGGCTTATATAAAGATTGTTGCATTCTACATAAATTTATTTCAGTCTCTTTCAAAATTATTTCTAGTTCAAATACTAATTGGGTTGACTTGAACTGAAGTGGTAGTGTTATATCAATTTTGTGTTAATATTGACAAATGTTCTTAGTTTAAGGAAGCTAGAAATAGATCAAGAAAATTCCAGTTGCAAAGTTCAGGTAAAGAGATATAGCACAATATTTTCTACTAGGAGTAATCTTTCTCTCTTACTTGTCTGTCAGTGATTTCATATCTCAATCACCTCCCTATTCCTGCACATGTATCTAGATACATGACAATGCAACTGTAATAACACCTATGAGCATTTCTCATAGGCTACAATCATCACACCAAGAGTAGCTTTCAAAAGAGGAAGATTTAGAGCATGACAATTTCAGGGATGAAGCTCTATGGCTAGTTAAGCACACAATGTGCCAGAAATCTTCAGACACTGAGTTAAAAGCATTTATATGCAACAATCTATTTTGCAACCTGAAAGAAGTGAGGAATATTTCAGAAATGTATGCTAGAACTTTTTGCACAGAAAGTAGAACTGTCAACATCCATGAAATGCAATTACTTATTCAATCAACTAGGTAACCTATTCCTTGTATTTCAGGTCTTCCTTCAGTGATTCAGACTATGATACCTTGGCATTTGAATCATGAAGTGTAACAGCTGATCTTGAAGTAATCAGGATATGTAGGGCAATACCATGATTAATCAGATTTGCAAAGCTGTGAGCAAGGTTTTCATTCTCTAGAAATCTTCATCAAGCAGAATGAAAAATATAAACAAAAGGATGGTTGGGGGATGGAAGAATTACTGCAGAGATTGTTGGAGTATCTACTCATACATTCAAGATTTAATTACAGTCTTAAGCCTATTGTATACTCTATCTCTCAATATGTACTTTTCTCCAATTTCTTTGAATATTAACACATCAAAATATGTCAGAATGCCTACTGAGAACAGAATAAGAACAAGTGAAAGAATTCAGGATAAAGTGGGTTAAAATTTTGATTACAATATGGAGATTGAACAATGGAAAATGTGTGATTGAAAGGATTTAAATTTACATTATTTATAATCTTAAAGAACTTTTATGAAACAAAGTGCCTTTACTATATGACACTAATGTAATTGTTTAAAATGTATAAAGCTACTTCAGAACTATGTTGGAAATGTGAAGAACAAGAAGGGTCCTTTTATCAAGCTAGAAGATTTTGAATTCAAATGCACATACTAATTCAGAAGTTTTAAACTCTTCCTCTTAGGACTCATGGACAAACAGTTGGAAAAAAGTCATGGATCTTTGTTTTTGTATATGAAAACCATGGCCAGATTATTGTATGCACAAAGATAGAAAGATTTGGCAGTGAAGAATGGAATAGATAACAGAAATTGTTTAGGTGGCCAAATTGACTTGTTTTATCAAGAAAAAGACAATATCAATGTTTACTACTGACTGGAAACCCCTTACCGACTCTTATTGGTAAAATAGAAAAAAAATGATCTTATTGTTTTAATGATTAGTTAGGGTAGATCATAGAAAGAAGAGAGTCAAGGTCTAACTTTAAAAAGAGGTAAATTAATAATTGTACTTATAACTGCTTTAAATAAGATTAGAAGCCACTTCTTTGTATCATTTTTTTCTTTCTATTTTTTAAACTTTTTCTTTCTTTCTTGAACTTGTAGCCCTCTCTTTGGTTTCTTTTTTTCTTCCTTTCTCTATATTAGTTTGTACTAGTTTTTACCTTTTTTAAAAAATAAACACTTTAATTTGACCAGCTATATATAATGTCTATTGAGTATACAATTCTGTAAATTGCCTATATATCTGAATATTTCACTCATCCATTTTTTTACAGCAAAAGTGACAAAAATGCTTCCATTTAGCACTTCAGGCACTTCAGAGAGCAAAAGAAATTAAACACCACAGGAAAAGTTAGTTACTGGACAGAATGATATAGTTTTATTTTGGTTTATTGTTAGTGTAGGTTAATGTTTCTTAAATTTGGTAAGATATGTGGACTTCGACTCCCAGAAGTTCCTAGCCAGCTTCTGGCTAGGGAATTCTGGGAACTGAAGGTCATACATCTTAAACACTTGTGGAGTTATATTTAATAAGCCAAATCTTTTCTCAAATGTTATTTTATGAAGATGTGCAGCTATAGGTCATTACACAAAATATTCACTAAGTAACATCCAAACAATCAAGTTAATATTAATAGAATAAAAAAGACTATTCTCCATGGAAAATGTGGAAATCCTTTTTCTATCTGATTGCTATAACCTTTGATAATTGACCTGTAATTTTACAGCTATGCTGACAAAAGAAACCATCTATTGAGTGATCTGGGGTACATGATAGCAAAACCATAATTTTGTCCTCATCAGCACCTAGAAAACTGGAGTTCAATAACTTAAGGATATTTTCCCATAAAAATAAAGTGAAAGGAGTAATGAGGAAAATTTTCACATGGCAGTAAAGAAAGAACATTTGCATCAGGAAACTGATCCTATCTTCCATTATTTATTTGGCATAGTTTGAAGTTATAGGACATTGAGTTTTGTGTAATGTGTACAGTTACAATCAACTAGATAACCCATTCTTGGAAGTGATCGTTATGCTAGTGATTGCTAGTGATCACAGAAGTCAACATTCACTTGAAGGCACAATAACATAAAACAAATGTTTTAAGTTATGAATTCAAGTTTTCACTGAAGATAAACTAAATTCTAGGCCTCTCTCTGTTTGAGCAAATCATGATACAAACATGCCAAGAATTTCTTTCTTCGGCCATGACATGTGAGGGTTCCTTTGTATCATCTACAACCAATACTTGTTTAAAGTTTAAAGTTATCCTCAACTATCCTAGTGTTAAAATAGTGTTTTCACCTCTAAGGAGGCAATAAGCCATGAAAGCTTGTTTGGGGGATCTATAACATGTATCCTTTTCTGCGTTTCAAATCATCTATATGATTTGAGCTGATTGAGATCTTTTAGTGAGCTGCCTGAAGTCAGTGGAATCAGGCAGAATACCTCTATCATTTCTATCTCTCTCTCTCATCTCTATATATCATCTATCTATCAACTATCTATCATTTATCTTTATTGTGGTTTAAAATTGGGTCTATAAATTGTATCCATTTTACCCATAGATATTCCAATTTTTGAGATGTAGTGGAGGGAGGAAAGAATTTTGTGGAGGATAACAGAATCTATACATACTAGATAAGATAAGATAAGGTAACCTTTCTTGTCATTTTTTTTTTACTGTGGGCACAATGGCACACATCAAAAATGAAATTTAGTTGCCCGCTCTCAAAGTAAAACACATACATGACAAACATCTAAACATACTATATACAACATATGTATAAACACAAACCCTACATATACATAACAAATAAATATTAAATACTGTCCATATTGAATATATAATGGAAGGAGGAAGCTTGAGAGTTCACAAGGTTAATGATGTATGGAATGAAACTATGGCTGAATCTGGATGTTCTGCTATGGATACCATGAAGCCTCCTCCCAGAAGGTAACAAGGAAAATAGGTCGTGAAGAGGATGTGTAGTGTCCCAGATAATCTTACAGACCCTGCTCAAGCAGCGCTTCTGTGCTATGTCCTGGATGGGAGGGAGGAAGCTGCCAATGATGTTTTCAGCCATCCTCACCACTCTCTGCACCGCTTTCCTATCTGAAGCAGTGATACTTCCAAACCAGACTGTGATGCTTTATGACAGGATGCTCTCAATCGTCCCCCTGTAGAAAGTGGTCAGGACAGGGGAAGGAAGATGTGCTTTTCTCATACTGTAAATTATATTGATATTTTATTCAGATTTTATTTATTTTTCAACAATTGCCTAAGAGTGCTTTAGACTGACATTGTTCTAATTTGTTTTATATAGTAATTTTACATGAACAAGAATATTTGTTACAAGAGAAGGTCACGTTATATACTGATGATTGGGATAGAAATATTTACTAAATGTGATGTTTTTCTTTCTTTCTGATCATTTCACCAGAAAAGATATCAATTGTAGTTAAAACGCATTTATTCATAAAGGATACAACAGCTTGTAAAGGGTACAAAAATGATTTTGGACTGATTACAAAGTGGCAAAGTAGAAGTGCAACTACATAGAGAAACAGTTTGTACTTAAGAGAAAAGTTTCCCTACAATTCCTACCATGTTCGGATGCTCTTTTACTTATAGTAATTGAAATGTAGCTGTTGTAATATTTTGCATGTAAATATAAATTGTACAACTTAAATTAATGTAAATAAAACCCATAAGACATTTCAGAGAAATATATACACAGTGGGAGTATTAGTATGAAAGAGTCTGCTATATCTCTTTGGGAAATAAACTTGGGAATACATGTAAACAACATTTAGGGGGGATAATTTTATTCAGGAGTTTAGAACTGACAAAGTCATTTTTTTCTATCTTGGTTTATGAAAAACTGAACCAGTGTTTGACTCAGAGAGTTGTAACCGATTAGGGTGGTCCATAAATCTCATAAACAAATAAAATGATTAATTTGTTTTAGTTTCCCAACTGTCAGGCTGAAAGCCCATACTGTTTTTGAATAAAGATTGAAATATAATATAATACTGCAACATGACACAACATAAAACATTGAATTACATTATTTAAAAACATGATCTAACTATTCTGTATTTTTAAAATGAATAAGTGATTAATATTCATTAAATATGCAATTACATAATGCATATCAATTTTATGAAAATCCAATTCATTGGTATTGAAAATAAGAATTCCTGAGAGTTATAAGTCCTGGATGATTTGCTGTCTTAGAGAAAACAACTTCTTCCTAATGGCTCTGTTTGTAACTAATGTTCCTAAATACAGTATGGATTCAATTTGCATCGCAAGATTGTGAACTAATTTGTACTGCATATATTGATATGCACCACACACCACAAAGCCTAAAAGATTTGAGAGGAAAAATAGTCTCATAATTATATACAGTTTGTCATCACATGCAGGAGTGCACAGTTTAGCCAGCATTGCAAATTATGAAGTGCATTGAAGTGGTGAGCTACTAATTACATAGAAATTGTTATTTTCTGTCAAGGAGCATTCTTATTTGCCATAAAGGATGACCAGGGCAGTGAAAGAGGCAAATGTTGGGTAACATTGGAAAGAGGAAGGGAAAAAAAGCTTATATTTTGTCTCAAGGACTTCATTGCAATTAATTTTTCTTCTGTCACAAAATTATTAGAATAATAAGCTTACATGTGTACCTAACATAATTGAAGACTACATTAAAATATGAAACATTCATAAATTCTGTTTGTTGCAATAGTGGACTAGACCAAAGCTATTTTTTGGAACTCTGGCTGAATCTATGGAGAGATTTTCAGTGGGCCATGATTTTGTTTGTCATAAGATGAGTAAATGTTATAAATAAACCATTTATATTTTTTACCTAGCTGATGGGGCAAAGTGATCAAATGTTGTGTTTCATGTCCTCCTTTGCCTCATGTATGGGTATGTTCCGTTTTGCTTCAGATTTTACAAACCTTAAGTTTTTTTCCAATTAGGGCTGTGGGATGGGGCATATGGTCAAGATAATAGAAGCAACAATGTAGTTGAAGACCATCTCTTTGTCCATGTATGCAAAATCATTTGTTTATTTATACGTTTTATTGGCTGCCCATTCTTCCATAGGGTAACTTTAGGCAGCTTATAGTTATATCTTAGTTAAAACATAAAATGTTAAAATCAAATCTTAAAACCAAAGAGACATAGGGAAGGTAGGGATGGAGTGGTGAGGGGGAGGAAGATTCTGTTATTACTCGATAAGCCACCTCGATTCTGCTGGGGTCCCAAGTCATGTCTTTAGGCCCTTATGAAAAGATAGGAATATTGGGGCCACCCTCACATAGGGGGAAATGATGTTCCAGAAGGCAAGAGCAACAGTAGAGAAGACGATATTCCTGGACTCTGCCAATTGGAATAATTGGACTGAAAGGACCCACAGCATACCTCCTCTGCTGGCACGAGTGATACGAGCCAATCCCAGTGGGGTGAGGCAGTCCCTCACCTAGACCCATGCCATGAAGGGCTTTAAAGATGGTCACCAACTCCTTGAATTGCACCTGGAAGCAGACATAGAGCAGTGGTGTTATAGGGACCATTCGTGGACCCCCCAAAACTACCCATGCTGATGCACTCTGTACCAGCTGTAGCCCTCCAAATGTTCTTCAAGGGTAGTGTCATGTAGAGCACATTAAAATAGGCAAGTCTTGAGATGACTAGGGACTGAAAAAGTGAGCTCAGGAAAGCCCACAATGAATCCAGGAAAGCCTGCAACTTTGCAAAGTTGTGCAAAGCCTCTCTTAGTTGAATTGCCACCTGTTCCTCAAACAGGAGTTGTGAGTCCAGGAGAAACCCCAAGTTGCAGACTGGGTATTTCTGGGACAGTGCCATCCCATCCAGAGTCAAAGATGACAAAGTCCCAGATCCCGGATCCCTGTGTACTCAAAGCCATTCGGTCTTGAAGCATGTTGTCCCCCATCCAGGCCCCCACAGCTTCTAGGGACCAATCAAGGGCAGCCATAGAATCACTTGGATCACCAAGAGTGGAAATGTAGAATTGAATACCATCCACATACAATATATATCTCAACCCATGGTGAAGGATGATCTCACCTAGCAGTTTCATAATAGATGTTGAAAAGGAGTGGAGAAAGTTCTGAGCCCTGTGGTACAACACAGAATAGCGGCCAAGGGCTGGACTTCTCACAGAAATAGATAAAGACTCAAGCCATATTTCTTGCTCTGAAGAAGAAGAAGAAGAAGAAGAAGAAGAAGAAGAAGAAGAAGAAGAAGAAGAAGAAGAAGAAGAAGAAGAAGAAGAAGAAGAAGAAGAAGAAGAAAGAGAGAGAGAGAGAGATCAAGAAAGAGAGATGGAGAAAGAAAGATGGAAAGAAAGAAAGATGCTTGTCAATAACACTTTTTAAAGAGAAAATGGAAAAAAGGTGCTTTATTATCATTAATGGGCTACAGAGAACTTGTAGATTTCAAAGTATGCATATACCTGAGCAGTGCAAGATGTGTCCCACATATTTGCTTCCATATTGGCAACTGTGGATATATTAGGGCATGAAGTCCTTAGCTTTAAATACCCATTTGGAACATTGTGATGTTAAAAATGTGGAATACTGAGCATTTTGTTAATAAATTATTTATTTGATCAATTTCACAAGTTTAACAATATAGATACAGAGATTAAAGGTCATATTGAAAGAAGATGGAAAATCCATTTCCAAAGCAACGAGGAGGGTAATGTAAGTTCAAACAATGAAAGAGGAATATGAAAACATCTCAACAGACATCTCCCTAATTCACACTACTTATAAGAGGGGAGAGAAGTAACCCATAATCAAATTTGCAAGATTATCTTACTATAGCTAAATTTATTCAAACTAAAACAATGATGCTGATTTCCTGGTGTGATGTACCACATTTGGCTGATATGTATGGAAATCTAGTTGCCATTAAAACAAAAAAAGGCTGCCATTGCCCTGGGATGGATAGTTTAGAATAGAGCAGGCAGTCTGCTCTGTAGTGCTCATTATAAAGTCTTCTTTTTTCAATATAGTTTCTAAAGTTCTATTTCTAGTTACAGGTGAAAGAACTTGATATACCAGGTAATTTGGGATTAAGGTGTTTTAAAAAACACATTTTCCAGATGTGTCTGATTGGACTTGAAGAAGATGGGAAGGTTTATTCCGATGTTTAGTTGGGTTTTGGTAGAAGACTTTTCTGTAGTGATCCCTGGTTCTGGAATTTCTTACTAATTCCCTTGAGATATCATTCCAAAGATTAACTATGATTCCTTTGCAGACCTTGAGTCTTAATTTAAATTTCTAACAATACAGAGTTAAAGAGAGAGGTTTTAGATGAAGCATACATGTGCAGAACTGACACTCATCTACAGATATTTCTTGGGTTATGCAAGGAAGAGCACTTAGCACTTTCAGTTGCATGAGATAAAATGTCTTAACAGGAGTTTGGGTTTCATCAAGAATGTGTATGTGTCCCAACATACACCAAATACCTCTCATAAAAAGGAACATATTTCATTTTTATTTATAAAATTTGTAACTTGCCTTTTCACTCTGAATATTGTTTAGTGTGGTGAATGACAACTAAAATATAAAATAAATGCATCAGAATATGTCAAAACCAGTTCAATCAATGCTAAATAAGTTCTATAGAGCAGGGCTTTTCAACCTTTTCACCTATTGTACCATTTTTAGGATATGGCAATATCCGAGTACCACCAGTCACCTAGCAAGGTGTCAAAAACCTGATGACCCCCAAAAAAAGGAAAAAAGTGATAAAGTACATGTAGTCCTCGACTTGCAACAGTTCGCTTAGTGACTGTTTGAGGTTACAATGGCACTGAAAAAGTGCCCCCCAAGCCACACCCGAGCAAGACACCTACCCACCTGGTGGTGCTCTTCCTCCTGTCTGAGGTTTTCATTGTTGTGAGCATTTCTGTTGAGGATTGGAAGTGGGGGTGGGGTGGGGGGTGTTTGGTTTTTATTCTCCCCGTCTGCTGGGTGGTTGCAGCAGGTTTTGGTCACTTCACTATGACCATGGGACACTGTGACCATCATAAATATGAATCAGTTACCAAGCATCTGAATGTAAATCACAAGACCCTGGAGATGCTGCAATATTCCAGCTGACTGGCACTTCAGCTCCAGCTGGAGTCTGGCACTGATCCTGGTGCTTCTGCTGAGCCCTGACAGCCCTGCAGCTCCAGCCATCTCTCGCTCAGGCTTGTGCGGGGCTGCCACCGGTTTAGCTCACTCCCCTCCCCTGCTACCACTTTTCTAGGATGGTCACGTACCACCTGCCAGGTGCCAATGTACCACAGGTGGTACCCGTACCACTGGTTGAAAAGCCCTGCTATAGAGTAACCATCAATTAAAGATTTCATACTGATGGGACACTTTACACAATAATATATACAATAAGATAGGCCCTTCCTTTTACTTTTACTCAAACTTTATTGTGTAATCAGTAATGAAGGTTTTAATAGAGTTGAAAAATACTATAACATTCCATGGAATCATTTAAATATACCCAGTTTTTAAAAACTGAGGCTCTATTTCCTGCATTTTATTCAGTTCAATGCTTGCCATCAATATATTTTCTAAAAAAAAATATAGCATTTACAGGTCTTATATTTGAAGAAAGCTTTCATAGCCTAATTGTTTATCAAGTATTAAATAGTTATCAAATGTATAACTATTGTTGTTTCCTACAGCTGGATGAAATTATTCAAAAACATAGAAGTACTTAGAAAAGCAGAATTCTAAATAAACCTGATAAAAATGACATCAATGATCAGGGACACAATGTTTTCATCTCTCTGGATACGAAGTATATTTGTTTGAATGTGTATAGTACGGGTAGTCCTCGACATACGACCACAATTGAGCCCCAAATTTCCATTGTTAAGTGGGACATTTGTTAAGTGAGTTTTGCCCCATTTTATGACCTGTCTTGCCACAGTTGTTAAGTGAATCACTGCAGTTAGTAAGTCATTAATCTGGTTGTTAAGTGAATCTGGCTTCCCTATTGATTTTACTCATCAGAAGAGCACAAAAGCGGATCACATGATCCTGGGACACAGCAACAGTCATAAATTTGAACCAGTTGACAAGCATCTGAATTTTGATCACATAATCATGGGGATGCTGCAATGGTCCTTACTATGTAAAATGATCATAAGTCACACTTTCAGTGCCGTTGTAACTTTGAATGGTCACTAAACAAACTGTTGTAAGTTGAGGACTACCTGTACTTATAAATATTCAGAGGAGGATTCCATGACCACCAGACTTCATCAAGGTGGACAGGTTCCTTTTGAATCACCTTCCAAAAAGATGAAAACTGATTGCTTCTCCTGAGTGAGTTAAGATCTTCTGGAAGCTAAAGGACAATTTGTTGAAGCAAAGAAAAGTGAAGATAGTAGATCTAGAGAACACTCATCCTCAAACAATTACAAAATGAAACCTCCAAACTAGCAAGAGGAGATTATTTTTTGTCCTTTATTACTTAAAAAGAGGATTGAAAAATTGGAATGTTCCAATTTACTTTTCTGAGAGGAAAGGAATAGGCTTTGGGAGGCAGGTATGATGCACATCTAAATCCCTAAAGCTTGCACAAAGTTCTTCAGTCAAAGCTCTCTTGCTAAAGCTCTGCTGTGAAAGTCACTTCACTTGCATCAATGATCTAAGCTTTCCTCTGTAATAACTTGAGAGAGTTAGCTTTCCTATCTGTCCAAGCCTTCCAGTGTCTATTGGACTCTTAATTGTAGAACATGCAGAGAGAAGATTAATTTATAATCTCAGAAGAATGAATTTGAATCAGACCCCTTGCTACATTGGAAAATTTATGTATAGAGCTGTCTCTTTCATTCGTGTATTTTCGAGTCCAGATGTGCAGTTCCAGAGTGATAGGTAGCTGTCCAAGTATGCTTGTATAATTAGGCCACAGAAATGAAAGGTTAGGTTTTAAATATAGCTTTATATGCTTGTTTGTTTATTTGTCAAACAGGTTTTAAACATAGGGAGATATTATTTGTTTGTTTATTGGTCAATTTGTATGTCACCTCTGTCAGGGGGACTCTATCAGGGTAACTCTAGAAGACTTCCAAAATGGGGTTAATAGCAAACAAATAACAGCTAAAATCAGACAAAACCAAGAGTTGATAGTATACATCAGGGAGGAGAATGACTCAAACATATTTCCCACCAAAAACATATTCCATCAGATTCAGAGTCAGATTCCAATTGTCCAAATCTCTAAATGCATACAAAGATAGAAAGGGAGCAGAAATTTCCCCTTCTACCTCCTTTCCAGATATGGCAGGTGTTACAATTCTTACTTAACATATTGCACCATTGACCACACTGTTTAAAGCCATTGGGAATTGAAGTTCAGGAACATGTCTTCCATTTGGGGTATAAAACAACATTAACTAGGGTGAACTTATTTCTCACCCTAAAACCTTAGGAAACGGAGGCTGCTTATGTAACTTGTAATTTAACTGTGCAGTCTTTATGGCTATTTTAAATCTGAAAAAATAATTGTTTGTGTTGCATGATAGAATAGAATAGAATAGAATGGAATAGAATAGAATAGAATAGAATAATAACTTTATTGTCACTTTGAATGTACATTGATCAGCATACATTACAATGAAATTTCATTGCATACATCTCTCAAAGGGTCACCACCTCTGATATACACTACATGAATATGACAAAAACAAACAAACAAACAAACAAACAAACAAATAAATACAGAATTATGAATATTATCCTTATGATATATCTTTAAACATGCACTGATATGGCATGGCATTAGAATCAATCACTGTTAACTCTGCCATGTTTTTTTTTTATGGCATTGTTCTTGCTTTTTAAACTGTGAGCTGCACAGAGTCATTGAGAATCAGGCAGCTTCTAGATAGGCAAGTAAGTAAGTAAGTAAGTCAAACTGTCTTATGCTGTCCATGAAGAAAAGCAAATAAATATGTTATCTCTGAATAGTACAGCACTACATTTCTACAGAGTCAAGGACAACTTCAGCTTTCTTAACCAGATCAATGTCTTTAGACTTCACCAGACAATGAAATCTGTATAGTGAACCTCAGAAAGAAGGGAAACAATGCAATTATTTTTTAAGACTTTATTCATTTGACATTCATTTAGTAAAGTTTCCCAGCAAGAAAATCTAAGGACAATGTTATTACCAAAACAGGATAAAAATGATTTGATTTTGTTAGTCTAAATATATTTAGACCTCAGGGAATATGTGTGTGAGTATGCGTATGTGTATCTGTGTGTGTACATACAATCCACCCACCTGTACACACACATATATACACTGTATGTGTGTATGTTATTCATTTTATATGTTTTCTTTGCATGCTTTTTGCAAAATCTATATAACTTTTGGAATTTGATTTATATTTGTTGTGCTTTGAGTATATTTTCTTAAATTCTTAGTAAAATTCATTGAGCCTAGTTTTTCAAAATACAGTAATGCATCTGGGACATTTAGATGATTTAATGAAGAAAAATATCCTTCGTTCTGTGATCCCACTTTGGGATCGTACATTGCAATGCTTTATTTTCTGGTGTAAATAATTGCTCACCATTTTATACTTTTGGCATGCTGGAATAGAATTGGTGTTTTAGTATTATTATACTCACATTATGAAGCAGCTATACAACCCTAGATGGAACATATTGTTAAATGGTTTCTTTTTACAAAAGGTTATCAAATGAATAAATTGCAATTTTTTTGCTTCTACAATTTTAACAATATTTCCAAATAAAGTGGATCCAGAAGTTGTCATAAATCCACTGAAATCTACCAGATCTAAATCAGATATCATTTCAGTGACTTTTCTCTAATAGGAAAATATAGTGTTTACATATTTAGAAGAGACTTATATTCCAGATGGCATATTCTAGATCTGTTGAGATTACAATTAGAGCTTCCTATATGGAATATCATTAGTATCATAATCATGATAATTCATTGACAATGTTCCTTTCTAATCCCTTGTATTTCCAGCTGTCTCCTCTTGAACAGGTTCGATAACAGTAACAAGGATGACATGAGTGATTGTGGGGAAGAAGGAGATCAATAAATATAACCTCTATGTTGCTTCTTTAGGGTAGTCTCCATTGGATCTCAATCCTTCCTGAAAAACAAAATCCTACAAGATGAAATGAGAAGCTAAAGATTTAACTAGATATTCTTATAACTTCTGATGTGACATTTTGTGTTTACTTGACGATGTCCTTTAATCATGATCTTTGTATGGCATGGCATATAGGCACTTCTGGTTAAATCACTATCTAAGTGAAAGTGACTATTGTTCCCGCTACTCGATATACAAAACTTAAAATTAGTACAGTTTTAAAATATGTCTTCCAATTTACTTTCCTTTAAATAAGACTTATTACTTCCCACCTTCTTAGACTATTCTAGAATACTGTTCTAAATGATTCACATATCTTCTTTTGTTGCATGGTGAAGAAGGTGCAGGTTGTTGTTTTTCTCTGTTACATATTTCTCCAGCTTTTTGCAATTTCTTTGGCTGCCTATGGTTTCCATATTTTATTTAATCTGAGGATTCTGTAATAATATTGGGGAATTCCAGACTAATCATAACTGAAGATTTCTGCATTAGAATAGTAGTAGATCATCCCAAACTACTTTGTGTTTGTCTGAATTGAAAGAGGAATTGTTGTTTACACATCTTGAAATTGTTGTCTGCTTTCCTGGTGTACAAATGGACTCTCTCTTGAGAACTAGCCACAGAAACATCTGCTTAATATTTCTTATTTCAGAGGCACATAAAGCCCTTGAGCTTTAGTAATAAATGGGCCATATTTTGAAGCAACAATTTAATGTATCCAAAAATATATCATTTATTTGTTTCAGCCAAACAAACAAACAAACAAACAAACAAAACCTCTACAAGAAGAAGGGCAAGCATCAAGTATGAGACAACCACTGAGGGATCTTGCTGCTCTCTATCTCAGAAAAAAACTTGCAAGAGTTCTACAAAATCATCTGGTTGCTCATCTGGAGCTGGGTTTGCTGCCAGAGTCACAGTGTGGCTTCCATATTGACTATTTTTGCTCTGTGCCAACTTCAGGAGAATTTTTAGGAGCAGAATCCTGAACAATTTTATTGACCTCACAAAAGCCCTTGATACTATCAGCCAGTAAAGCCTGTGGAGGATCGTGTCAAAGTTTGGCTATCCTGTCCAATTCATTCAGATGGTGCATCAATTCCATGATGGCTTGATGTCCAGAGTCCTGGACAATGGAGAATCCTGTAAGGTATTCCCAGTCACCAATGGTATTAAACAAGGTGATATGCTTGCATCCAACACCCAAGCAATATATTTATGCCATACAGAAGAAAAAATGAAAAGACACAGCCTGTTCTGTCAGTCATTTGGTATAAATTCTGCAATCACTAGATAATGTGTTCTCCAACCACTAAGTCTGCATAGCAAGTTACAGTGTGGTATTAGTTCAAATAAGTTCTGTCTCTGTGTGTATATGTGTCAGTGAATAGATTTGTAAGCCAGGACTTAATAGCTTATGCTAGAGGGACCTGTAAAATAAGAAAAAAAAATTCACAGGAGAATGTTATATTTGCCAGGCTGACCAATCCATCACCATTTGCTGCCATTATTGATGGCCAACAAATTTTCCTTGCTGTTTTCTTTAAGATTACATGTTTGAAATAAATTGTGGAAGTAATCCCTGGGGCCAATGCAAGAAATCATATCATATATCTCCAGTGTCTTGCACAATTATGCAAAAACTTAATCACATACAATATCTTTGCCAAGGTAATAGAATATTTGATTTTTTAAAATATTACTTTTCCAATAGAAATACTCTGTTATTAGCTGATGTCTAGAGAAATGGGGTGACATTCAGGGCAGGACAGATCTTCTGAGATTTTAAAAAGAGGGTGGATACCCCAAACTCCTTCTTAGAGTTTGGGATATCCTAGAGACCCCTCTATTATATTGCTAAATTTAAGCAAAACTGTAGTGTAAGCCCTAAATATGCCAAATATTTTTGATTAGAAAAAAAAGCACATCTATCCAAACCCCTGAATGGCTCCACTTACTTTTCATTATTTCCTTGCACAAAATTGTAGGTTCAATTACAGTTGTAAGTCAAGGATTACTTGTACAATACATGACTCTGTCTCAAATATTCACTATGTTCCCCACATTGTCACATTGAAATTTTGTAAATTTTCAGTTTTCAGATGCTTGATTGAGGAATAATTTAAATGAATAGCAATGTATTTCAGTTACAGACCTACATTTATTTTTAGTTCATGTTCAGGCATATTAATTGATAATAGATTAAAAGTGGTGGCTTCATATTTCTTTCTTAATTTTTTTTTTTTACAAGTCCACTTTAATCAAGGCTCTATATCAGTATTTCTCAACCTTGGAAACTTTAAGATACCTTGACTTCAGTTCCAATAATCTCCCAGCTAGCCATGAATTGGTCCAACCTCCTGTGGATTCTGGGAGTTGAAATCCAGACATCTTAAAGCTGCCAAGGTTAAGAAATGCTGCTTTTGAAAAAAAGTTAAAATATCCTCTATTTTAAAAAAAAATACAGCAGAAGGACCTGCATTGTACTAGATGAGGCATATGGCCAATGACCTCACAATCTGCCTTAGTAAATGAGATCATTTTTATTGTCCTGCCAATCTACAGCTTGGTCTCAAAATATAAATACTTATCTATTTCTGTACTTTGACATTGTATTGCCTACTGATACTTTTAAATGAAAGAGAAACAATTTAGTGAATCGTTGTTGTCTGGGTGCTGTTTTAATACACTGACTATAGAATGACTTTATTGTAACTGTATTTGGGAAGGAAATAAATTCTTGTACAATTTTGTATTATGGCCTTTTCCTTATGCTCTTAGTGTGAAAGCTAAAGAGGCCTGTGGGAAATATAAGGTGACTTGGTTACATATTATTTCTTCAGTGGAAGCCAAACTTCATGTCTTATTGAACCTTCGATTAATGAGGCACTGATTTTTGGCAGCACAGAAGAAGATCTTTATTAGTGAATGACAATTGTGTTTGAAAAACTGGAGCTAATTTGATAATTGTTTGGAACAGCATGCCCTCTTGTAGATGCATGTTAGGTATGATTGGGCTGATCTGCTTCAACAACTGTATTTTGCATTATCTTATTTCTGCTTTTGCTTTCACTATGCTGTATGTTTTTATACTCTCCTCCCACTGAAAATTAGGGGGCAGGGTGGCAAAAGAAATGGAGCCATAATAGAATAATTAAGAAACAAGATGCTATTAGAATGTACAGATGAATCCCCCAAATACCACAAACTTTCATTTGAAAAGCAATACACACAATGATATACTTAACTGAATCATATTTATAAATATAAAGTTGAAAAGATATTGTAAAAAAGATTAGACAAGATGTTTGGGTTTTCAGTACTCATCGGCCCCAAGGAGCACAAAAGGCAAGGTATTGTGGGGCCTGTTGGTATTTCATGTGAAGGAACCTTTCCCAATCTAGAAAAAGTGAAGAAGGAAGAAGGAAAGAGAACACAATACAATTTTAGAGAACTGATAGTTAAAAAAGGAACAGAATGGAGGGGTTTGTGCTTTTTCATGATAAGCAGGAATAACATTAAAATAATATTCAGAGAATAAACAACTGACACCAGACAACATGCAACAACAAGTTGACAAATAGAGCAGCATTTTCATGCTTTGTTTTCTAATAAATTGTCTTCAGCTATTGGAGAAGACATTCTGTCATAATGACTAGTAGCCCCTCATTTTATAGA
This sequence comes from Crotalus tigris, assembly GCF_016545835.1. NCBI lineage: Eukaryota > Metazoa > Chordata > Lepidosauria > Squamata > Viperidae > Crotalus > Crotalus tigris. Next base: position 1,577,435 of record NW_024096545.1, on the reverse strand, counting down.
GTACAACATCTAGAGTTTATAGAGTTAATTTGTCGTAGTATGTTGCCCTGGTGTTTATTCAGGTTTGTTCTGTTAGAGATGGCCAATAGATCCATTTTGATGTCTTATATTTCCAACTCTTGTTACATTCTATTCCATTTCTCCATCAATTTTGTGTTTTGTTTTTAATGGATATGAGACTCTTTTTACATATTTTAATGCATACTTTGTTAATATTTTACACATTTTAGCCATATATGCAACTGTTGCAAACAGAGTTCCTTAATCTACTGGTGGTACATTATTTTCACAAATAATGTAAGTTTGGGTGACCAATTTTTCTGTATGAATATTTGTCTACGCGTCTAAAACACAATTTTTAGAACTGCAGTGCAAACTTTGGAGAAACATGAATTAGGAAGGGGAGTTTATCTTAATTCACATATTTGTGTGAGACATGCAATCTAGAAAAATAAGTAGTTCCCTTTAATCTCAGTATGCGAAACAGACCAAAGGATTGGAGACAAAAAAAGTGCATTGCGAAGGACTGTCTTTGTTTCACAAATATGGCAAACTTGGGGAATCACTGCCTAGATCTTTTAGACATACTTTTGTCACCTTGGGCAGATACATTATACAGTTTATATCTCATAATATTTACTTTTAGGAAGTTCTCTTTTCAGTTCTACAGCTAATCTCCGTTGTTTGGTTGCTGATGGTATCATTTAACCAATGGCTATCCAAACCATAATGATGGGCCTGGCTTTGGAAAATTTGGTCAATGAAATAAAACCATGACACTTGTCCAAACAAAGCAACTGTCAAGTCATATCACAAGCTGCCTTTAAATAAAGACTTGCAGGGCTCCAAATTTGTTTTTCTTGAATGAACCTAAGCTTTTCCACTGTCATTATTCATTCCTTTTAAAAACAGTGAAAAATGCAATACATTACTCAACTGTGACCCAGCATGTCCTAAGGTGCATATTTTATTGATGTAAATAAATGAGATTCTAGCTTACCCAAATAGCAATGTTTTGATTTTATAGAAATTCTGTGTATTTTAAAAGTCGCTATTAGAGAAATGATTATTTTCCCTGGAGGTTGGCCCTCTTTTTCTGTCTAATCTTGCAGGAGAACAGCTAACAGTCTGCTTAGTTTAAGCAGGTAGGGGCCCCTGGATACAGTTTGATTGGAGATAAAACTGGGGAAAAAATGGTTAAAATGGCTGCAATATTTAGTGCTCTCCAAATCCATTTTTTAAAAATGTACACAATGAAAAATATTTTTAAAGTATATAAGTTCCATGATTGTGCAACTAGAAAATCACTGCTGAAAAAAAATGCGGAGTTGAAACTCTAGTATAACTGAATATGAAATTAAATAGAAGGCCACAGTGGGATTCTACTGTTGTTATAAACTTACCAGAAGCAAATTAAATTGTTCTTTTTACAAGACTCAGAACTGTAAAAAAGATATTGCTGTCTCCTTAAGCTCCTAAGGTGAGCTGTCCTTCTTTCCTCAAATAGCAATCTCAGTAGCCAAGGCACAAGTAAATTCTATTCCCTCTACTCTGGCCTTAAGGTAGTCATAAGTTTTGTTTTGTCAACCACCAGACATTTTAAAAGGTCACTGACTTAATGAACTAGTTTCTAATTCATATGACTATTCCTACAGTACTTGAGGAAAAATAGATTTATTTTAACAGGGTAGTCATTTGTGCAAATTATACAAGTAAGAAAAATTAAAGATAAAATTAAACGATAGTTGGCAGGTTATTAAGACAATACTTTTAGTGGGATAAGTGTGTAAGTTGGCCTGTCCAATTTTGCATCTTCCAGTTGTTTCAGCTAGTACGATCAATGCTCAGGGTCAGTGGGATTAGTAATGCTATTTTACAGGGTGTGAGGCTCAGAAAGACTGACTAATCTTGTTCTCATTTATTTCCAGACCACAAACAACAGAACAGAGTTATGTGCCACAACATCCTCCATAAATGTGGTTTATCTCTAAAGATAGACACTTATATAAACCATCAAATAGATCAAGACAAAATGACCTGCCTTGCTCTTTCTGTCTCACCACAGCAGCTTGATAGGCTGAAATTAGTAGATGACACATTTTACAGAACAATGTTAAATGCATTTTCCCAATTTATGCAGGTCCAGCCACTTCAAGTCCCAAGACTGTATTCATACCTGGCAATTCTGTATTTTACCCTGTGGAAATCTAGGCTCCCAAAATTTGTTAATTGTCACAATGCTTCTTCTTTCCAGATATCATATACAAGCTAGAAATCTAGCTACTACAAGGAAAGAATTCACACAATGATTTGTCACAGGTTGGGTCTTTAAGACCCTTGAATTACCTCATGATTTTTTCCCATAGTGATGAACGCCTGAACTGTTACCATGAAGGCAATCATGTTATAAATGATGTAAATTATATAAACTTGTGATTGATGATAAGCCTCCAAGTACCACTATCCCAACCTATTTAAGCTATGGCCACAATAGGAAGCTCAGCTATGTTATTAAAAATACTTTTTTTGAGGATGATGATGGATTTTATAGCATAATAAATCAGTTTCAATGATTATCTTGTACATTTTCTTTTACAAAAAAAGGAAAATGAGAAAATGAGAAAGAAAGATAAAAGTGATTCCTTTGTGATGGGATTCATTTTTTTCCACTGCAAAGGATGTTAAGGAATATAAAAATAGTTTATTATAGCACAATGGCTAAATGGCCCCTGATATCTTCTTGAGGAGGAAAAATAGCACCACTGATAAAGTTCCAAGTGATAACATATTTGAAAATTGGCTACTAGGAAAGTGTTATGACCCACTATGCAGCAATTCTTACCCAAACTTAAAATGTTAGTTGAATGAAATCTGTGTCCTTCCTTTTTAATTTAATTTTATATATTTATAGATTTTATTTAATATATTTTATATTAATTTTATATTCATGCAGTCAATTTTTTTGAAACAACTAACTGACTATTAGCTGACTTTCAAGAAAGTTAAGTTTGCACTTCATTATATTGTTTGACAGTGTCAATTGTCATTAATTCATACTGTAATGAAAAGTTAATGGGCAACTTAGATGTAAAGTAGAATTGTGGAATCCAGCTAGAATGGATTACAGGATACTGTAGCTTTGATGTTTCATTTTTTTTCAGCTCTACACAATCAGAAATACTGGCTCTCTTTGTGATGCATTTATTTTTATTATTTATTTGTTTTTACAAATAACTCAAGGTAACAAACATATCCAACACACCTATCCCCACAAGAACAACACTGTGCGATGAGATATTGATGAATCAAAGGTCATCCTGTTAGCTTTGATGAGGTGGGACTAGAACTCATGGTTCCCTACTTGCTAGCCTGGTCCCTTAACCACTAGATCAAACTGATTCAATTACCTCAATTGTCCATGTTCTTGGGCTTTGCCCATGAAATCTTGACCAGTACTAGTCTTGCCCCATTGAGCTCTGTAATTGAGGACTTGAGCTTGGTTTTCTTAAGTTCAGGTCCAACAACCTAACCACTGCACTACTTTCAATCTCATTCTGCATGAAAATCCTCCTCCCTCTATATAAACTTTATCCTCAATGTTCATACTGTTTCTTCAAACTGGTAGTGGATGGAACAAATCTTTCCTTTCATTCTGGCATCTAGGAAGATTAAAAAATAAGTATGATTCACAACATCTTCAGCTTTTGAGGGTATCCTGCATTACGTAAAAACAATAATCTTTTTCAGCTCAGGGAGTTCTTTATGTGGCTCTAGGTCTGAGTAGGAGTTCAAAATTGCAGGGTGCTGAAACCAAGAGTATCTTTGCCCCATCCTTTCAAATTCTGCCCTTACATGGTCATAAGCAGTTGGAAAGTGGGATGTTGGAGCCACAAAACAGTCATGGCAGCCACAAAACATCTATGCCTCCAAATTCAACATGAACACTTTCATACCACAAAGTGTCTTCCTGCAAAACTCCATTTGGCAATAAACTTTCCAGAAAAGGATTATGAGTCTTATTGCTGACATTTGCAGAGATGAGTCTATATTTAATATACAACTCAAATGAGGAACATATTCCTTGTGGGTTAGAAGACATATTTGTGGGGAGTTCTGGATAATAAATTTCAATTGGAGTTGTTGATTTTCTGGGTAGTCTGTAAATATAATATTAACCATTTGCAATAGAAGGATTGTTGGATAAAACAGATGTTTTCATTTTCTAGAAGTTATGTATTTATTAAATTCCTTCTGGGAACCTGGTTAGAAAAAGAAACAGGTTCATACAAATTCTTTAGAAATCAATTCTTTTCTAGATTAGATGTTGAAAAACAACAACATTTTGACAGAAATGTATTGTTATGGTTCTTATATTTTGCAAATAGATTTTTATCCTTTTTATCCTTTCCTTTTCTTAGGAAATAAACTTTTTTAACTTTTTAAATAAATAAAATTTGTTTAGGGGTGTGATTTTCGTCAGCTGGAGGACCAGTGGGCTTCCTTGTGCAATTGGTTGGCCTGTGTGAGAACAGACCATTAGACTAGATAGGCCAAGGATCCAATTAAGCAGGGCATTGCTTGTATTCTTTGCATCTGGTGTGCTTTCAATAAGTGCGTAAAATTATAAAGATTTATAGCAAAAGTAGGACCTGTGAGACTCAGTGAGAATTTATGGGAGCGAGTAGTAGCTATAAGAGAAAGAGAAGAATCCAGTATGGTTGTCATATGCATGCAGCTGAGCCAGCTGAAAAGTTTCAACTCATCAAGCTGCATCAGTTTGGATTCCTGTCCCAAGGCTCATTTTTCAGATAATTGCAATATTCAGATGTCTGTCAACTAAACTACCTATGCTTTCTTTGTCCCTGAACAGGATTAGCTGCTTTATCTATCCTGATAAATTTGTTTTAACAAACAAAGATATATAGGAAAGTTTCAAGCATAATCATTATTAATTTCACAAGTCTATTTGATGTAAAAGTGTGTGTGTGTGTGTGTGTGTGTGTGTGTGTGTGTGTGTGTCTGTATAAACAATTCAGATTCTAGGACCAAATCTCATTTGAAGCTCATAGCACAACCACAAAAATATCCATGAGGGATTTACCACTTTGATTCTATAGCATTATGAATGAGATTATGAGGCCAAGAAAACCTGATTTCTTCTATTTTAAGCTAGGGTAGGTGGGAAGTATTTGAGGAACTATCTTGTTTGATAATATGCTTCAGTGCTTCGTAATTGGGGGTTGGACTAGAAGACCTCCAAGGTCCCTTTATTATTATTATTATTATTATTATCGATCATCGCACAGTCAGCCAGATGTTCAGACTGGATTTGGCATTTTGTCTACCTATCGAGTCCTTACCTAGGACCTGGGATAGGCAGATGTGGATGTTTGATGGTATTACAGATATCGTCGCAGGATGGAAGCAGTTCCTAGCAAGGCCGCCTTTTGCAATTGACTAATAGCGAATTTGTCAATGCCAATGTTGTTCAAGTGGTGCTCCAGTTGTTTTGGGATTGCACCCAAGGACCTATTACTATTGGTACTACCCTTGCTTGCTTTTGCCACAGTCTTTCTATTTCTATTTGTAGGTCTTTGTATTTTGTTATCTTCTCCAGTTTTTTCTCGTCTATTCTGCTGTCTCCAGGCACTGCCACGTCCACTATCCAGACTTTTTTGTCTTTCTTATCGACAATTGTTAAGTCTGGGGTGTTATGTTGCACGTGCTTGTCTGTTTGAATTCAGAAGTCCTAGAGCAGTTTAATTTTATCATTTTCTATGACTTTCTCTATTTTATGATCCCACTGAAATTAGTGTATCAGGACTACTGGAGAGACCAAACTGACCTACAAGAAAGACAAAATGAAGAACAGAATAGAGGCATGGGAAGACAAAGCACTACATGGCCAATACATTAAAAAAATAGCTGGGAAAGCAGATAATAACAAGACCTGGCAATGGCTAAGAGCAGGAAAATTGAAGAAAGAGACCGAGGGACTAATTCTGGCTGCACAAGACCAAGCCTTAAGGACAAATGCATACAAAGTCAAAATTGAGAAGACAGCAACAGACAGTAAGTGCCACCTATGCAAAGAAGCTGAAGAAACAGTGGACCACTTGGTAAGCTGCTGCAAGAAGATCGCACAGACTGACTACAAGCAGCGGCATGACAAAGTAGCAACAATGGTGCATTGGAAGATCTGCAAGAAATATCATCATCATGATGATGATGATGATGATGATGATGATGATGATGATGATGATGATGATGCATTTGTCTACCAGAGTAGTTGAGGTGTCTAATAGTCCATCATCACTGTTAACCAAGTTCTGCTTTATACAGAAGTCCCAAAGAAAACTTTTCTTGGAAACTTCCAGATTTAAACATTCTGACATGTGTTCTGTTTTCTGCCCCCAAATTTTAAATCTCTTTTAAAAAGTGGCAATCTGTTTTCTGATCATTTGTGTGCCACCAAATCTTTTTGACTGCCAAGGACCACCTAGACACATTTCCTTCATGTCCCTAATCTGGTCTTTCAGGTTTTCCTCCAACCATCACCACTGCAACTGAGTCCATCCACCTTGCTGCTATTCATCCTCTTCTCTTTCCATCCATCTTTTGTAGCACTAGCACTGCTTTTAAAAAAACACGCTTCACTACTAGAAAGTATTTTTATTCATATTCTGGTAGTCCCCAGTGTAGCTACAGTGAACTGTGTGTTTGAGGATTTGCTAAATAAAGATAAAAGAAAGGAAAGAAGAAAAGTGGCACTGGAGGTGAGCAAGTGAAGACTCTAACAGTGTTGAAGTAAAGTTATATGGGACTTCCTACTGGCCATGGCAGAGTTGCTACTCTCATCCAGAAGCTTCTTACTATATGAAGACACAGTGAAACTGGTTTCTAGAATGGAATGGATGAGATGTTTGTGTGATCAAACAGCACACATTGCTACATTCTCCATCAGACTTTTCATTTTCTGGAGAAGGGGTGTTATGTAAAGAGAAAAAAGATGTGAAAAATAATAAGACATGGAAATAAAGTTCTGGGATAAACAGAAGGAAAGAAAATATGGCTAAATCTACTTCACATCAACACCAATCACTATACCTCTCTATAGGTTTTTGACCATCTTCATTTCCACTATGGGTTTCCACCCAATTTCTTTGGCTCTTTATAGAATCAACCTCTTTTTGTTAAAAAAAAAAATCCTGGATGTTAAGTGAGAATAAATATTTTTTTCTTATATTTATGTTCAAGCAGATGAAAAGTGAAATATAATCTAATAAAGGCAATGTAAATAAGACAGAAATGAGGGGTATTGATTTAAGGCAGAAATCAAATGTAATAATTTTCATGATGCATCCTTCAATTTATTTTTTGGGGTTCATGAAACAATTTTGTGATGCTTTTGTCTTGGGAGGCTTTGAGATTATACTGTTAGATATAAAGTTCTAAAGATGAAACATAACACTTAAATAAATATAGGGAGATGAGGGGTTGCTCTTTCCAAACATTTGCTTTTTGCATGATTCAATATAAATTTCATATGGGTTGAAATATTGGCTTATTTGTTTTTGTGAATTTCTAAGCTTACATTTTATTATCCACTTTAATAAAATCTCATCTCGAAGTACAAGTGAATATTTCATACCAATAATTTGCTAGAAGAATAGCTTAAAATATGTCTGGGAGTCCCTTGTTTGAAACTGGAACCAACGGATGATTGTCTATTTAAAATTTGCTTTCCAAACATTTTCCTTCATTACTCAAAACTGCTTATCAAAAAGTCTTTTTTACCCAATGCAGATTAAACATTTTAATCCAATGTAAACATCCCTGTTGTGATTGAGTAATAGCTTTGTGTGTTATTACCCAAAGGAAAAAACACTTTTATCCAATTTTGGGTAATTTACCTAGATTTGGAAGCACTTTTTAAATTTATTTAGTGCATGGAATACACTGTCAGGCAAATCTACATGTACTAGACACACAATGCAGTTCTGACAGCCTAGCTTTCTATTTTGTTCGGCACTTGTGTATTTATCCTTGATCCACGGGGGGGGGGGGGGGCACTAGCTTTACACCAATTAACTAGCAACACTCAGGTTGCTGGCTCTTCCACACTACTCTGCCATTCTTGCTTCAGCTTGCCTGCTGTTGTGATGCCTCACGTCTAGCCAGGTCCAGCACTGGCTTCTGCTTTCAACACACATGAATGCAGGTAGGTTTTTTTTTTCACCCAAGGGGTACCCATTTATCTACGTGCAATATTGCATGCTTTCAAATTGCTGGGTGGTCAAGAGCTAGGCACCAAGCAAAAGGAGCTCACTCTGACTCATGGAGCCGGACTTGAACCACTGGAATGCAGATCATTTCTGCTGGCAGTTCCAGCATCATTAAGCCCCTGCACCACCATGTCCCCCTGGGAAGCACTGGTCTAAAGGAACAAGAGTCTGAAACCTTGTCTTGTATGGGATAAGGCACAAGGGCAATAAATGGAATTCATGAAAGGAGAATCCATATGTTAGTCCTAAGACAAGTAGAAAAGAAAAAGATGATAGAATCTCCTTTCCAACTATTCTCAGACCAATGTATCTTTCCTTTGTCATAAGGTATATATCTTTGAAGGAATGAGTGACAGATGTCTCTATCTATGGATCAGGACAACAAAATAGCTCATTGGCCAATTAAGAACCAGAAAGTGCTGCTCTTTATTACTTCAGCCTAGGAAAATTGGCCAGGAAAGTGAAACAAGGTCTGCATAATACCTCATCTGGCTTATAGGAGCTACAAGATGGTTTCCTTTTTTCAGTGATGTTCATCTCATTGGCAGATGTTATAGCCCTCCATCCAAAGACTTTTGATCTCTTGGGCAATGAAAGAGATTGGAGAATGATTTCCTTCAGCTCTTCATTACAGCCATTGAATATTATTTTTTGGCTGGAAGAAGTAAATAAGGGATTAGATTGGGTCCCATTTAGATTATATTTTCTAACCTAGAATTGGATGAGGGAGATCTCTCAGTCCTGGGTTTTCTGGGCAATAGATAAATCCAAATGCAATGGCATTCTATTTCACAATCTCATAGCAATGGAGGTCTTCATTCTTATGTCAAAATAATATAATTAGTTAAGTGATAGAAATTGTTTTATCTGGAGTTTTAAATTTTAGTTCTATTTGAATGTGTATATATGTGTGTATATATGTGTGTACACACACACACACACACACACACACACACACACACACACACACACAAACAAATATAATTATATTTGAAACTCATAACCAGATGTCCAACCTTTCATCATTATTCTTTTCTATTATTTTAGAATTATATAATTATTATACAATTTTATATGATTGTATTACCATATTCAAATATATTCATATTTGAAGCTCATAACCAAATGCCTTGCCTTTTGCCATCTTTTAGTTCAATTATGTCATTTAATCCTTTATTTTCGATTCCATTATTTCTCCTTTTTTTTTCTTCAGAAATTCATCTGAACTTCTGAAAGTGTCATCAAAATAGCCCAAAAGGGGAAAAAAAATAAAAATGATCAGGACATGTTGTATTTGTGCATGGCCACAGATGGGCCTGAAACATCACATGTGGCCCCATAGCTTTCTGAGTCCAGAAGGTCAACTACCTATAAGATGGAGAGATAAAATGCAGAAAACCCTTGTTCCAGGTGGCAAACTATAACACTGGACTGACAGCACCCTTGCTTCAAGTAATGAACATTTCTGAAAGAAAACAATGATTGGTGTATCGAAGTAAGTTTCATTTCTCCTCCTTCTACATGACAGCAAGACAAAAGTGACCTGCAAGCAATCCATTCCTCCTTCTCAAAATCTGACATCCCGCATAGCAGTTCATATCCTATTACAACTGCCAAGAGCAATGCAATGCAGTATATAAACCACTGTTCGTCAAAAGCATTGATCACATGTGTCATATTTAAGCTGTTATAATGAATTCTTCTTCTTTTTCTTTGAAAAATTCTCTCCACCAGCAACACATCTAACAATATTCAGGTTTCCTGCCTGAGCAGGGGGTTGGACTAGATGACCTCCAAGGTCCCTTCCAACTTTACTACTATTACTATTACTATTTTAAAATGTGTACTATTGATAATGAATATTATACAGAAATCACTAAGTTCTGAGAAATGTGGCAACTGTGGCATTATTACTCAATACATTTTACTGGTTCTGAAGCTGTGAGACATGCAATCACTTTCTAAAGAAATCTTAACAAATGAGTTGTAAAAAATAGTATTATATTTAACCACAAAAGAAAATATAAATGTTGGAGTTTTCTTATATACAATAAAACAACCATAAGATATGAAAATTCTGCAGAATAGAGCAATAGAAATGTTAAATTGGATAGTAAAATTATTATCTAAGGAGCTATGCTGTACACTAGGAAACACTAGGTTCGAGAATTCTAATAGAACTAATATAACAAAGAAAAGTGGACTTGCTAAAGAGGTGGTGAGATCTTCTTTGTTGTATGAACAGGTTTTAAGTAATCAGCCCATTTAATAAAGATTGGGAAATTACTGTGAAGATGGGAATATCACTTCTCTGTTCAGTTTGGCAATCGGTTTTAAAAATTTTTGCACCCATTATTTTTTGGGGTGTTATGATAAAAGTGTAAAATCTGGAAGATTTTAAAACATATTCATTAATTGTTATATACATACATACATACACACACACACACTTATAAAACAAAACCATAAAAGACAGAGCCATAATTCCAAGGGGAAAAAATGGAAGCCAAATACATTTTAACATTTGACCTTCAAGTCCAACCCTGGAGTGATGGAATACAGATACATATTTTGTTTTTCTAAAATTTTACTACCCCCAAGTAATATTTTTTCCCAATTGTAGTGTCTTTCAGTAGCTCTAATAAAGTCTGCAAAATATCCTCAAGCAATTCATGATTACTGTCTCTTAAAAATCTTAATATTAACTCTCCAAAATCTTCTGAATTGTCATAGTTTTGAAAAAGAACTACACCCACATTTATTTTATGAATTTCATTTTGGCAAAGGAAGAACTGAATTGTTGTAATGTCTCAGTGGTATAATAAAATATCTGTCAAAAGTCTTCCTTATGTTGGTCACAATATCACATATACTGATATGGTATATTGTATGTATGCTACATCTTTTTTGTTGATCTTCTTAAGAGAGTTCAGAATTGTTTATCAAAGGGCTACCATATTTGAACTAAGCAGTAAAGAAACCTGTAAATCTTTACTGTGCTCTGTATCTCATTAAATGCTTGTAGGCCAAATGTGGTAAACCCATTATACGCCTGCTTTATCCCCCAACAGTCCTAGGAAATAAGTCAGGAAATTGATCACAAAATGGACTTGGAGGATTAATATCCCAACTCCAATCCGATTGACTGCAAAACATGAAAATGAGATTTAATAATTATGGGAAGCATCTTTGGCAGTTCCTTAGTGGCTAATGTGACATGTGCTGAGTTCCAGAAGAGAACCCAAACAATATGCATCTATGGAAATGCATCCAATATAAATGTAATTTATAAAACTAATAGGCTTCTTACTGATTTTTGCCTTTTCCCCTCAAAGTAAACTTGCCCCAAGCCTAGGACTTTAGTAAGACATTTGATAAAGTAGTAGACCACAAACCTACTACTTAATAAGATAGAAAAATGTGGGTTAGACACCATCACCACCAGATGGATTTGTAGCTGGCTCACCAGCCATGCTCAGCGTGTGGTCCTCAATGGAACTGTATCTATAAGGAGAGAAGTGTGTAGTGGGGTGCCCCAGGGCTCTGTTCTGGGCCCAGTTCACTTCAACATCTTCATCAATGATCGGGATAATGGGATAGATGGGGAACTCATCAGATTTGCAGACGACATCAAGCTGGCAAGAATAGTCAACACTCTGTCAAGCCCTGAAGGCTTGCCATACACAAGGGGACAGGGGAGCAGACGGCAGTCCACCAAGCTCGGAAGCCGCAGAGCAGCCCACCACCCCACCGCACCGCCGAACCGGGCATCACGTCCCGAACACCAGGTTAACGAGCCCGGGACCACCCGAAAGCCATATGTTGCTAGCAAGCACGGAAGTCCCCGAGCCTCAGCTGATACCGGCAAGCCGGGTGGCGGCCAGCGTGGCGCTGCTGGAAAAGAACTTTATGCCTTCGCACACGGACCTAGAATGGACATGGGATGGGGGGGACTTACCCATATGGGGAGACGCTAGACAGGGAGAGCTTGGCGGTGGGAGGTTGCTGCATGGATCGGACGCACGGGAAGGGGGTTGCGAGGGCAGGATTCCGTCGGTGAAAGGGAGAGCACAGGGAAAGGGTGGGGCACTTATACAATTTGACTGGATGTTGGTTTGGGACCGGGGGCGGGGATACAGGGTGGGGCGCACAATTATAATGCGCCGGGAGGAAACCACTCCCAGCGCTGACTTTGCTTCACATTTGAAATAAAGAAGTCAACGAGTGCAGTGTGTACCGGCGTTCTTTATTTTGCTTTTCACCCAAGGACGACAACGGATGCATTGACAGAAAAGTCAGCATTCCCTTTTCCGTATTCCGTACTTCCGTGTGCCACAAGGAGCAAGGTATGGCAGAGGGCACACAGGGTGTGCCCCTGGTCGAGGGGGAGGTGGTGGCTGCCGGTGCTGACGGAGCCGTGGAGGCTGTTCTGGTGCCGGAGCCGGCGGCCGAGCAGCCGGTGGTGCGGCCCAAATTATTGTTAGCTGCAAACCCGGGACCTGGCGTGGAGGACACCGGGGCCACTAAGCTTCAGGAGGAGTGGTGGCAAAGCCCGGTGCTGACCGGGGGACAGGCGGATCAACTTCCAACGCCCAGGCCGAAGCCCATTCACTCGGGATGGAGGGAGAGACGAGTCACCACAGAGGACGACAAGGACTGGAGCTAGTCCACAGCTCCAGGCCAGGAAACAATGGATATATTGTGCCACAGGTTCGGCAAGGCGAGTTATAGGGGCGCCTCTAATGTTTGGCAGTCGGAGGAGGACTCTGCGGGGAGCACTCCGTCGTCCCGGTTTCGCTTAAGCAGCCCGTGGCTGCAGTTGCCGCATTCGGCTGGTGGGCCTGCCGTTACGGGTCTTCCTACGGATAGCCCGCCAGGTCAGCCGCAACCGGCCTGGCCGGCTGGTCCAAGAGGTGTGGTTGGGGGCCCTGCGCTGGCAGGGGGTGTAGGACAGCGACTGCAACGGGGTACGCTACCAACGTGCCAGGCCAACCCTTGGGGCCGTGGGGTCCAGGAAATCCGTGGGGGCCCCTCCTATTCCTGTCACGTTTGACGGCAACCCGGATCAACTGGCGATGTTCTTGGGCCAGGTCATAAGCCACCTGGATCAGTTCACACAATTATATGCCTCCCAGTGGGCCATGGTCGGCGCGGTCACCGCTGCTTTGCGTGGAGAGGCGGCGGCATGGGCGGCCGACCTATATAGCGACCATGCCCGCGAGTTGGGGAGCGCGGGGCTGTTCTTGGACGCTTTGCACGGGAGGTTCGAAGATCCCACTCGCGCACAGAGAGCCGAGGCCGAACTTCTAGTGCTGCAGCAAGGGAAGTGCCCGGCCATTGAATATGTACGAGATTTCCGGAGGATGGCCGCCCGTTTGCATTCTTCATGGCCGGAGCGACTGCTGGTGCATCATTTTAGAGCCGGCCTAGACCATGACCTACGGCAGGCCTGCATATACCGGGGAGTGCCTAACAGACTTCGAGATTGGTTCAAGGTGGTGGTCGAGCTTGAGATGGGCCTTAAAGAGGTGCATCGCGGAGGCGGGGACATTCTGCGGCCACGGCGTCTCGGGGATAGGCCTCGTGAGGAAAGTCAGGCCCAGCCACGAGCAACACCCAAGTCATCGGGGACATCGGGAGAGGCTGTTTTCCGCTGTTTCCGCTGTAACCAACCGGGCCATCGAGCAGCCGATTGCCCGGCCCCTAGCCCCCGTAAGGCCACAACAGTTAGTAAAGCAACACCCATGAAGAACACCGCTGAGGGTTCGAGAGCTGCCACCCAGCAACCAACCCCGGCAGTGAGAAGAGGGTCCCCAGCCACTCCAGAGCCCATGGCAGTTGCGCGCTATCAGATGGAGGGCGGTGAGGACAGTCCGGACGATGGATCCACTGATCCAATGGTGAGTGAACCCATTAGGCCCTTTGTTCTACCTATAGTCCTAACGAGTCCGGCAACGGGCGTACGAAGGGCATGTCAGGCTTTAATAGACACCGGGTGTACACGATGCCTGATTAGTAGGAAAGTAGCGGTGGAGAGCGGGTTCCGGATATATAAATTAACACAACCCATCCGGTTCGAGCAGGTGGATGGGTCATTGTTGGGAGGGGTTCCAGCGACTCATGTTACCGAACGAGTACGCATGGACCTGGGAGAGCATTGGGAAGTGTTACGCTTCATCGTAGTGCCCATTATGACAGAAGCTGTTATACTGGGTCTAGCTTGGTTAGATAAATGGACCCCTACTATATGGTGGGGAGGGGGTTACCGTCACGTACGTCTTGGGGTAGGCCCAATGCCAGTGGGTAGCGATGCTGAAGAGAAGGCCCCTGATATCCCAGGAACAATAACGCAGCTCCAGGAGAGGGAGGGGGAACTGCCATACCCCGAGGAGTATAGGGACTTAGCGGCCGTCTTCAGCAAGGAGGATTGCAACCAACTGCCTCCTCACCGATTGACAGATTGCGCTATTGAGCTACTGCCGGGGGTGAAACTCCCAAAACCCCGGATGTACGCTATGACACCAACGGAAGTGCAGGAACTCCGTAGATACATTGATCAGAATTTAGCACGGGGGTTCATCCAACCGGCCCGTTCGTGGATAGCGTCACCCGTGCTTTTTAAGGAAAAGAAAGATGGATCGTTACGCTTATGTGTCGATTTCCGGGGGTTGAATGCAGTATGCATTGAGCACTTATACCCCCTACCCCTTATGAAGGATTTATTGGCACATTTAGGGACAGTACATATTGTTCAACATCTACTTTCAGTCTGGGCCACCAAAACTGCCGCCGCAATAAATGCAAGGTCTTTAAAAACCCAAAATGACCCGCCTGCTTGGCATCATGACACCTCCGAAGAACGGATGTACGTAGGCTTTCGGGCACATACATCTTGTCGCCTTTCCACGCCACGCCGTCTCGGTTGGTCAACCACCCTGGATGCTCGTTTGCCCACTTATCCGTCAAGAGGGCCGTCCTGATGGCCTGCAACTCACTCCCTTGAGAGTTATGAATTGCACTTCTGGCTATCTCATGCTGAGAGAGGGGTATTACTGCCTGTATGACCTCCTCCCGTCTACTATGATATTGTGGCATTCGCGACAATGCGTCGGCCAGAAAGTTTTTCCCTCCCGGTACATACCTCAGCACGAACTTAAACCGGCTAAAGTATTGGGCCCACCGGACATGTTTGGGAGCCAATCGTCTTGGGGCTTGTAGTGCCTCCAGATTCTTGTGGTCTGTCCACACCTCAAAAGGCAACTCGGCCCCTTCTAAAAAATGTCGCCAGGTTGCTAAGGCCCATCGGATCGCAAAGGCCTCCTTCTCCCAGACGGCCCAACTACGTTCAGCCATTGTGAATTTTTGTGAAGTATATGCGCAGGGCTGCAACGCCCCGCTATCGTTCTTCTGTAGCAGCACTGCCCCCACCGCCACATCGCTAGCGTCCATTTGGACCACAAATGGGACGCTTGGGTCGGGGTGGCGTAACACAGGCTCTTTAGCGAATAATGCTTTCAATAACTCGAACGCCTTTTGGCAGTTCATGGTCCATTCCAACTGTTGGCTTGGACGAGGTTTCCCCTGCAGATGTTTCATCCGTAAAAGCTCTGTGAGAGGCTGGACTACGGTGGCAAATGATGGGATGAATTGGCGGTAAAAATTCGCAAATCCGAGGAAGCTTTGTAGTTGGCGCCTAGTTGGCGCCTAGTTTTGGGGGCTTGCCAGTCCAGTACTGCTTGCACCTTGCTCGGATCCATTTCCGCCCCGTGCCTTGAGATACGATACCCCAAATAATCTAGTTTTTCTTGGTGAAACTCGCATTTAGATAATTTCACATAAAGCTGGGCATCGAGAAGCTTCTGCAGCACTTGCTTCACAAGATTAATATGTTCGTCCTTCATTGTGGTGTAAATTAAGATGTCATCTAGATATACAAGGACCCCGTGGTATAGATGTTCATGCAACACCTGATTGATTAACTGCATGAACACCACGGGTGTAATCCAAACGGCATGACGCGAAACTGGAAACTACCTAACGGGCAATTAAATGCCGTTTTCCACTCGTCGCCAGCCAGCGATTTTAACCCTATTCCTGAATGGTCACCAGAGGTGGATAGGGGACAGACCCCTCAAACATGGTACTCCCAAGTCACAGAGCTCTGGGAGCGGGTGAAGGTAGCACGGCGGAAGGCTGAGGCAGCTGTGAAGGTCCAAGCGGACAAGAAAAGGGCAGAGCATAAACCATTCAAGGTGGGAGACTGGATGTATTTGGCTACCAAATACCTGCGGTTACAAGTACCGTGCAAAAAACTGGGTCCGAAGTATGTGGGCCCATTCCAGGTAACCAAAGTGATCAACCCAGTCACAGTCGAATTACGGTTGCCCGCCTCCTTAGGAAGGGTCCACCCAATGTTCCACAGTAGCCTCCTCAAACCGGCACATAGAAGTCCCTACACCGATGGGGTACCAGGGCCAATCTCGGGGTCCCATTACGAGGTACAGGAGGTCCTGGACTCCCGAAGGCGGTATGGTAAAATCCAATACCTTCTACAGTAGAAGGGATACCCGCTCTCCGATGCAACCTGGGTAGAGGAGGGGGATATAAATGCACCCAAACTAATCAGGGCTTTCCACTGTAAGTGTCCAGGGAAGCCAGGACGAAATGGGTGCCATGTCGTGTATGCAAACTCCATCCTTTCTCTTCCAGGAAGGAACATGGTAGAAGGGGCCGCATGTCAAGCCCTGAAGGCTTGCCATACACAAGGGGACAGGGGAGCAGACGGCAGTCCACCAAGCTCGGAAGCCGCAGAGCAGCCCACCACCCCACCGCACCGCCGAACCGGGCATCACGTCCCGAACACCAGGTTAATGAGCCCGGGACCACCCGAAAGCCATATGTTGCTAGCAAGCACGGAAGTCCCCGAGCCTCAGCTGATACCGGCAAGCCGGGTGGCGGCCGGCGTGGCGCTGCCGGAAAAGAACTTTATGCCTTCGCACACGGACCTAGAATGGACATGGGATGGGGGGACTTACCCATATGGGGAGACGCTAGACAGGGAGAGCTTGGCGGCGGGAGGTTGCTGCATGGATCGGACGCACGGGAAGGGGGTTGCGAGGGCAGGATTCCGTCGGTGAAAGGGAGAGCCCAGGGAAAAGGTGGGGCACTTATACAATTTGACCGGATGTTGGTTTGGGACCGGGGGCGGGGATACAGGGTGGGGCACACAATTATAATGCGCCGGGAGGAAACCACTCCCAGCGCTGACTTTGCTTCACATTTGAAATAAAGAAGTCAACGAGTGCAGTGTGTACCGGCGTTCCTTATTTTGCTTTTCACCCAAGGACGACAACGGATGCATTGACACACTCCATAAGATAGGCTTAAGATACAGAAGGATCTTGACAGACTTGAATATTGGGCGCTATCTAATAAAATGAAATTCAATGGCGAAAAAATTAAGGTTCTACATTTAGGTAAGAAAAACCAAATGCATAGTTATAGTATATGTGGTATCTTGCTCAATAGTAGCAACTTTGAGAGGGATCTTGGAGTCCTAGTGGACAATCACTTAAATATGAGCCAGCAGTGTGCTGCAGCTACCAGAAAAGCCAACACAGTGATAGGCTACATTAACAGAGGGATAGACTCAAGATTACGTGAAGTGTTAATACCACTTTACAATGCCTTGGTAAGGCCACACTTGGAATACTGCATCCAGTTTTGGTCACCATTATGTAAAAAAGATGTTAAGACTCTAGAAAGAGTACATAGAAGAGAAACATGTAAAGAACAGTTGCTGGAATTGGATATGTCTAGTTTAATGAAGAGAAGGATGAGGGGTGACATTATAGCAGTGTTCCAATATCTCAGGGTTGCCAAAAAGAAGAGGGAGTCAAGCTATTCTCCAAAGCACCTGAAGGCAGGACAAGAAGCAATGGATGAAAACTAATCAAAGAGAGAAGCAATCTAGAACTAAGGAGAAATTTCCTAACAGAACAATTAATTAGTGGAACAACCTGCATCCAGAAGCTGTGAATGCTCCAACACTGGAAATTTCTAAGAAGAGACTAGACAGCCATGTGTCTGAAATGATATAGGGTTTCCTGTCTGAGCAGGGGGTTGGACTAGATGAACTCCAAGGTCCCTTCCAACTTGATGATGATGATATCTGCTTTGACTTGCATGATATTAGCTTTTTGACATTATAAATTGCCCATTTTGGGAGGGGGTCTGTCTTCAATATTATTGATCTTGGTGATTGCCAGGACAAGTCCCTGCAGTTAATTTGGCAAGATTTTGGAAGTAGTTTGCCACTGTCTGCTTCTCTGGGTTGAGGAAGAAGGACTCACCAAAGGTCACTTAGCTGGCCTAAAGTGAGACTAGAATTCAGACTCCCAGTTTCTAGCCTGATGCATGGATTGCTACACCAAACTGGCTCTCCATGAACACTCTAATTATATTATTTAAAATGTGAACTAATGGAAACCTCTTGTTTTGATTGACATTACAATGTAACTAAAAGCTATCCATTCCAGTTTCCATTCCTCTCAGTGGAATCTATAGCCAAACAATTGGAACTGTTTCAGCTACTGGTGCAAAAAAATTATTAAGTCAGTCACCAACTGGGAAATTATATTTGTAAGCGCATCTAGTATTTCCTAACAATGTGGATTTTCAGTTTGTGTAGCTTGTCTGATGGTAGGTTAGAATAATTGTAAATGTTACAATTACAAATAATTTAACACATATTATTTATAAATTATACAATTTATAATGTGTAATTAGTGGTACAATTTATAATGTGTAATAGTGATATCAAAGAAGGTTGCATTTCAAGTAAGACAATTAAATGAAAAATAATCTTGTGTTGTATCCAAATGATATTCAAATTTGTGCTTGTCAGAACTAACAAATTTCAGCCAGGAGTTTTGGAAACAATCTGATTTTGCATCCTAGGGGCGGCATTAGGTCTGACACATTGCTTTGACTTAGAGAAAATGGAACTAGTCAAATTATGAAATTGAAGTTTCTTTGAAAAGTTACAAACAATAAATGCTACTGTAATATTAATACAATACATTAATATAAAATTATCAATTTATTACTAAAATTATTATTACTACTACTACTACTACTACTACTACTACTACTACTACTAATAGTTGGAAGGGACCTTTGAGGTCATCAAGTCCAACCTCGTGCTTAGGCAGGAAACCCTACACCATTTCGGACAAATGGCTGTCCAGTCTCTTCTTAAAAACTTCCAGTGTTGGAGCATTCACCACTTCTGGAAGCAGGTTGTTCCACTGGTTAATTGTTCTAACTATCAGGAAGTTTCTCCTTAGTTTTAGGTTGCTTCTCTCCTTGATTAGTTTCCATCTGTTGCTTCTTGTCCTGCCTTCAGGTGCTTTGGAGAGTAGCTTGATTCCCTCTTCTTTGTGGCAGCCCCTGAGATATTGGAACACTGCTATCATGTCCCCCTCATCCTTCTCTTCATTAAACTAGACATACCCAATTCCAGCAACCATTCCTTATATGTTTTAGCTTCCAGTCCCCTAATCATCTTTGTTGCTCTTCTCTGTAGTCTTTCTAGAGTCTCAACATATTTTTATATCATGGTGACCAAAACTGGATGCAGTATTCCAAGTGTGGCTTTACCAAGGCTTTGTAAAGTGGTATTAATACTTCATGTGATCTTGATTCTATCCCTCTGTTAATGCAGCACTGCTGGCTCATATTTAAGTGATTGTCCACTAGGACTCTGAGATCTCTCTCACAGTTACTACTATTGAGCAAGGTACCTCCTATACTATACCTGTACATTTGGTTTTTCTTGCCTAAATGTAGAACCTTACTTTTTTTCACCATTGAATTTCATTTTGTTAAATAGCGCCCAGTGTTCAAGTCTATCCAGATCTTCTTGTATCTTAAACCTGTCTTCTGGAGTGTTGGCTATTCCTGCCAGCTTGGTGTAATCCGCAAATCCCCCCATCCAAATAAATACATATTTCTTCACTATACAACTTACACAATTGGGCTGACTCAACAATATAACATATGATATAAAGTTTTAAAAAAGATATACATGGACATACAAACAAATCAAAACATATGTATACACATGCACCAACAACTTAAGAAACTCTGATCAGATTCTGTAAAAATAAAACCTGTTGCTTCTTTTTTAGTGGTCAAAATACTTGACAACTGAGGAAAGATAATCTCTTCTGACAAAGGGATGTTATATGGGTAAAAGTAGTTGGGGGTGGTCAGTAAATGATTTCCTCTGAACTGAGTCATGCTGTTAAAAAGAAAAGGTGAGAAACAGAAAGATAAGAAGAGCCGAGGTGGTGCAGCAGTTAGAGTGCAGTACTGCAGGCCACTTTAGCTGACTGTGTTCAGCAGGTCAGCGGTTCAAATCTCACTGGCTCAAGGTTGACTCAGCCTTCCATCCTTCTGAGGTAGGTAAAATGAGGACCCAGATTGTTGGGGGCAATGTATATATATATATATATATATATATATATATATATATATATATATATATATACATTGCTTACTGGTGTACACCGCTTAGAGAGTGCTTGCACTTAAAGCGGTATATAAGTCTCATAAATAAATAAATAAATAAATCTCATGAGGTTGTTACCTAAATCTTTAAGAAGCACTTCTTTGGTTTTAAAACTATCCTTTCTTGCTTTAAAACTAAAGCTTTTCTAACTAAACCAAATTTGCACAGCTGTTATGTCATGGTTGGACAATTTTCCCAGAGTTGGAATTGCCAATCATTGGATAATGATGATACAGGAAGAGCAAGGCCCTTTTAAAAGGTTTTTGGTGGAGGAGAAAATTAAGGGTTGAAATTGAAGTAGGAAGCCTCTGAGGATCAAATTGTTCTCATTTCCAGCTTAAAAAACCCTCTACAGCCCACAATGTCTGAGCCTATATCATCAAGTTACAGCAGCAAACAGTCAAATCCTGACCATGGAATTTGAGAATATTGGCAGAATATTTTTTTTAAATATGGACTTTAGTGCACTTTGCCTCCTAGGGGCCTCCTGCTTCCATTTTCCTTCCTTCCTTCCTTCCTTCCTTCCTTCCTTCCTTCCTTCCTTCCTTCCTTCCTTCCTTCCTTCCTTCCTTCCTTCCTTCCTTCCTTCCTTCCTTCCTTCCTTCATTCCCACCACTGCTCAATGTTTATTTGTGCTAAATGATGATCGTGTAATTTTGGGATGCCTCTGACTGCATGCAGCCCACACATTGATGGCAATGTTACAATAGTTTTCTGTTATCTCCATCATAAAGTTCTAATCTCCATAAATGAACAACAAAAGCCTTTTAGTTTCACTTGCTACTGCCTCTTGTTCTTAAAATTCTTTTGGAGAAAAATTAAGATGATACTTTCTTAAATGAATTAAAATTCATCTGCTCTCTTTCATTGTGTGCGTTTCTTTGTGAGTTTTAAGTCACTTCAGGGTTTAAAACCTGGGTTCCAGATAAATCATGGCAGATCCCTTATTCTAGAGCATTCAGTGTATTTTTATTTTAACAATTAATTTATATCTCATCTTTGTTATCTTTATAAATAACTCAAGGTGGTGAACATACATAAAACTCCTTCCTCCTCCTATTTTCCCCACAACAGCAACAATCCTGTGAGGTGAGCTGGGCTGAATGAAAGTGACTGCTCCAAAATCACCCAGCTGCTTTTCACGGATAAAATGGGACTAGAATTCCCATCTAGCTTGGTGCCTTAACCACTAGACCTACAAGCTGACCTACAATAGGTAGTACAAAGAATTTGTCTAACAATTCCAATAAGCCCTGTGGAAAATGCCAAACCTGAATATACCCATTGAAGTGCTTAGGGGCTTATGGGTTTAAAGTGTCTCCTGGAATAGTATCTGCAACATTGTGAGCAATCATCAGAAATGGTGGACTGATACCATGATATGCTCTTTGTGTCCCATCCTTCTTCTGAAAAGACTGTCCTGGATATAGCATAGCTTTAAACATAAGGCATGCTTCTTAGGATAACAGTCCAGACAGCTCATTTTTGTAAAGGCCTATTAATGTCAGCATTCTGTGCTGACCTTTCAAGTTACCTTGAAGATAAATAAAAGTTCGTTGTGGTCTGTCTAGGTGGCCTTTCACTTGTTTGAATTGCATGCCACAATTATGTCTCCAGGACATTATTATTTTTTTCTTCTAGGCATATTGGAATTGTTAACAGCATAGTCTTACTGTAGAGTGACTTAACTTCAGGAAAATAAACCAAAGCACAGTTTCACCTTTATGTGAAAGAGAGATTAATGGTCTTGAAGAGGAAGACATTCTACTATAAGACTTTCCATAAATCATTGTAAACTGTTTGTTGTTTTTTAGCCAATTGTATTTGTTATTTAGCAGTTATTTAGCAGCGAGTCAAAGCTTCACCAGCTTCATTATATAAGATAAAAATACTGCAGTCTCTAATAGCTTGCATTTTTCTCAGAAGAATCTCAAAAGATTGCATGTTGATTCTTTTTCATACAAGGTATCTGTGCTGGCAGTGAATTATGGTTTTTCTTAAGAAGTTTCTGGGCCTCAAATGGACAGGAAATATTTGCAGAAATTTATGAGCTTGTAGTGACTTAGTATTAGTATCTCTAGTTTTATTTATATGGATTCAAACTTTTCAGGTTCTTAGATTTCAAATTCTAGAACTATCAATACAAATAGACTCTCTAGCACACTTTAGATGACCATAATATAGAGCAGAGGTCCCCAACCTTTTGGGCACCAGGGGCCGGTTCCGTGGAGAAAGGTTTTTCCATGGACCGAAGAGTGCATGGATTTGTGTGCTGCCTGCATCCCACGGATGGGGCTTTGTTTGTTTGTGCAGACTGGTTGCTGGCATGCTGCAGCCTGGTACCAGTCCATGGATAGGAGGTTGGGGACCCCTGATATTGAGGATCTGGGAATTAAACCTTCCTCCTATTCCATATGCCCCCATCTATAAGTTACTCTCTTTCAGAGTAAATGAAATTTGGTGGGCAGGGGATAAATTAAGTCAATGCAAGAAAGGAAAGAATGGATACACACACATATACATGTACATATATGTCTGTCTCTTTATGTGTCACTCTCTCTATGTGTACGTGTATGTGTGTTTGTGTGTGCGCGTGCACACATATCAGTGTATCTTGACTAGGGTTCAGTTAGTCTAGGAAGGAAGGAAGCTTGTTTGAGTGCCACGTGTGATGTTTATTCCTTTGGCCTGAGGTGAAACTGTCTGAATCCATATAAAGTGCACAATGTATTGCACTGTGCTTCATATTCCAATGACATGGTATGTACACACATTGTCAAAAATGTTATTGTCTTTAGAGAATGGGAAGAAGTAGGTGAAAATTACAAAAGCTACGTAGTGTCTGATGAATGCAAAAACACACATAAACATGCAGGCATTTTCTTTTGTTGTTGTTGACAATACATGATTTTTATAATATGTTGAAAAAAATATGTGCAGTAAGGGCAATTATCCATCAATCCTTGTAAACGGTGCTATGTGTCTTCCTGAATCTCCGATGGAACAACAAATGTTTCCATGCATATGTGTGCTAGCTCATGCATGCACACACTTTGTGACCATAAGGTCTGAGCCTGAATAAATGGTTGACAACCTGTTGCTATTTGTGTACAAATACAGGTATGTGTACAAATACAGGTATGAAAAGGGAACTGATGAGGAATGAAATAGGATGAAAAGAACAGAGGTGCAGAAAGGAAATTTGATGAGAGATGAAAAGAAGGGAGGGAGGAGAGTTGGGGAAAGAGGGATATGTTTAAGATAATGGAACATTCACAAAAGTTATGGAGATAATTTTGTGAATGCTGTGGAGATACAGCATGTTACAAGAGTGGAAGAATGCTATGTTGAATAGAAAGAGTAAAAAAAAAGGATATACATAACTTAGTTCAGTAAACCAGACTGATGGAACAGAGAGAAAGCTTACTCAGGCCTCTGCTTTAGAACCGCAACACATAAGACTTCCAGTAACACAGCTTAAAATGAAGTATTTCTGATTCACACAACCCATACACCCCTTTTTCAGCAAATGGTACAGCCATCTGTTTGGAAGCCCAGCACAACCAAGATGAGTGCTTTCCACACCAATAGGCAAAAAAAAAAAAAAAAAAAGATCCAACAGGCCTCTACCTGGAAAAGACGTCTGGAGCCCAGATCAGGCCACTGGGGGGGGGGGATGCAAAATCACTCCGCAGCCTTGGATCTGAACTCCGGAGGCTTGGAAAAGACCTCCAGAGCCCAGATCAAGCCACTGGGGGGGGGGAAGCAAAATCACTCCGCAGCCATGGATCCAAGCTCCAGAGGCTTCGAAAAGGCCTCCAGAGCCCAGATCGGCCATGGGGGAGATGCAAAATTGCTCTGCAGCCATAGATCCAGGTGACAGAGGCCTTTTCCAGGCCTCCAAAGCCCAGATCAGGCTGCTGGCAGTCCACAATATTGCTCTACAGGCATACCTGGACTCATGCTGGCAACTTCTGTTAAAAAAAAGATGCCGGAATGCCATTTTGTGTGTTATCTGACAAAAAAAGTCCTGCCTCCACCATCCAGCCTGGATCCGCCCAGCTCTTGCAGCTGCTCCCTGACTCCCAGTGCAGACAGAAAGAGAGCAAGAGCGCTGGTGCAGGTGGAGAGGCAGAGGGGAGCAGTCTGGTTCCGCGTCTCTCCGGGGCATTGGTGCACATGCCCACAGGGATGGCTCTGCATGCCACCTGTGGCACACATGCCATAGGTTCACCACCACGACTTGAAGGGGAATTTTTCTGCTACTGCTTATTTCTTTACAGTTTGATTTTCTCTGGCTATTCTTTAGATTGACAGAGCCAATCTGAGTTTCCTTTAACATTTTTGTATTTGAACCCTTGGGATGACATTATCCCACCCTTCCAAAGAAATAAGGGGAGAAAGTCTTTTTATGCTTATAGCCTAATTTAAGTTCTTTCTCTTTCTACCTATTATTCTAATGTTTGCTTTGTCTGAAATTTTCTGAATATTACCAGTGTATCTACAATATGTATTCAATACCCAATTTTAAACAATTTAGGCATTATTTAGAAGACTAGCTTATATGAGAAAATAATTATATTTCCTGAAAATAATTAAGTAGAAACTCATGAGAGATGGTTTCATGCTCTGATTCTCATCTGTGAAGGTAAAATCTCAACAGCTGCAGAACATTCTTTAAATCTTTGAATTGCACACATAAATTCATCATCATATTTTGCTGAAATTTTAATAGCATGGCCGAAATAATCTTATAGATATACATAATAGGTATGACTGACATGGAATCATATTAGTTGTTTTTATTACAGTTTGGATACAAATTGAAAAGAGACCCCTTTTACCAGAAAGAATGGCAAAGTTGGCTCTTATTTGGTGTGTTTTGTCATTTTTCTACTAAAAGCTTATGGTTTTTTGTTATTTAAATGTGAAATGAGGTAAGGTCCTATGGTTGGCACTGTGGAATAACAATAATAACAACAACGAAAATATATAAACCACTGAACATGTGAATTGAATTGACTGACTCCTTGTGAAACATCTCAGTTCCTTTTTCCACTCTTTGAGAGATGCCAATTCCAAATTATAAG
The DNA here is from genome assembly GCF_016545835.1 of Crotalus tigris. Lineage (NCBI taxonomy): Eukaryota > Metazoa > Chordata > Lepidosauria > Squamata > Viperidae > Crotalus > Crotalus tigris. Next base: position 1,551,486 of record NW_024096545.1, on the reverse strand, counting down.
CAAAATAAAAGAATGAAAAATCAAAACTTCAGACCTAAAATTATAAGGTAGATTTGAAAACCATAAAAATGCTTGTAGATTTAGAGATATTTTGGCTTCGAGATTAAGAATTATATTTTCAAAGTTTCCTCTATAAATGTGAACAGTTCAAAAGTAATAATAATAATAATAATAATAATAATAATAATAATAATAATAATGAGGCACTACCTTGACGTGGTTGTGGGGCTTGTGTACTCTGAGGAAGATGAGAGCTATGCCAGAGGTTCAACCATACTGGACAGGTCTCATCAGAGGAGTCAGACAAAGAGTGTCTCTCCCATAAAAAATATGGTGAGACGTAAATTTCAGAATGCCATACCGGCTCGGACGTCGCCCGGGTTAACAAGGTCCGCACTAGATATTGGAGTTCCTGGATATCTGGTGAAAAATGGGTTACAGGACTCAGGACTGTTGGCTGAGCAACCAGGGCCAGCAGCTGCAGAACTACTGGAAGAAAAGGTGTTTACCCGTCGCAGATACACAGTGATGGAAAACAAAGAAATAATGATCTGTTACTACAGATCAAGTCCAACAAGAAGAGGATATCTAAAACGAATGCACCAGTTCTGGAAAGAACAACATCCAGAATCAGAAATAACAGAACAGAGACTAGCAGATCAACGCCGATTTATAACACGAAATAAAGTATTCACAGAAACAGAATTGGACGAACTGCAAAGGTTTACCCAGGGCAAAGAAATCAAAGCCTTACCAGAAGTAATTCAGAATGTAGAGGCAAACCAGGGGGAGTTGGCAGTGAAGGAATCTAGCAGAGATATACAACTGTTCTCATTTGGAAACCAGGCACCTCTTCCTCAGGAAGAACAAAACCCTCTAACTAAAGAAATAAAAGAATTGAAACAAAGAATAACTGAGCATCTAGAACAGCACAAAAACAACAGAATAAGGCTACCTGCATTGAAGCTTGTTCCAAAGAAACAGCTAGCACAAGCATTAAAAGATGCAAATACTGCAATATCAAGTATAAGCACCAATTCACTGCAAGAAACAAACCAACTAATGTACAGCACAGCTGCAGTTATAACAGAATACCTGGGATGCAAAATCAACAAAGAAGAAAAACAAACAAACAGTGCACCACAAAAATGGAAGGTTAGACTAGAAAATAAGATCAGCAAGTTAAGATCACATGCAAGCAAGCTAGAACAGATGAAAGAAAAGAAGCTGAAGAACAAGAAGACCAAAGAATACCTAATCAAGAAATACCACTTAGAAACAAGGAAGATCAAGGAAGCACTGGAAATAATAAAGCAACAAATAACAGCTATAGCCAGGAAAATCAGTAGATATGAAGCTCGAATTGCAAACTATAGGCAGAACCTCCAATTTCAATCCAATCAGAAACGTTTCTACCAATCCATCAATGGAGAAACTGCAAGGAATCAGTCAGTACCTGACAAGGAAGAAACAGTGCAGTTCTGGAAGCAGATATGGGATAACCCAAAGAAATACAACAAGGATGCGGCTTGGTTAAAAGAGGTGGATGCAAATAAAACAGAAGTTGAAATGAAAGAACTAGTAATAACAACAAAAATGGTAGAAAAAAGAGCAAAGAAAATCAAAAATTGGTCAGCACCAGGTGAAGATGAACTGCATGGGTTTTGGTTGAAACATCTAACTGTTATACACCCACTCATTGCCAAGCAGTTCAACAATATACTACAAGGAGGAGAAATTGAAAAGTGGCTAACAACTGGGAAAACCTACCTAATAATGAAAAATCCAGCAAAAGGGGCAACACCAGGTAACTACAGGCCAATTACCTGCTTACCAACAACTTTCAAATTACTAACTGGTGTGGTAGCTGATGCAGTACAACAGCATCTAGTTGAAAACAATCTCTTTCCACCTGAGCAGAAAGGAAACCGCCCCAATAGCAGAGGAACAAAAGATCAACTCCTAATAGACAAAATGATCTTGGAAAACTGCAAGAGAAGGAAGACCAACCTGAATGTGGCATGGATTGACTACAAAAAGGCATTTGACTCTCTGCCACATGATTGGATAATCAAGTGCCTAGAAATAACAGGAGTCAGTAGAAACATCAGAAAATTTGTGCAAAGATCGATGGCACAATGGAAGACACAGTTGCAGATCAATGGTGAGAGCTGGGAGAGGTTAATATCAAGAGAGGAATATTTCAAGGAGATTCATTATCACCATTACTATTTGTTATTGCACTGTTTCCTCTGTCAACAATACTGAATAACTCAGGACATGGCTATCAAACATCAAAAACATCTGCCAGACTATCCCATCTCCTTTACATGGATGATCTGAAGCTGTATGGAAAAACATCATCTGAAATAGAATCGCTGCTCAACACTGTCCGTATATATAGCCAAGATATTGTAATGGAGTTTGGCTTGGACAAATGTGCCACACTTGCTATCAAACAAGGAAAAATAGTGAAAACTGAAGGAATCAAGATGCCCCACGAAAATAACATTAAGAGTCTGGATGAGGAAGAGTACTACAAATACTTGGGTATCCTTCAAGCTGACAACATCAAGCACACTGAAGTCAAGAAAAAGATTAGAGGTGAATACATCAAGAGAGTGAAGAAGATCTTAAAGTCCAAACTCAATGGAGGAAATACCATAAAGGCAATCAACACCTGGGCAATCCCAGTCATTAGGTACACAGCTGGAATAGTGGACTGGACTCAAGCAGAACTAATGCTACAAGTACATCAGATGGTTGAAGAAGAAAAAATGGCTTTGGAAGAATATCTGAAGAACAATGATGAAGATGCACTGTAATTAGTATATCAGGAAGGCTTACTGTCTACTGGAGAGACCAAACTGGCCTACAAGAAAGACCAAATGAAGAACAGAATAGAGGCATGGGAAACAAAGCACTACATGGCCAATACATTAAAAAAAAATAGCTGGGAAAGCAGATAATAACAAGACCTGGCAATGGCTAAGAGCAGGAAAATTGAAGAAAGAGACCGAGGGACTAATTCTGGCTGCACAAGACCAAGCCTTAAGGACAAATGCATATAAAGTCAAAATTGAGAAGACAGCAACAGACAGTAAGTGCCGCCTATGCAAAGAAGCTGAAGAAACAGTGGACCATCTGGTAAGCTGCTGCAAGAAGATTGCACAGACTGACTACAAGCAGCGGCATAACACCCCAGACTTAACAATTGTCGATAAGAAAGACAAAAAAGTCTGGATAGTGGACATGGCAGTGCCTGGAGACAGCAGAATAGACGAGAAAGAACTGGAGAAGATAACAAAATACAAAGACCTACAAATAGAAATAGAAAGACTGTGGCAAAAGCAAGCAAGGGTAGTACCAATAGTCATAGGCTCCTTGGGTGCAATCCCAAAACAACTGGAGCACCACTTGAACACCATTGGCATTGACAAATTCGCTATTAGTCAATTGCAAAAGGCGGCCTTGCTAGGAACTGCTTCCATCCTGCGACGATACCTGTAATACCATCAAACATCCACATCTGCCTATCCCAGGTCCTGGGTAAGGACTCGATAGGTAGACAAAATGCCAAATCCAGTCTGAACATCTGGCTGACTGTGCGATGATTGATAATAATAATAGTAAAGTTGGAAGTGACCTTGGAGGTCATCTAGTCCAACCCCCTGCTCAGGCAAGAAACCCTATACCATTTCGGACAAATGGCTGTCCAGTATCTTCTTAAAAACTTCCAGTGTTGGAGCATTTACTGCTTCTGGAGGCAGGTTGTTCCACTGATTAATTGTTCTCACTGTCAGGAAATTTCTCCGTAGTTCTAGGTTGCTTCTCTCCTTGATTAGTTTCCACCCATTGCTTCTTGTCCTGCTTTCAGGTGCTTTGGAAAATAGTTTGATTCCCTCTTCTTTATGGCAGCCCCTGAGATATTGGAATACTGCTATCATGTCCCACCTTGTCCTTCTCTTCGTTAAACTAGACATACCCAATTCTAGCAACTGTTCCCTATATGTTTTAGCCTCCAGTCCCCTAATCATCTTTGTTGCTCTTCTCTGTACTGTTTCTGGAGTCTCGACATCTTTTTTACATCGTGGTGACCAAAACTGGATGCAGTATTCCAAGTGTGGCCTTACCAAGGCATTGTAGAGTGGCATTAATACTTCACGTGATCTTGATTCTATCCCTCTGTTGATGCAGTCTAGCACTGTGTTGGCCTTTTTGGCAGCTGCAGCACACTACTAGCTCATATTTAGGTGATTGTCTACTAGGACTCCGAGGTCCCTCTCACAGTTACTACTATTGAGCATGGTGCCACCTATGCTGTACTTTTGCATTTGGTTTTTCTTGCCTAAATGTAGAACCTTGCTTTTTTCACCACTGAATTTCATTTTGTTAGTTAGTGCCCAGTGTTCAAGTCTGTCCAGATCCTTCTGTATCTTAAGCCTGTCTTCTGGAAAAAAAAGAAAAAGTATTTTTTTCTGCTTGAAAGCTGATATTTCCACATGAGTTACTATGATATTTGCAAGAAACTTATGGGTTAGTGACTCTACAGTCAACTGGGAAAGGAAGATACAGATGATAGGTACCCACTGGGACCCGTAAGGAACATATGCATGCAGAGTAATGAAAATTTATAGTGATGGGAAAATTAACTCTATTGGCACTGGGAACTGGGGAAATTCTAGGATTTTTTGTATCTTGTCAAGAATTCTGTGTCTAGATCTAATTTTTTACTTGATATCTTTAAGAGGAAATAGAAATTGCTACTCTCCCAGTAGAGTCTGGGATGGGGAGACCTGGAAAATTCCATGACATTACTAAGAATAGGGAAAGCAAAGCCAAGGGGAAAAAAATCAGATAGGTGGGAATCAAATAGTCAAATATTATGGATATATTTCATTTAATATTTATATAAACTGAAAATGTACATCAAACAGAGACCTTAGGAATAGCTTAGAAGAAAAGTAATTATCTGGCTTGTTGAGAATAAGTAGAACTCGGAAAGGATCTTTCTAAGGAATATAAAACCAAAGCATGCAGGACAGTATCAGAATCCTATTTCAGAAAAATAGTTTTTATTTTCCATTGTTCTCCCAGATCTAATCAAAATATAACTTTACAAAATTTTGAGGTCCTGGTTCAAAACTTTGAATGTTGGGAAGGAAAATTCAACTCTTTTGTTATATCCTACCTTCAATATTAGGCTATAAGCCTGGTATTCTAAGTGATCTTCAATGTCTCTATCAGAATTGCTCAGTATATTGCCCTGTTACAGAAGTTATGGGCATGATTATAGCCATGGTACTGACTAAAACTTATAAGGTCGCCTTATGCATTTTATAATCTCTGATTTTCCCCCAAATTTGCATATTTTAAATTCCAGCTTTCCAGACCTAAATCCACATATGTATCTTTCGGTTGTGGATGAAATGAAGCCACAGATTGTGAACACGTACATGTACTATGGATCCACTGGACAAATACTGTAAAATATTGGAAAATGAGAAAGATTCCAAAGCTCACATTTTCCTGAATTGCTCACATTTTTAATGTTGCTGGCTATTATATATTTGAAATATTAAGAATGTTTGAAACCACATCCTCAGACAATTATAGTTTGCATCAATATTTCAGGAATAATATATGCAGAACTGTTAAAATATAGAAAATGATTATGAATTTGTTAAAAATTATGCAAGCATATTTTCCCTTCCCTTTCTGCAAATGATCTAAGAATCAAGCAATTTTGATTTTTTTATATAATGATTCAAAAATTAAAAGCTATAGATTTTGCAAAGTGAATTGTTCAGTTCTACAATTATTTTTAAAGAAATTGTGACAAAATAGAATTAGTTTATCTGGAAAAGTAAGGTTATTATCAGCATGTCAATGTTTATCTCATTCAAATTCTCATTTGCATGCAAATGATTCTAATTAGGTCACTGTTGATCAATATTTATGTAATCATTTTCTAAAGTTTAGCATAAAGATTTTCCAAATCAACTTTGCGTAATGGGGTATTCCATTAAACCTGTAATAGTTGATTATGATTTTCTCAAGAAAAGGGAAAGGTGCATTTTTTCAGATAACTTTCAAATTTTGTATTTAGCTTATAAGTAAGATAGAAGTATCATATTGTAATAGAAAATATTTAAACATATATTTTCATACCCATTTCATGCTTATTGCCTTTGCTTCCTTATTTTTCAGTCCATTTTCCAACATTGAACTGAAAATTTAAAATATGAATATGAACTAATACTCACAAATTATAACACAAAAATGTCAATTTTAAATATTCATTTATGACCTTTTCACCTGTAACTTAATTGAAGATAACAAAAATACGTAATAGTGCATTAAATCATCTGCGATATTGTACCATCAACATTGGAGAAATTGTTTTAACACAAATTTTCCTTATGTTGCATGGATGTCAAGTCACCATGTTGTGATTATTCTTTTTAAAAATGAGAAATTCCTGGTTATAGGAGAGTCAATTTTTAGGTGAACAGAATCTGTAATCAGCAGAATAGACATTCAATTTAAGGAGACATATTATCTCCCTGGAACAAAAACAAAAAATTGTGACTGAGATCCTTATTAAAATAATCAACCCCACAGATTTTTACTCCTTTCTTCTCTTTCACTTGGGATCTAATGCCATGGCAATGAACCCCAAAACAATAAAAAGAGATTAAAACAGCTAGGTAAGAAAGTTAAGGATTTAGGAGAACAAATGGTATTTTCATCTATACTTCCAACAAAAGGTCAACATCCTATGAGGGAGCAAAGGATTTTAGAACTGAACTACTGGCTTAAGAATTGGTGCCATCAAGAGAACTTCAGATTCTTTGGCCATGGCTTACATTACCTACATGAAGGGATCTTTGCAAAGGATGGGCGGCATCTCACAAGAACCGGGAAAAATGTATTCAGAAAATGACTGACTCATCAGAATTAAAACTGAGGGAGGAGGGTGACCAATCTTTACTGCCTTTAGAACCTAATTCCAAACAAAGACCACTAGATAAACAACAAAATAAGGGAAGGGAAAGAAGAAAAACTCAAATGCAAAGTTGGAGTTGTAGGAAGCATACCCAAGGTCAGCCACAAAGAACTTAAATGCCTATACAATAACATTTAAAGTTTAGGGAATAAGCAGGGTGAACTTCGAAATAGGTATGATATAATTGCCATTAGCAAAACCTAGTTGGATGAAACTCATGACTAGAAGGATAGAAGGATTCAAACTATTCAAAAGGATACAAACTATTCAAAAGAAACAGACCTAACAAAAAAAGGAGATGGAGTTGCATTATATGTAAGAGACCACTTACTCTCTACTGAGATACACAAAGCTTATTAAAATATACATGGGTCAACATAAAAGGAAAAAAGAATGACATTGGCATTGGGGTATACTAAAGGTCACCCAGCCAAGCAGAAGAAATAGATGAACTATTTGCTAACAATTTAATACATATGTAGGAAACACACCAAAATAGTAATGGGAGATTTTTAACTATTTTGACTGGGAGACCAACTCTGCAACAAATGGGAGAACGAACAGGTTTCTGACCAACCTAACTAACAACTTTGTCAACCCAAAGGTAGAGGAGAGAATTAGAGGGGCAACTATGGACCCCATTCTTACTAACAGATAAAAAGTGATAGAGGAACTTTGGAACATCTGTCTTCCTACAAAAAAATAATGCAACCCAACTACCCAAAACAGAACCATAAAAAGCAGGCTAGGAATGCAAATTAAAATAAGCGAAAGTAAGTAAGAGAATACCTGTCAGCTCTAGATGAATTTAAATCATGGGTCCTGATGGATTACATCCCAGAATTTTGAAGTAACTGGCAAACATGATGTCTGAACCATTGACCCATATCTTTCAAAGTTCTTGGAGCATTGGGGAACTACTTGAGTATTGGAAAAGAGCTGAAGGGGTCCCCATATTTTTTTTTTTAAAAAAAACATATCCAAAAAACTACAGACCAATCAAGTCTGACATTAATACCTGGGAAGATCTTGGAAAAGATAATCAAGCAACAAATCTGTGGACACCTAGAAGCAAACAAAGTTGTAACCAGAAGCTAACATAGCTTCATCAAAAACAGATCATGCTAAGCAAATCTTATTTCATTCTTTGACCAAGTGACTAAATTGGTGGATCAATGAAATGCTGTGGACATAATATACCTAGATTTAAAGGCATTTGACCCAGTAGAACACAACCTATTTCTTGGAAAGCTAGAAAAATATGGGATAGACAGTGCCACCACCAGATACATTTGTAACTGGCTGACAAACCATATTCAACATGTAGTTCTTAATGGAACTACGTCTACATGGAGGAAGGTGGGCAGAGGGAACCCCAGGGTTTTGTTTTAGGCCCAATACTCTTCAATAACTTCTTAAATGATTTAGATGAGGGAATAGAAGGGGAACACAACAAATTTGCAGATTATACTAAGCTAGCAAGAATAACCAGCAACCCAGAAGATAAGCCCCAGATTCAGAAAGATCTTGACACTGGGCCTTACCTAACAAAATGGGCCTTATCTAACAAAATGAAATTCAATATGGATAAAGCTAAGATTTTACCTTTAAACAAGAAAAACCATCAGATACAGACTAGGTGAAATGGCTCAGTAGCAGTAACTGTGAGAGGGATCTTGGAGTCCTGGTGGACAATCATTTAAATATGAGCTAACAGTTTGTAGCAGCCAAAAAAAGCCAATGCAATCCTAGACTACATTAATAGAAGAATCAAGATCACAATTTATTTATTTATTTTATTTATTTATGAGACTTATATACCGCTTTAAGTGCAAGCACTCTCTAAGCGGTGTACACCAGTAAGCAATGTATATATATATTTACATTGCCCCCAACAATCTGGGTCCTCATTTTACCTACCCCGGAAGGATGGAAGGCTGAGTCAACCTTGAGCCGGTGAGATTTGAACCGTTGACCTGCTGAACACAGTCAGCTAAAGTGGCCTGCAGTACTGCACTCTAACTGCTGCGCCAATCAGTATTAGTACCACTTTAAAAAGCCTCAGTAAGAACACATTTAGAATACTGCTTCTAGTTTTGATCATAACAACATTGAAAAGATGTTGAGACTTTGGAAAAGTGCAAAGTTCAACTAAGATGATTAAAGGCCTAGAGACAAAACATATGAAGAATGGTTGTGGGAATTGGGTTTGTCTAGTCTAGTGAAAACTAGGACTAGGGGAAACATGGTAGCAGTGCTCCAATATTTGAGGAGCTACCACAGAGAAGAGGGGGTCAATCTGTTTTCCAAAGCACCAGAAGGCAGGACAAGAAACAATGGATGGAAACTAATCAAGGAGAGATCCTAGAACTAAGGCAAATTTCCCTAAGGATAAGAACAATTAACTAGTGGAATATCTTGCCTTCAAAATTTGTGGGTACCCCATCACTGGAGGCTTTTAAGAAAAGACTGGACAATCACCTGTTTGAAATGGTATAGAGTCTCCTGCTTGAGCAAAGGGTTGAACTAGAAGACCTCTAAGATCCCTTCCAACTCTGTTATGCTATGAGCTAAAAATCATGGATGTTTCTGTCTCTGCTTATTGTATATGTTCTCCTGCATGTAGCAGGTCACAAACTGGCAATAAGTCTATTGTAAATGATGCAGTGAGTTAACACTGAAACTACAAAGAATCATTTTCATATTATGTTACAGTTTAGGATAGAAAAAAAATCCTTGTTTCCTCTCATGAGGGTCTCATGTTATTTCTCACCTCCTGTCTTTTCTATCCCTCATGCGATAGCAAGGTAGCTATTTTAAATGATGTTTGAATAGGAAACATCATCACATTCCAAGTTCAGCTGGAGTTCTCTTTCTCCAGCTCCTCCTTCAGAAGAAATTTTGAAACTGAATTCTTATGCAGAATTTCTTTACAACCCTTTCATACAAAAAAGACCAAGAAGAAAAGTGAATGAACCACTTTATCTGTAATTAGAACATATATAATTAGAATTTATATAATGTCATAAAACACAGCAATTTTCATTTAATTCTGTAGTTAGACATTCTTCATACTTAACGGTTTATTCTTTCCCCAATAAAGGTTGACAGCATCATTTAGTGATTTATATACTGTGAGTAACATGGAGTTCATTTTTTTTCCTTCCCAATGTTGTTATCTTATTTATTTATTTATTTTTACAAAAGTTCTGAATGGAAAGGGGCTCTGACTATGAGCAAAGACTGTAGGGGAGTTAATTGACCATTTAAATGTGTTGATGCACACTAACCAGTTCTGGTTTTAAAGACAGAAGCTTACGGAAAGACATTATATGGTGTAAAATCTCTCGTCTTCAGATATTTTCCCTCCATTTAGGATGGACATATTTCTGATAGACTGGATGTTCACAAAGCTTCTGATTTCTGAATGCAGCTTTTTAAACCCTAAGGAAGAGGCTTTTTAAATTATTAATATTTGCATATTTGTCTTGCTCTATTACTTGTCCACTTGGCCTTTCACTGGTGGCTGCCCTTGTGAAGACAGAAATGGTTCTATCTAGGTAAAAAAATGTGCTGATTTTTTATTTCAGGAAAGAACTACTAGAGATGCAAGAAATTCAGTCCAAGGGAAAAAGAAAATCAACATTAATAAAACTAGACCACCAGGAGGAGAAAGAAGGGTAAAGAGTAAGTAGATTTTAAACCCTGAGAAACAATTATGCAGTGATAACAATAATGATAACTGAAGGAACACAAAAGTGGCACAGAGTATAATACGGGAAAGAAGCAAACAGGGAAGTTAAGCAGCGGGTATTGAAGGGATAAGATAATAGATGAGTGGTTTTGTTTCACTTTGTTTAGGATTAAATAGATGGTCGCTTGAGATGAGAGAGAGAGTTTATATTCATCTTTTGTTCTTAATCAAGAGTTGAAATATTTGTGTTCTATGCTAAATGTATAATGTCTTCTTTTCTCAATAAATCTTATATATTACTTTTGCATATAATTCCTTCAAGGGTCAGACTTATGCACTGAAAGATGACATAGACTGTTTCATATTCTTAATAATTCGCCTTGCTGAATGATTGAAATCAGAAGCTGATAAGGAAGTGTTTCCTTCATTTCATTAAAAAAAAACTGCGGCTATCATCACATCATAACTTTTGCAAGTGTGGGAGACCACTAATGTTGGCATTTCTGTGCAGTGTCTGCAAGGACAGAGCTGAATTTTGGTAAGTTGCCATTTTTGTGTCACAGAGGAGGATTTGCACACAATACAGATAATTGCACATTATAAATTATATACACATTACACATTACAGTTACAGGATATAAAAGGCTGAACTTGAACATTTTCTCCGCTGTATTGGGGGCTCTTTGTACAGTAGTTCAAACATTGTACAGCTCTTTGGAGGCCAGGAAAAAACCCCTAGTAGAACTTTTTCCTAGCTGTTCTGGGAGTCTATAAATTGAACAAAGCAAAGAAACAGCACACTCTTTGGATGTCTATTTCTGAACTGTGTGTATATCACAAAGCATTCACAGAAATTAGTGGGACTTGCTTCCCATAAAAACCCACCATTGCCAAAAACCCCAATCCCAGCCTACCAACAATAACCTGGCAGTATTTTTTTTTAAAGTTTTTATTGCTCAGAGTAGAGAAATACAAAAGAAAAGAGTCTACATTAAATTGTGATTACAAATAACATTTTTCTGAACCAAATAGCAAATTTATATATTTGTTCCATTGTTCCACAATTCAGTGGAAGTAGAAGAGCTTTGCCAAGGAATATTCCACTATATTTCATGCCATGCACATTACAATTACTGTAACAAAGTTGATCCGTTAAGGCAAACATGATGAGAGTGCAAAGATTGCTCCGGTGTCTCATTTGTTACCTATTTCCAAAAACTGAAAGTGATTGCAGGGTCAGTGAAGAGAAATGGCAACAATAACAACAATAAATCTACTTTATCTTTTGAAGATAAGCAGAAATGGATTTTTAGGGTGATTTGAATATCCAGCAATTTATTCTGTGAGTGATACAACACACACACACACACACACACACACCACACACACACACACATACACTATCTAACTGTGAACAAGAGTCTCCTGTGTGTAGTAACCAACCAGCCATGAAGGAAGCTCAATAGATTGGCTTACTTGGAGATAATCCAACAGCCTCTTGGCTACGTGAAAGCACTAAATAACAGATGGGAATAGGATGACTGATTTAATTAGAATACTTTAATAGAGGAATGGCTAAGCCTTTCACAGGTCTATCAGTCAGATAGGGAGGGAGAATATTCCATTAAATCTTCCAAATGAATCCTTTCTTAGGGACAATATGTCAAATAAAACGGATCTTAGAATAACAATAATTACAGCAATAACAGTAACAATAATATTGTTTTTACTGGCTCATCTTGGAAGTAAGTTGCTATAAGAGGCCATTCAAAAATGCTACATGATAAATGAGTGTTTATGGACAGTCAAATATTTATCTAGGCTTATTAATTGAAATTAAATCTCATCTTAAAAGTTATATGTTTATTTGATTCTATCATAATAGTTAGTGCCAGGATTTTTTTTTTCAGAGAGGAAACTAAGTATTATAATTTGTGAAATATGTAAACTTTTTCCAGTTCAAAATTAATGCAGTCAAGGTTCAATGTGTGTGTATTTGTGTGTGTATAAAGAAATCATACAGGAAATTAAATTAATGTTTAAAAATCCTCTCTCAGTTACTCATGTCATGAAAGATAGAAGTCCTGCATTTTTAGCTCAAATTAGAATAGAATAGAATAGAATAATAGAGTCGGAAGGAACCTTTGAGGTCTTCTAGTCCTATCCCCTGCTCAAGCAGGATAGCTTATGCCATTTCAGATAAATGGTTGTCCAGTCTTTTTTTTTTTAAAGCGTTCATTGATGGAGCACCCACAACTTCTGAAGACAAGTTTTCCATTGGCTGATTGCTTTCACCATTAGGAAATTTCTCATTAGTTCTAGATTGGTTCCCTCCTTGGTTAGTTTCCATCCTTTGTTTCTCATCTTGGTGCTTTGGAAAATAATTTGACTCCCCCATTTTTTATTGTATTGTATTGTATTGTATTGTATTGTATTGTATTGTATTGTGTTGTGTTGTGTTGTATTTTACATTATATTTTAGAGCTCCATTATCTGTAGATTATGCTTACCCTAACAAAGCTAATGGCAACCAGTTGATTCAACTGTCTTCTTATCATTCAAGCAAATCTTAAACATGTGACATACTGTATACTAGGACTACATGATGATGAAAGAATGGCATACCAGAAAGCCTAGCAAGACAATACTTAGTTAAGAAGTTAGTTACTGAAATAATGAAGTTTTGAGTAGAAAAATACGGAGTAGATTATTCTTCTGATATAATTAATTTAATTATACCAGAAGAATAATCTACTCAGTATTTTCCCGTGCTTAGAATTTGTATAAACAGTAGTGAACAGTATGAGAAGAATGTCATTTGTTCAGTGTATCTGAGCATTATGAAAGATTACAAATTATACTGGAAAAAAACCTTCAGAGTAAAAACAAAGATATGAACATGGCATTATTTTTCATTGAAATATTGCACTTTCCTTCCCAAGAACAACTATTGTTCTGCCTGATAAAAGTGAACTCTATAACTTCTTCCAATTCCCTCAATTGAAATTATCCTAGAATGTTTGACTGATTTAGGACTGGATCCAAAAAGTTATATCAGATAGAAGGATGTTTCTCATAATCCTTATGTTAATTTAAAAACTCTTGTTGAAATGCCTTCCATTTCTCTCTCTCTTTGGGATTTCTTACAGGCTTATAAATCCTATAACCTTTTATTCTTTCAGGAAGAGTGGTCCTAAGTATTTGGTATGTATTTCAATGTGAACCAACCTGATCCACAGTTCTTGAGCTAATTTGTAAACTAGCATATAATTATTATTCTATTTTTCATACTTATCTGAATTTATATTGCATAGTCCAAGTTAAAAATGAAGCAAAGAACCTCTCTTATTGAAAAAATATGTGACAATTATAAAAATGCATAAATTAAGGGGGAAACCCACAAAAATTCATATAAGTGCTTACAACTAAGTTTGATTTCATTTTTTGAAGAATATTATGAAGCATGAAATGAATAGATTCTTCTGTCTTCACTTTATCCCATTTCCTTGTGAGCTCCCTATGTCCTTTTTCCTATAGATGTTCCTCAGTGTAACCAAGGAAATCACTGGTGAAGTAGAAGGGCTACAAAGTGAGCTTTTGTGGCTGAAGAAGCAGGTTCCTAAACTGTCATTTCAACAATTATACTATGAAAGCTGGTTTATGAGCTAAACTGTATTCAGAGATTTCAATCTCACACACCCAAACTGGCAAGGCAAGCTAGTATATAGAAACAGACAACCAACCTCATACTCACTTGACCAAAGATGTCATCTAGTTTATTTATTTATTTAGAAAATTTATATTTCTGCCTACTCGCACATGGCGACTCAAGGCAGCTTACACAAATATAAAAACACCATATAAAAGAAATAATAATAATAATAATAATAATAATAATAATAATAATAACTCCCCACCCCAGCAACAACACACTTTCATACTAGCTATTTAATAGCAGAACCACATCTTCAGCGCCTTTCGAAAGAGTGTTAGAGTGGACCCAATCTAATCTCTGTGAGGATGATGTGCCAGAGAAGGAGCCACCATAGAGAAGGCTCTTCATCTGAGTCCCACCAGATGTATCTCCTTAAGGGGTGGGACCCGCAACATTCCTTGCCTCCCCTCTCTAGTGGGTAATGAAACATCTGGAAAGGAAACAACCAACCTCAGAAGGCAAATTTAGAATACAAATTTAGCTGTTCAAAATTATTGAATAAGATAGCCTCCTTAGTTACCTGGTTCAAAAATTTAACAATATGTTTAATTTTACCTCATTGATGTTTTCCTCCCTAATAACCTGCAAAATAGATATTAGAAAAAAAAGTGAATAGCTGTGATGGTTCAGAGTGATAAGAGATAGTATTTGTTTTCTATACCATGAAACAAAATGGAAGGAAGAAGGAAGGAATATTAAAAACTATTTAAAGATTTTTTTAAAAAAATAATTATAACAAGCTGTAGTTAGTACAGCTTCTGTTCATTTTCATGCTGATGTATCAAGAGTGCACCATTTATCTTACCAATTGGGTCAGCTTTGATAGCAAGGAGAGTCCTATTTCCAAAGATAAATAAACACCATTTATCAATTATTAAATGGTCACATTAATGTTTAGATAGATACCTGCAGAAAGATATCATTTTTTAAAAAAGTCAAACAACATTTTTACCCTCAAGTGAATTTCTATTAAATACTACAGTCTGACTGGTTTTTAAATTTATGACAAATATTTTATATTTTGGAATATACTGTTGCTCCCCAGAATTACTTTGGAGCTGAGAAGATGAAATGAGGATGGGGATGTTTCTACTTTGCAATTCATAGCTATGAAAAAAAAAGGATTGGAGTTTCAATATATTTAGGGAGGTATCGGTTGATTCATTGAGTTTCATTATTCTTTTTTTTTCTTTTCATTTTCCTGACACTTAGTATTGACTTTCAGAAAGTGATAAGCAATACTAAAATGTCTTTTTAAAATACATATTTGTCTTGCATCAGTTGGTTTTATTTATTGTTTGATGGAGCCTTTTTATTCTTGTTTGTGTTTTTTGTAATAATGTGCTTTTATGTATATCTGTATGTATGTATGAAAGCAATATATACCAGCACAGCATCTCAATATCCCTGCAGCCAACTGATATATTAAGGCTGTTTTAAATTATGTTTGGGAGCTCTTCCACAAATTCAATACAAGCATAAGTTCAAATGTTCTGGGGCTATTTTAAGTGGAAATTTTTATTTTGCTTGTCCAAGGAAATTATTTTAACCCATCATCTCAAAACAAAACAAAACAAAAAAATACCCATCTCCTTCTTTCTTACTGTTGGAAATATGATTGCAGCTCTGTTATTTGGTTGAGATTGGTTTAAAAATCTAGGTGAAGATAGTCCATCAGGTAATATATTCTTCATGCAGTCGTATTTAGGAATATAAAATTTATTATTCAGGAATAGAGATTTCAGGAATACTTTTTTCCTTTCCAGTTTCAAGGCCCTCAAACAGCTGAATTTAATTTAATTTGGGAGACATATAAATTTAAGAATTAAATTAAATTAATTCTTAAATTTATATGCCTCCCAAGTCCCAGTGACTCTGGAGGCTTATAATTAAAAGAGAAAAACAACATATATACAAATATCACACCAACCAGAAGGCTAAACATCACCAATAAAATACAAAACCAGGCAACTTTGTATTCTAGGGCCTGGGAGAACAACCAAGTTTTAATTATTTCCTGATATAGTTATATTTACATAATTTTAGTAAACTGGAGTGATTTTACATTGTACAGAATAAGACAGCCTTAAGTTGTATTACCCAAAAATGGCACACATATTATAGTTACTCCATAAAATTGTTATCCTATTGTGCACTCAATCCCCTTGTAAAAATTTTTGAATGAGATCTCATGAGACTTCAATGGTTTAGACTGAGAACTTATACTAGGTATTCAATATTTAGCTGTCATTCAGTGTTCAGGAGACCATAAGTTCAACAAGAAGAGTGATAATGTTCCCACTGCCCATTCCTCAGCCATCCAGAGATTTAGTGCCATCTCTAAAATAAATGCAAACATCTATAGGGCTCCTTTTAACTTCTTTGTTAGTCAGAAAGTTGCTGAGGTTGAGAAACTCTGCCCTAGACTACAGGCTTGGCAGCTGAATTGACATCTGATTGAGCATATAAAATCTTAATGTACAGTATTTGCGGATAATGCAAATACTGTACATTAAGATTTTATATGCTCAATCAGATGTAAGGGCAGGGCCTATTAGGATGATATTGTTCAAAATGCCCCCAAATCAGCTCAGCCTTTTGCTTTTTCTATTATTCCAGGGAAGTATTATTGATCCACTATGTATCCCAGTATTTATTTTATCTCCATTTTAATTTATGTCTTGTTAGGATTGAAGTTTTGCAAAATTCCATGAATGAGTTCTGTGGGAAACTTTCATGTTACAAAACAAACCATTCTTTATGCTTTTTTAAATAATACTTTTTTACTGCCAGTATGTTGGCTGTTTTTTATTTATTCTGATGTCTAGCCTTATATTTTTCTCCTTCTGTTATTATATGAAAACATGTTTAAAATGTGTAATAAGAGTTACACATGATTACATAGATGTTAAAATATTACCCATACCATACTATTATAGCAAATAATAGCTAAATAATCAACCCAAATTTGCATACATACAGGAATATCAGTAGGTTTGCTCGTAAAATAATGCATCTTGAAATATAATTTCTGTCAGGATTTCTGCAATGAGCTAACTACAATATTCCATTGTTTTGAATGGGAAAATTAAATCTGCCAAATATTAAATTAGGGAATTGGCAAGAGTAAAAGTGTCCTCAGGGAAGGAGTCAAAAGATCAATATAGTCATCATAAATATGTGATTGGAGTCATTTCATGTTGCAACCCACATAAAAAATGGGGAGACCTCCCTGGTCAAAAGCAAAGCATCATTCTAAACAAAAGCAAATGGAAACAGCAACTGGCCACGAAGAAATAAACCATCATGTCTAATATTTGTGGTAGATCTTTTTTTAAAAAAAATCTTTGCATGCTGTCATGTTGCTCTTATAATCTTTTTTATAGTTTTTATTTTAAAGTACTATTGAAACAGGGTAGTGGCATATACTATAAAAGATTACATTTCAAACCTTCCTTGTCATAAACTGTCTGGGAAAGTCACAAATGGTGAACACATGACCCTGGGATTCTGCAACCATTGTAAATACGTGCTGGTTTCCAAGCGCCCAGATTTTAATCATGAGAAGCTATAGCAGTCGTAAGTGTGAAGATCAGTTATAAGTTACTTGTTTCAATGCCTTTGTAACTTTGAATGCTTGCTAAAGAAATGTTTGTAAGTCGAGGACTACCTGTACTTGAAGCCAGTTACTCCTGTTTAAGAATACTTTGAGAGAAAATAGCTTGAGAAGTAAATAAAAGAATGATGCCTATATCTGCATTGTGTAGACAGCGTAGGAAGGGAATAAGTTTTGAATGAGTTGAAATGAAAGAAGTTTGCCTCTTTCTCTAAGGTAGGCATGTCAAACTTGCGACATCATGTGATGTCTTATGATGTATTGGAACTTTTCCCCATTGCCGGCAATGGGATGGGCGCAGTTTCCTCATGATGCGTCCAGCGTGTGGGCCGGCAGTTTGACACCCCTGCTCTAAGGAATAAAAATTAAATTGCCAGTGTTTTTTCTCATCAGTCTTGTCCCCCTCTCATTTTCTTCTTTCCCACCTTTAATTCTTTACTCATGATACAATATTTATTTAAGCACACTTTATTTGCTTCGCTGTCAGTGAATTCTAGCCACAGCAATTTCAATAGAGTATTCCAGTACTGATTATTTTAATTATTTCAAACACACAGCATGATTGGCCTGAGAAAGTAGAAGCCATTAAAACTTTTTTTTTGGAGCAGCCTTTCCTGTTTAAAGATTTATTAATCAAGGGGAAATGAATTGTTGGCAAATGTACTAAAAAAGGAATGCATGAGAGAGAGATCTAATGTATTTACTTTAATAAATGTTATAAGGGCAGAAAGTTTCAGATAGCTCCAGAATGTGTGGGTTATTACTAATTGCTCTGCATAGGGCATCTTCTCTCTTCTGAAGGAGAGGACTATTTTATTACTGTGAGATTTAGTCATGTTCTGCTGATACAGGAATATAAGATGATAGACACCTGAGATAATAGAATCATACAGTTGTCGAGTTGGAAAGGACCACAAAGTTCAACCCTTGCAATTTGCAGGAAAGTCAATTAAACTATCCTTGAGAGGTGGTTGTCTAGCTTCTTAAAAACTTGTAGAGGTCTCACAACTTCTGTAGTTACTGTTGTCTTTTCCACTGTTGTACCTGTCAGGAAGTTTTTTTTTCCCTTACATTTCAATGAAATGTAGCTGCATCTTATAACATTATTTCTGGTTTTAGTATCTTTGGCAATTGAAGGTAATTCCTATCCATCTTTTTTTTTATGAATCTGCACACTTGTATTGTGTCCCCCCCCTAAATCTCTCAAGTTTTTTTAAACTGTCCTCAAAGGGCATGTCCCTGTTTCATCTTTGTCACCCTCTTCTGACCTCTTCTAGCTTGTCCTCTAGTATGCTTTTAGAAATGGAGTGACACCATTAGTGTAGAGTAGCATTTATTTGATAAATGCTTCTTCTAATGCAGCCCAGGACAGAATTATGTTAGTCCTTCTAGAAGTTGTTTCACCCAGCTGGTTTATGTTCGGTTTGTTGTCAATGACTACAGATAAGTCCTTCTCTGATTTAATGCTTCTAAGCCTATCTTGCATGTGCTCTACATTTTTTTCTCTCTCCAAATGTAATTCCCTTTCTTTCTTTCTTTCTTTCTTTCTTTCTTTCTTTCTTTCTTTCTTTCTTTCTTTCTTTCTTTCTTTCTTGATCTTGTGCTGTTCTTGTTCTTTGTTTTTAAATGTTTTAACAATTGTAAAACTTCTAGACTTGCTGGCAGTAAGATTGCATATACATTTAATAAATTATTATTACATTCACAACAATGTGAAATCACAGCTGCCAGTTCTTTAGACGGTTTTGGCCTTCATATGCATCAAGTTCTTCCCAACAATCTAGGATGTTGTAATGTATACTATATGTGCAGATGCAAGCAGTGTGGCCTTTTGTAACTGACAGATGGAAATTTTGCCAATGCGCAGATTTTCTAAGTGCTGTCTAATGCTTTTTGGAATGGCAATGTGTGCCAATAACCACTGAGATCACCATAGCCAGTTTATGCTAAAACCTTTCAACTTCACTTTTCAGATCTTTATACTTTGTGATTTTTTTTCTCAGTTCTTTGTCTTCTATTCCCTGGTACTGTCACATCAATTATCCACACTTTCTTCTTTTCAACCACAGTTAAATCTGGTGTGTTATGTGCCAAGGCTTTATCAGTTTGTATTCAGAAATTCCACAATATTTTAACCTGTTCATTTTCAACTTCTTTGTCAACTGTATGTTTCCACGAATTTTTCATTACTGGCACGTTATAATTCTTATAGATGCTCCAGTGAATAATTTTGGTGACAGTGTTATGGTATGTCATTGTTTATAATCTGTTCATGTGATCTTCTTACATTTTATGGTTTGTTGCACAGTCAGCCAGATGTTTAGACTGGATTTTCAATATCCACCCATTGAGTCCTTCTCAAGGACATGGGATAGGCAGATGTAATTATTCAATGGCATGAAAATATCATCACAATATATACATTGTTTCAAATAAAGCTGCCTTTTATTAGTGATTTTGTCAATGCCAATATTGTTCAAGTGGTGCTTCAGATGTTTTGGGATTGCACCTACTACTTTTCTTTCTTTGACCACATTCATACTATTTCTTTGTATTTTATTATCTTCTCCAGTTCCTTCTCTTCTATTGTGCTATCTCCAGGTACTGTCCCATCCACTCCCCAGACTTTTTTTTTTTTTTTTTTGTCTTTCTTGTCGACAGTTGTTAAGCCTGGAGTATTAAGTGGCAAGTGGTTGTCTCTTTAAAGAGCACTTTAGTTTCTTCATTTTCTATTATTTTATCTATTTTGTGGTCCCACGACTTGTTTACAAGTTAATGTAGTGTGCATCTTCTATTTTGGTGTGTTTTTCTGTATCTTTTTAAAAGTTTGAAGAATTTGAAATAAGATAGAACATTAGTTTATAATCTGTTTCCTACGGTAAACAAAAAGATGTCCTTTAGTGAAGTCAGCACTTGGCGCTTAATTTGTGCAATTTTATTAGTAAATTTAGAAAAGTTGTTTGCCACTGTGGCCTTTTGGGCTGCTTATTTTTTTACTGGAATTTCCAATCTCCTATCCAAGTTCTAACTAGGCCAAACTTTCTTAACATCTGAGGTTGGTCTAAATTGGCTAAATGCTAGTTTCTGTTAATACCCTACAGTAAAATTATCCTGATTTTTTTTCCCAGAAGCTTTTCACTCAGTTTTATGAAACTGAAATTTATTATTTTTCCAAAGGAAAACAAATTCAGTGAAATTCTTAGAGTTACAAAATTATAACCTTACACTTATTTATTTACCAGGTGGCCAAGGGTTCTACATGGGAATGACCTAAAATGATCATAACATTTCTTCCATGCACTGCAACTTCTTAAGTTCTTCATTAATTAAATCTCAAACTATGACATCCTAATTACTTAATGGAGCTTACTGAGAGTGACAGGAAATTGTTTAAGAGAAAATCTCAACACCAATAATAGCATCAGGTCTGCCATCTTCAGTTTTTTTTCACTTTGCTGGTATTCTGCCATAAAGTGCAGGGGAGGAGAGGAAGGAATTTGGGATGGTAAAGTTCAGGCAGGGGGGGAGAAGACAAATGGTAGAAAGGGGAGACATGTTGACAAGAACCAGAGGTACCAAATCAGAATAAACCATTCTGAAACCATTCTTTTCCCAGGTC
The DNA here is from genome assembly GCF_016545835.1 of Crotalus tigris. NCBI lineage: Eukaryota > Metazoa > Chordata > Lepidosauria > Squamata > Viperidae > Crotalus > Crotalus tigris. Next base: position 1,529,833 of record NW_024096545.1, on the reverse strand, counting down.
TGGGAAAAGAATGTGAAACTGGACCGAGAGGCTCCATGCATCTAAGCAGTTCCCAAACATCAAACCAACATGCTATTGGACACTGATGCACTGGTCAAGGGGGGGGGAACCCAGGGGAAAAAGTGTAACCTTTGTGAGTGAATACTGTAGCTTGACCTTTGCTACAACCACTTAACTTTAATAAAAGAACCTATCACTTCAACCAAATGGAGTTGAGGGTCTTTCTTTCCTAGAGACCTAAGTTGAGGCAGATCTGACACAATACCAAGAGTTTGGATTTTTAAAAAATAAATAAATATTCAAGCACACTGAAATAGAAAAATATAAGCATCTTTCATAGAATTTTTTCTTTTCCTTAACAAATCACTTGGTTATTATCATTATCATTATCATTATTGATCTACGCATTTTCTCATGCTAGGGAATTTCTAAGATAAGGTATATTCTAAATTGTTAATTCATTATATACACTGAAATGTTTTACTCCACTATGCCCATCTCTTTCTGCAACCTGGGTAAAACTGTGATTCCACCAACATCTGGAAACTCAGCTGTATTTCCATAAATAAAATGAATAGCTATGGAAGAATTCTCTTCAGATATACTAATAGACTGTGCTGGCAAATTGGCATGATATCTTGGCTGTCTTCATGCATTTTTATTGATCATGAGGTTAGTACCAAAATAACCATAAAACCTAGGAAGCTATGGATAAGTTATTATACCGTGCCTTATAAGAAAGATCTGCAGGACATTTTTCACAAATGCAAATGGGGTTGGTTGACTGAAGCATTTGTAATTAATTTTTGGATAGTTTGTAATTTATTACTTCTCTGTGAGTTATATATGAGCAGATGGCAATTTGTAGAAATGTTTACTCAGAAATTTTCTAATTTTAGCATCTAGCTTGCTCATCCTTTAATATCTGCTCAGAAAATGCCCATACTAACTTAAATGAGAACATATTTCTACACCATTTTTTTCTATTCATTCTTTGCCCCTCAGACCTTTTATTGGTTAAAAAAGGAGATAAAATGCCACTAAAAATAACATTAAGAAATAATAATAATGCAGTTCTGTGGAATTCAATAGCAGATGGTATCAAATAGCTTCATGTCCATATCATACACATATATTTTAGCAAACATTTTGAATCTTAATGCTTTTTTTGAAATTATGGATGGTGTAAGGTCTCAGATTGTGTCTTTTGTACAAGTGTCATTGAAATTAATTCATAATTGTTTCAGAAGATAGTTCGTGATGAATCCTATTGAATTTTGGCTCACTAAACTAAGCATTTTTATTCATTCAACTCACTGACATGCTTTATATGGTCCTAGATTATCAGAAATGATTCAGATTTCCTAGTATCACTCTTTCTCTATCTCTCCTGATTATATGCTTTTGGTATCTTTAAATTGTTACATTTAAAAAGTAAAATTATATAGACATTTTGTGTTGATTTTCCTTCTATCACCCACAACAATTGTCCATCCAGTGTGTTGGGAATGTCATGGTATCAAAAGGGGACAAACACATTGTTGAATATGACTGAACACAACTGTTAGGATCAAGAGACATAATCATTATGGGCCTTCCTAAAGTCCATCAATATCTCATATCATTCCCAAATAAGGACATAGAAATCCATTTCCCTAGGGATATCATTCACCATATCTTTCACTGCCCATCAGCCAGTGAAAATGTATCAAATACATTTTATTTTTTTAAAAAAACTATATTCAGATCTATTCAGTTACATATATACTGAGCTGAGCTGGGGTGGCACAGTGATTAGAATGCAGTACTGCAGGCTACTTTTGCTGACTGCCAGCAATTCAGCAGTTCGAATCTCACCAGCTCAAGATTGACTCAGCCTTCCATCCTTGGAGGTTGGTAAAATGAGGACCCAGATTGTTGGGGGCAATATGCTGACTCTGTAAACTGCTTAGAGAGGGCTGTAAAGCACTGTGAAGTGGTATATAAGTCTAAGTGCTATTGCTATTGCTATAGATGTATCAGCTTGATATAGGTACCTTTAGAGATGCATGGCATTAAGGGGACTTAATAAACATGAAACAGCTGTAAGGAAAAAAGTGACACATTCAGGTCTATATTAAATTTCAGGACTTTCTGAATTAAGCTTCTGATGCTGAAAGTCTGACATGAATTTGACCATTGGGGTTCTCTGGCTGTTGGAAAATGTGTGAAATGGAACTTGTTATGCCTTCATTGGGCCTGGAAAGAAAGCGAACCAAAGTTTCCGTCTGAAATATTTGTAAGAGTGGAATTGAATTTTGAAATAATGGGCAGCACTTTTTGCACTGAATTGGCTGGTCTGTTCTCCATGCTGTCAATTTTGTACCATGTGAAAGTAGAATCCTTCAGCTTTAATTTCTGATTCTTTTTCACTTACCATGACTCAATAAAATCTTTTTCCCTCCTTTTTTTTCTCACTTCTGAAGAACCAAAACCAAATATTAACCATCTGCATTGCAAGGTAACACTCCTGTTATCTCTGCACCTCTGATTTTGCCCCTACTGATGAACTTAAGTTATAGCATTTAGCCTTTTTTATATGCTTTCAAACTTAGGGACATGGCTTTGATTAGCATTTGAGGAAGAGGGTCTAGGGGCATCTGGTGTGGAAGGGGGAAGTGTCAAAAAAGTCAAGAAAGTGAGTGTAACCATGTAGGTGAAGCCCACCCCTTTTATGTCTGAGGCATATATTAAAAGGTATGGAGCTTAAATCTTAAAATCATAGCCACGATCTTGATTTCATTAGCAAACATGTTATTCTGCTTATAAATATTTTGTTATCTATTTTGTAATATTATGCCACATTGGAGAGGCAGTTGAAGCAAACCAAGATGCTAAACAGTTGCTTATTTGTAGGCTCCGAACGCCTTCCCCCCAAACGTTTAACTTCTGCAACTTTGAAAGAAAATAAAATGATGATTGTACAGATAATTATGACTTAGTTCCTCCTAGTAAACTCTGAGAATTCACAACAAGGATTCTTAAGAATTCAAAATTTTTCTAATCTCAAGACATCCTCCCCTCAATAAAAAGTCCCTGAAGTGGAGTGACGTCAATGAGAATACTTAATATGTTGCCAAGAGATTATCCTTTGGCAGAAAATAACAGTTCCTGGCCCATCTAAACAGGAGTCCCACTGGGCTTTCAATATCACACTTCTTTTTATATATAAAAGCAGTTTAATGGCTTTGGCAGCTTAATACAATCCATTTTTCTCTGAATTTTATACCTCTTTAGTCTTTCTGTGACTGAGATGCAGCGCTCTGTTTTCACAGATAGAGGGCGCTTGGTTCCTCTTTATTGCAGATCTATAAGCCAGTTACAGTACATCAGTTTTTCCCTAGGCAGACAAAACTGAGTAGAATCCAAAATATTAGAATAATATTTGTCTCCATTGCTGATGAAGGCCAGCACATATTAATTTGTCATTTGTGGCATATTTATCCACCAGATTGCAGACTATTGCCATACTGAGACTGTTAAAAGCTTTCATTAAAATGGATGCCTCAGTTTAATTCATTTCAGTGCAAGTGTGCTATTATGAAATGGAATACATATTTACATGTATTTATTTATGTATTTTAATTTTAAGCCCACTGAGGGTGTTTCTCAGAGACAGATACAAAAATGTGAATTAAAACACTAAAGGATTGGAACAAAATATAATTGGATATTTTTTTTTTGTCAAGTTAAACTTTCTTTTGTTTTGCCCAGCTGAAGATCATTGCCTTGAGATTGGGTCAGTAATGGTAATTGGTATAATTCATGGTAATTTAAATTTTGTTGAGTTAATATGTAATTTTTATTTGGCCTTACAGGAACCAAGGAAAACTTATGCAAAGCCAGGATGCGTATAAACTAAACAAAGTTTTGCATAATCCTTTTTAAAAATGAAAACACTGATACACACACTATAATAATTTACATGTTTTTTTTAAGGTTCTGAAGAGAAATGTCTTGCTTTTTTATTATAATATGAATTTTGCAATCACACTGGCTGGGTGCTCTGCGTTAAACTTCTGGGAGAAACAATCTGCTTTGCTTGACAGAATGATAATGTGGACTCTCACAAGTAAGAGAACTAACCCTTTAACAGAAGAATGTCCATTTTGTTCAATTCTGTAAAGAACAGAAGAGCCTAGCTTTCATTTATGTATGCATTATTAATTTGTTGAAGGAATATATAATCCAAAGCAAAGTTTGCCAAGGATATTTTATAACATTTTAAACACACCTTTCAAAACTGTATGAAACTATAAGGTACAGTGTCAAATGATCAAAGTCCTTTAGAATTAAACACAAAAAAATAAAGCCCAGGAGTGTAACGTATAATTCCTGACAAAATAGCCACACTACTATTCCTTTAATACTGAGGCTCACTGGCTGGGGTTGACAACTCTGGTGTAGATGTGGTGTTATATCACTTTTAATACCATCATTTTATCCTTCCCCTTTATTGGCTTCCTGAGATTTAGAAGAGCAATGCAGAAAATTGTTAAAAATATATTTTGGACCATCCTGAGATTTAACCCAACTTTGCCAGCATTCATTTATAAGACACTTAACCAAGTTTTGCCCTGGTCTACCAGAGCTTGGCAGGCTACGTCCCCCTAAGTAAATGTAGCAATGGGTGAGAAGAAGTGTGAGAAATCTACAGCCAGATCTAAAATCCTGCTGTGTGTGTATATATATATATATTGAGATAGACAAGTAGATCTTTTCAGTCTAAATTTTATCTTCTATTAAAATATTAGGGTTGTTTTTCTTCACCAGAAGTTTAAGGCTCCTTTCTTATTTACTAGTGCAGCTTAACATATGTTTAGCCAGAAGTAATTTTATTGGGTTGAATAGGGATTATTCCCAGATAAGTAATGACATTGTATATGCACAGCATTTATATACATGCAGAGAAATCCTACACATTCAGTAACAATCCTCTTGTGTTCTACATCTTATTAACTGTATCAAAATTTTATGTTATTTCAACGAGTCTGAGACTTGATCAGTTTTAACTGGATTTGGTTTCTTATATACCCCAGATGCAAATGTCCATATGTATGAATTAGTGGATTTCTTTTTACTATACTGCATTCATTTTTTTCCTTTTTTAAATCTTTAAATGGATACTGATTTTACACTAGAAAATTTAATGTTTGCCAAGGTACAACCATCTTGAACTATTTTTTGTCATGATATAACTTTATTAGCATGTGTTATAGTTTGCATGCAGTTCAGTGAATATCCAGAAAAGCTTGAATAATCTGTTTGACATAAATAATATTGTCTTCCTTTTTATAAGGATAGACTTCTTCTTTCTTTTATCTCATTGTACAATGCTCAGTTTCTAATATTTCTTTCATTTGACATACATCTGTCTAGTTCCATTCAATCTCACAATATAAAAATAAAATAAAATATGTAGTACAAAATATTACACCATAATATGCAGTTTATTCCACCTGAAAAATTGCAGGTTGTAAGATATTATTCTCAAATCATTCAAATAAACTTATGTAGTATACTATTTTCTGTTATGCTTAATTCCATCAAGCTTGTAGTCTTCTGTAAATGATTTATAAATCAAACTTTCTCATTTCTTTGAATGATTGATTTCTCTAAACATTAAAAGAACAATTCTAAGGAAAGCTATATTAATAATTTACCGTTGTCTTTAGTAAGCCTGTCCTAATGTAAAGCATGGATGAATTTGCCAGAATAAGCTCTTACAGCATTGCTCACTTCATAAACCAAAGAGGAACAGACAGCACTACTTAACCTGAAAGAAGACACCAGCACAATAATCCTACCAGCAGACAAGGGCAACGCCACGGTGGTTATGAACACATCTGACTACCAAACCAAATTAACCAACCTACTCCAAGACTCCACATACAAACACCTAAACATATATCCCACCACCTACCTGGAAAAAACCACCAGATCCAAAATAAAAGCCTCCCCCATTAGCGAAGAGATCCAGCAAAGAATCATTCTCAGAGAGAAATGATCCAGATGCCCTAAGCTCTATGGTCTCCCTAAGATACACAAAAAGGAACCCCACTTAGACCCATAGTCAGCTCCATAGGCTCACCTCTACAAAACCTAGCCAAATTTCTCGCCAAACAACTGCAGCCCTATGCGGAATGCATCACCTCACACGTACAAAACTCATTCCATTTCATAGAGATCATAAAGAAACAAAACTTACGGCCCAGCAACCTACTCGTGAGCTTCGATGTCATATCCCTCTTCACCCAAGTGCCAATCAAAGAAGCTTTGACAGCTATCCAAAACAAATATAACCCCCCCAAACACATCCTAGATCTGACCAACCACTGCCTATCCAACACATACTTCATCTATAACGGACAAAAATACAAACAAATAGAAGGAGCACCCATGGGATCATCCCTGTCATCTGTCATTGCAAACCTCTACATGGAACACTTTGAAACCCAAGCTCTAGAAAAATCTGATCACAAACCCAAACTCTGGCTCAGATACGTAGACAACACCTTCATAATCTGGCCACATGAGAAAGAAAAACTGGACAACTTCCTCACACACCTCAACAGCCTACACCCCAAAATAAAGTTCACCATGGAAACAGAAGCTAATAACCAACTTCCCTTCCTAGAAGTTTTAGTCTACAAGAAATCCAATGGCTCCCTAGGACACACCATCTAACAGAAGAAAATACACACAAACTGCTATCTGCACACTCTCTCACACCACCACCCAGATCAATTCCGTAGCCAAGACACTCATCTCCAGAACAAAATGCTTAGCTGACGAACAACACTTAAAAACCGAACTACACACTCTCACTAATGTACTAACATCCAATGGATTCCAAAGAAATAAGATTACCAAACTAATCCAAAAAGAAACCCTCACTAAAATCCAAGACAGAGAACAAGAAAATGGCAAAGCCCTCCTCCCATACATAAAAGGCACCACAGACAGAATCAGCAAGATCCTCAACAAACACAACATCAAGACAGCATTCTGCAAAAACAGAAAAATATCCACCATCCTAAGAAACCCCAAAGACAAAATTGAGTTAGAAAATCAAGGAGTATATGAAATCCCATGCACCGCTTGTCCCACCACATACATCAGACAAACCAACAGAAGAATAAGTGCATGCATTGAAGAACATAAGAACTCAGTCAAAAAAGAGGAACCAACTTCTTCCCTTCTGATCACAAACCCAAACTTCTTCCCAACACCTTAAAGCCACAGGACATAACATTGACTTTAAAAAGATCAGAATTATTGCCAAAACTGAACACTTTAATAACAGAATAATCAGAGAAGCCATTGAGATAGAATAAATAAATGAGATGATACCTCCCGCTTACCAGCCATTTGGAAACCCGCCCTTATTGACAAATGAGTCCCTAACACAAAGAATGACACCAGACTCACACTCATGAAAACCACACAGGATGTCACCACCACACATCCATGCAAAAAGCAAACCCAAACCCACACCGATGGTGAGGCGTGACCACAAACCAGAAGCCAGACCACAGCTGCATCATTATCCACTTTAAACCCCTCCAATCCATACAGGAAGCAAACTGACACCCACCATGAAGATGAGGCACGACCACGAATGCAAAGCCAAACAACACCAATGCTCACCATATCAAATCCCCCTGCAACTCAGACTAACCCGAACACAACAAAGCCCCCCCCAAACAGAACACTCCCCCATCCAATCAGAGCACAGCCAACCCCCCATCCAATCAGAGCACAGGCAAGCCCCTAACCAATCAGAACACACCTCCACCCAATCAGAATACAGCCAAGCTCCCATCCAATCAGTTCATACCCCCACTAGTAGTTAAAAAAAAGAAACAGCTATTGGAAGTGTCTTGGCGACGTTTCGACGAAGTCCCATTCGTCATCTTCAGGCTGGTGTTTTCAGCTTCGTGCTTCGAGGAGCAAATATATATATATATATATATATATATGTTTTCTGAGGTTTTCTCATAAACCTCATATAAATTCTTAGAACAATTGACTCTCTGAGTTTATAAGTTTATGCCACAGGTAATATCATTGATACGTGCATCTATAGAAAACTAGTATTCAGAGAAATATTACCTCTAATCATTAAAATCTTATAGACCTTAAGACTACAGTACTTATAATCTTCATCTCTACCTTCCACAAGCAGCCTTATACTCTTCTGATATATCATATCTAAAGATGATTAAGCAAGTAAATAGGAAAAACTAGTAGGAGTATAACAAGGGAATTCAGTGAGAATTTTTAGAGAAAGGTTCTTATCAACTTTTTTCTTTAAGTAAACTATGTTTATTTGGCTAATCTAAGAATGAGAGGGAGGACAAGAAGAAAAAAACTATTTTTATGTTAATTTAATGAATAGAAGATGAATTGATGAGCCATATCTATGGCAAGTTTGTATTTCCACATGAAAAAAACAAATATTTGCAGAAAGTGCAGGCTTATAGCAAAAGGAAGCTTGTTTGAAGAAAAAAGAATGAAGATTGGAGCAGGGAAGGCCCACATGTCAGCTCATAAGAGAGTTGTTTTTTTTTTTAAAAAAAAATCGAAGTCAGAAGCTGCTACAACAGGAATTGACAAAGGAAGCATCTCTTCACAAAGAAGAGAATCAAACAAAGGAGCAAGCTCACTGGATAAGAGCGATAACAAAAATAATAGATGTACAAGATTTTCTGCACAACTGGAACTCCAAAATAGCTTTCAGGCATTTGCAGAAACAGACTTTGAGTGTCCAAGAAATAAACTAAAGATGAAGGCCAGAGGCCTAAACAGCTAAGAGAAAAAGATGACAGTTTTGTAAAATGAGAAACAGAAGGTAATATGTGCTAGCCAGCCTTACTGTTTTATGAAGTATTCTGTCTCTCTGGAGAAGGAAATAGAAATATGATGGAGACTCTCAGGTGTCAATTCCTGCTAATCTGTGTGAGAACAAATTATTCTCCCAAAGTATTATACTTCACAAATTGTGGTGAGGAAATGTGCTATGCTGTAGCATGGGAAACTTGATCAGAAGTATTTTAAATAGAATCTGGAGAGTTTTAGAAATGGAAATCCAGAAGTAAGAACTGAGATAAGTAAGGTAACAATTTGTGCATCACAAGTATAAGTGAGAGAGTAGCTGTATTAAGGCCTATTAGACCAGATGATAAAATATCAGAAAATCTTTAGGTTGATGGCTTTTTTTATTACAAACTAAAGCTTGTGATAAGAAAATAGACAAGATGAATGTGAACTCTTATTAAAGAACAAATAATAGGATTTAACAAGATGTGCTGGGATAACTCCCATAACTGGAATACAGCAATTGATGGATAAAACTTGATAAAAAAGCAAAACAATAAAAAAGGAATATGAGTTGCATTGCATGTATGAATACACACACACAAAACACACATTTACATAGAAATCCAAGAATATGAACTTGGCAGTTTCAGAGAATCTAGGTTAAAATAAGTGGAACAATGAATAACAACAGCATCTTTGTTGGTGACCAACTGAGCACTCAACCAAAGAAGCAGAAAATAATTGTGAAGAAGGACTTTAATTATTCTTGCAAGAGAAGACTGATAACAAACAAAAGGCTGATTTACTCAGTTTATATTTTGGGTCAGTTTTCTCTGAGAAAAAGAAACCAGATCAGACTTGACAGAATGTATTTCAAACCTGAGTAAGAGTTTCCTCTCCTCCCCTTATCCATAACAATGAACTGAAATCGCCAGCCTATTCCTCTTCCTTATGATTGCCTGGTGAGACATGTATTTTCAGATATTCTGGAGAATTAATGAAGGAGCAGATCACTACTATAGGTTGCCAAATCCTTAGTAAACAGTGGGAATGTTATGATGTAATATATCTTGCCTTTATAAAAAGATGATGTTATGATTAATATACTAAGTATGAGTTGGATGACATGCTTCTTAGGTAGATGCATGTCCTATTAGAAAATTATATTTGGAAAATGCTCAACAATGGTAATGTTTCAAACTGAACTGGGGCATGCATGTTTTTGTTTTTGGTACTAGGGTGTTTCAACAAAATTTTGGAATTATGTTTGATTACATAACCCAGCAGTATAATATGTTGTTGAAAGGGCAAATGTAGTTTTAGGCAGCAAGTTTAGCTTCCAAACCATAGAATATAAATGCTCTAGTTATATTCTGTATTGGTAAAAGTATTGTACCTTGATTTGAGCAGCTATTTTTTAACGAAGATTTGGAGTAATGAGAGATGGAATAGAAGAAATGTGTTAGATTCCAGGCTTAGGAGAACAATCTTAGATAACTGTATGGGTTGAAGATTCAGAAAATGTAACTAAAGAAGTACTTAGCATTTTTATATCAAAGTTAAATGTTAAAATAAATTATTCTGTAATGAAATAATAGACTCTGCTTACACTAAGGAAACTCCAGATGAATTTGGGAAAAATCTTGTGCTGTATCCATAAGAATGAATTGACAGTTGAACCAAGGGAAGTGCTGAGGTCTTCCCATTAGATTTTGGGAGAGGAGGAGGAAAAGGAGGGAAATCTCAGAATGTTTTCAGTTGTATTTCTAGATAGAGCTGTGAATATGATTTGACAGCCTATAAAGACCCTTTCATTTCTGTGATTTTTTGGGGGACAAACACATTCATATTGTATCTAAATATATTTACATTTAGTAAAATTAGAATTGGGTCTTAAGAGGATTTTTTCTTTTTTAAAAAAATCAGTTTCTACTTCTGTGCTTTTTTTTTTTTTTTTTTTACTTACTAGGCATATCACTATCACTTTGCAGCCTGTCTGGTATTATTTGCTTTGCGATCTTAAAAAGTCTATTAGTTGTTCCATGATTGTGCCTCTTGGACTGAACAACAGGAAAGAATAGCTCATTGGAGAAACAGTTGGACACTAATGTGGGATATATATACATTCCTCTTAGAAGTTATGTAACGATAAATATAACCCTCCTTTTTCTTTTCTGTCAAATTGATTGAAATTAATTGCAAAATACAGAAGAAATTTTCAGCATAGCTGTGCATGTTATTGGACATGATAAAGCAACACTTGTTACATTACAATATCTAATCATGTAATTTTAAAAGACTTTGAAAGGCACAAGGTCAGCTTTCAGACTATCCTGCTTTGCCTTGGAACAATTGGTTTTAGAGAAATCAGCTTGGAAGCATCAAATGAATAATTATTCCATTAAAGAGTTGGATTCAGTTTATGAGATAAATAAGTTTCAGGGGACCAAATAGATGAACAGAATGATGAAGAGTGGATTATCTTCTAGTATTGCTACTACATACTTGCCAAAGGGAAAGAGGCATTTTGAACATATAGAACTGACCTGGAAATCTATCTCACATACAATATGTTACATATTATATGTTATATGCTAAGAATATATTACAAATGTGATACAGAATGTATAATATATTAGAAGCAGTCAGGAGTATAGTGGGCCTATAATACAACCATATCTAGCCCTTTCATGACCCCCCCCCCGAAACTCATTTTGCTGGAATGTGTGTAACACTGAAAACAGAAGATCCTGGATATGCGTATGAATGAATTATTACTGATGATACCAGGTGAAACATAAGTGGGTGGAAGGAATGCAGTGGATTGCATTTTTCATGGAGTCATGGAACAGGGAGTAAGAATGTGAAGTTCCTGATGTGATCGGGCAGGATGTGCCATACACATGAATTCTGAGTAAACAAGCTGAGTATAAAGAGAGGACTGGAATGAACCCAGACCCCAAAGTGGAAGGTGACTCTTGTTGGAATAGGGGACACCCTGAGTTTGATTCCCAGCCCACTCTAACACAGCCTGATCACCTGTGTTAAGAATGTATGTGAGTATTGTGTGAATGTGTAGCCTAGTTGGGCAACAATACTTACAGCAACCTGAGTAGCATTATTGGACATAATAATCTGAATTGGTCAAGCCTTGTTAGGCATAGTTTTTTGAATAGCGTTGTTGGGCATATTAACCTGAATAGCCTTGTTGGGCACAGTTATTTGAATAGCCTTATTAGGCATAGTTTATTGTAGCAAGATAACTTTGAAATTAGACAAGTACTGTATATGTACAAATATAAAGGGACTAATTAAACTCAGTGAATGCTTTCTTTGCTTTTTGTCTGAATAACAGAAGAATAAGAGAACTACTGGAAAAACTCTACTTTGAGTGGTTTGAACTCAATTTTATGACAATAACACGGCTTGATGAGGTCACAGTTAGTCCTCAGGGAATAAACACCTGACAATTTGTGTCTTCAGTTCACAATTACAGCTATGCAAGATGGCTTTAATAACGGGATGCTTCATAACCCTATTTTGATGCTTATTTATTTACTTACCGTAAATGCCGGCGTACAAGGCGACCCGGCGTATAAGACAACCCCCGTCTTTATAGCCGGGCCGCATTCCTAGAACGTCGTCTTATACGCCGGAAACTACCAGTATTTCCGGCGTATAAGACGATTCGGCGTCTTTGGCGCCGATTTCAGCACTCGCAGAAGTCGTCTTATACGCCGGCATTTACGGTATTTAATCAGTCAGTCTTTCAATTTGATTTTCATCATCTAGATCACTGTTTCTCTATCTCAAAAACTTTAAGATGTGTGGATGTCAACTCCCAGAATTCCCCAGCTATCATGTATTATATAATCTGAACCATTAACTATCTTCTCAAATATCTATTTGAATGGAAATCTGTATTATTATGAATGCAAATTCATTAATTTGGGCATCACACACACACACACACACACACACACACACACACACACACACGCACACACACACAGAGGTCAATATAATTGCTTAGATTGTCAAAAGAACTGAATTGTTTTATATAATTTGCATTGACTGTTGTGAGTAGATAATCTCTTACAATACAACTTGCCTTTGAGGTTATCAGTATGTAGGTAAAAATAATTATGCAACACACCATGGGTTCTGACTTTAATTGATACTTGACTATCTCAGGCATTTTCCAGTCCTATCAAGTAGCCCTTGAAATATTACATTAAATGAAGGCATATGGATCTATTTAACATGGTTTCACACTAAATTTGTACAGTGCTTGATCTTACCACTATATAATGGCACTTTTTTTGTCGCCAACACATTCATGGATTACAGCTGACTGCTTTTATAGCTTTTAATTAAAGTCTGAAGTGGAAAGAGACTATTAATCAGTGCGTGAAGCCAGTTATAAAGAAGGAGTAGTGCAAACCCAGCATAAGACAGGTAGTGATTACAACACTTCTGCCACCTTTGTCTTTTGTGACTGAAACATCTCATTCGAATTAATTGTATCTTGGTGGGAGGTCTGGAAGTGTGCTGGGTTACTAGAGATCTGCAAATATATTGTGAAGCAGATTTTTTTTTATGAGGGTGTTTTGGGGAGAGGATACATTTTTTAAAATGCATATAATTATTTTGAAATTGAAACAATGGTTAATCCTATGCTGTGACGCCAAAACTAAGTGAATTATTTTTCTGAAAGGTTTGTATTTATAGTGTTCTAGACCTTGCTATGATGATTAGAATATGTTGATGCAAATCTGATTCCTAAGAATGAAAAATATATAGCAGAAGAGATAATAAATTACATGCTAATATTGTCAGGGAGTGTATAGTCAAACATTACAGAGGACTTACTTAGATTTATTTTTGTTTAAAGTGTTGCTTATATCTCTCAAACTTGGGTTTTTTTTTTTTTTTGCAATCTGTCTAGAGAAGAAAATGCTGGATTTACTGTGTATTGCTGTTCTTCTCAGAGGCACAGTTCCTCTGATATAAATAAATGTTCTTTTCAAAGGCTACCAAACAGATATAGCCATCAAAACATACAGATACATCAAAATAACAAAGATTCAGCAAATCTTGTTTTTACATTTCTGTTCGCACATTTGCTTGAAAGTCTCTTCAAAGTGTAAGAGAAGGAAGGAAAAAATATAAATAAAAATAAAGTCCTGCACAATGTCCAATTTCCCCATTTTCTTTAATTGGGTTTGCCAGTTCTAGCTGTTGCCAACACTGGGAATTCCATTCTCTTCCTAATAACTATGATTATGTAATACACTTTTATATGCTATTATTATATTGTTATCAACAATATATTTATATTGATAAGAGTCACTTGCTGAGATGGGCTGCTATAAAAAATCAAAGAAATAAATTTTATTTCAACTTATTTTATTACTGGATTTGGATGCTACCTGACTCCTACTGAATTGGGAATCTACAACCAATAACATTATTGATATTATTATTATAATAAATCAACAGATTGCAGATTCTGGATTATAATAAGCATCCATAATTACAGGAATTACAGAATGGTTACAGACTTGGGTATGTCTATCCAAGTGTGTCAAACTGCCAGCCAGCGGGCTGGATGTGTCATCTGGAAGCCGCGCCCACCCCATTGCTGGCAATGGCAAAACTGTCCCGATACGTTGCATGATGTTACATGTCATCGCGAGTTTGACATGTCTGGTCTAGTCTAATAAAAAGGACTAGGAGAGACATGATTGTAGTGTTTCAATATTTAAGGGTGTCCTACAAAGACTGGGGGGGGGGTGTCAAACTATTTTACAAAGCACCAAAAGGCAAGACAAGAAACAATGGATGGAAACTAACCAAGGAAAGAAGCAACCTAGAACTAAAGAGAAAATTCCTAATGGTTAGAGTAATCAACCAGTGGAACAACTTGCCTTCAGAAGTTGTGGGTGCTCCATCACTGGAGGTTTTCAAAAAGAGACTGGATTACCATTTGTCTGAAATGATATAGGATCTCCTTCTTGAGCAGAGGGTTGGTCTAGAAGACTTCCAAGATCCTTTCCAATTCTATTATTCTATGTTTATGTCTATCTACCACACTGGTGCAGTGTGTGGATTTATAGATAGATATATGTAAACTCCAAGGCAATCACTCTATCAGTAAATAAATATATACATAAATATATAAATACCCAGATTATAGAAGGAGAAGGAGAAAGAGAAAGACACATTTTAGGAAGAAAGGACAAAATAAGATAAATACAACGAAACAGTTCTCCTCCAATTAGTATTTTTGGTTGAAAAATGGGATGATGTGTGAGAAAAGAGCCAAGGCCTTTGGGATTCAGCCAGTTTGCACCACTTCAGCAGAATTTTTTGTTGCCGAGGCCCAGAATGGACCTGGAAGTGGCATCCACACAAAGAACTGGTTGTTCACATATTTAAATCCCACCACTGGCCAAGGCTACCCATGATCTTCATTCACTGAGCTGTCAGATTATCTAGGTAAGGAGAAGAATTGACCCTTTTAAAAAAGAGGCACAATTGTGTCACCAAAGGTTGGTAACCAAGCATACCAAAAATGAACACAGCTGCAACAACATTGAAATGAGGAGTAATGAGGAGCAAATCAAGTTAAAAATACACTATTTATAAGCCAAGACCACTGAAATATTATATAACTAGAACTGAATGAATGAATATATGAATGCATGCTTGCATGCATGGATATAGGAATGTTATCAGAATAATTTCCACTTTATGGAGAATAAAATAGAAAATTAGAATTCAGATACATAATTTGTGTGAAAATAATCTGGCAAATGGATTATTCTTCTTAACAGAAGCAAAAGGAGAAAAAAAATCTGACTAAGGTTTACTTAAAGTTCTATTTTCTATTTTCCCTTTTTTGTCCCTAACATCTTGAGTTTCTATCTTCAGAATATTTAAAGTACTGTGGATTTTCTGATGAGTGAAACAGTCAGGGGGCAAGAAGGGACAATGGACACAGGCAGCAAGCTGTTCTACTGAAAACAAATGACTAAGGGTGGATTAAGTAGTTATCCAAACATTTCCTAGGGATTCCAGGAAACCTTTCAGGGGGTTACCAGTGGAAAACAGAGTGATCTTATTGACAGCTTGTCTATTGCTATCACTTCCCCTTTTGAAATTCATAGCTGCAGGGGAACACTGGATGGCTTTAGATGCTTATTTACTGTAGCTCATAGATGTAGAAACTCAGTGGACTGATCAACATAACAGTGGAAGTTAGTGTGCATCCTAAAAACAGAAACAAATATAAAAAGTACAGGAAAAATGCCTTATCCCAAGTCAGAATGTTTGCCTGTCTATCCAAATGGTAAGATTTAAGGCAGAGATATTTTCAATTATGTCCTTTAATTTAAGTCAAGATCCAAGATTTGATCTTGCAGAATAATCTATCAACAACATACTATACACTCCTTTCCAATCACCCCTATGGACTTCTGTAAGAACCCACCCTGTTTTTCATAATATGAATTTAAATATAAATTAATATATAAATTAAGCTGATTTTTTTATCAAGCTATGAACATTAGACATTATGTCGGCTACAATTTTGTATCTCACGGGATCTTCCCTTGACTTTTAATCTTTTCCTTGTCAACCAAATGAGTCTCTTGTAGTGTTATAACACCTATCCTATTATCTAGGATCAATCTGCTTAGGTATTCACATTTATTATATACTTAAGTCTTCTATGTTTAGTTGCAAAATATGGATCTGGAGTTCAGTATCTTTTGTCAGTTTGTTCTTAAAAGAACTGTTGTGTTGTAGTCCAATTGCTACCTCTGTAGTTTTTGACTGTGAAGGATGTAATAACCAGTTCGGTCACCGTATGTATAGACTTTTAGCTACTCTGTTAAAGACAGAACATTGTCCGGGGTATACCATTGTGGAGGTAGTCTTAAGTTTAGGAAACCAATTTGGAATAATATACCATGTCTTATGATCTAGATGAAGAATGGCAATTAAGATGGGTGACTTCATACCATACCATATCATACCAAATATTGTGTACCTGTATGGGGAAAAAGTTGTCAGACCAACAGGATTAATGTTCATCTTAATGACACAATCAGAATAATATCTGGAAACCTTAAATCCATACCATTCTCACATTGACCCTCCTGATCTCAGGCAACAAGGGGCAATCTGACAGTGGTATAAGATAAACATGTCATCAACTCCTAGAGATCTTTCAATACATAAAATATTAGACTCTCCACCTATAATGAGGCTTAAGTCTAGGAAACCAATTTGGGATAATATACTACAGTCTTAGATTCTAGATGAAGAATGGTGATTAAGATGGGTGATGTTAAATAACTACAACCAAAAAGATCACACTGATCTAACAAAACCACTTCCAAAAATGCAATTGCCCCCCAAATATGGAGCCATCTGAATAGAATCAGGACAGGCCATACCAGAGCTAGGCAAAACTCTTTAATTGGGGAATAGCAAGAGCCCACAATGTGGTGCTCTGGAACAAACTATAATACATATAGTTCAATTTTCAAGGCACCTGGGATGATCTCATCACAGCCACACCAGAAGCAGTTAGATGGTTAGCTTCTTTAGATATTGAATTATAACATCCATCCCATTGCAGTCTCCATGTTATAGTGATTTTATTATGGTTTTATTTTAATTTAACATTTCCTATATAAACCTTAAGCTGTTCAGAACCAGGCTGCAGAAATGGCAGGCAAGCATGCATGCGTGCATGCCCACCACTCATGCGAAATCTTCCCCTCTCCCCCCCTCCCACCAGTCCACAAAGCTGGAAAGGTTGGGAAACTATGCCATATGCTAAATAAATAAAATAAATAAAACTGACTTTTTTTAAGCAACTTTTTAAACTTGTTGAGCAGCAGGCGCAGGCCATGGTCAAGGATGACTTCATCCAGCTTTGGATAGTTCAGCACTTGTAGCCTAATTTGGGGACAAAATCCTTGCTACATCTTCATACCACCTGTTTGGACTTCTGCAACACACTTTACATGGGACTGTCTTTAAAGACTACTCAGAGAGTAGTGAGAGTCTTGTATTGGTTGGTAATAGATTTCTAAGTACAAATTAAAGTCTTAGTGCTAAAGTATAAAGCCAGATTTGGCATCCAATTATATCCAGGATCATGTTTTTCAATTGGAACCAGCCTGGCTAATTCAATTTAGCCAGGAAAAGTTGATATTGGCTCCTTACTTTAGGTGGGAGTACCAGTCCTTTGGAAAGGTTTTCTGATGGAGATCAGATTACCTTCTTTAGCAGAGCTCAACGAGAGCTCTTCTGGAAGATTTCTGATTAAATTAATAGATTGGTTCTTTTTCGTTTATATATTTTTATACTCCAACTTTTATTTTAATATGGATTTTGGATGTTATGTGTATTTTATCACATACCTTTATTTTGATGAACTACTAACAGTCCTTGGAGATTGTGGTGGAATTTAAATATGATTAATAAATAAAGTAAACCAACTGTTTACTAGACTAAATTATAAAATTAGCTAATTAAACTTCACTTATCAGCAGAATTCTGAATAACTTACTGACATAGCTTGCATGTGGAAGAATTCTCTGGAGTCCCAGAATATAGGCAGAAAAATATTTCACAAATAAAACTATTTTTTAACCCAGTGAGCAATTCTTCACAGAAGTACTGAAAAAATAATAAATAGCCTGAAATGAAGTGATCATATAACCTCCAGGCTGTCTTCAGGTAACCTATTAACTATTAGGTTAAATGATGAGAGAAAGGTTTTGAGTAAAGAGTATTGCAAAGTACTGCAAATTCAAACTGAGCTTGTGCAAAACTGCTGTAAATTAAGTATGCTTTCAGAAATAGATGTTAATAGTTTATTTTTATCAGTTAACAAAATGGAAATTAAATGAACAGAAGAGAAATCCAAATCAAAATAATATTTGAGCTGATCACGCTTTGCCTTCAAAACAGAATCAATTCTCCTAGGTACACTTGCACACAATTTTTGAAGGAACTCGGCAAGGTTGTTCCAAGCATTTTGGCAAACAAACTGCCTACTGCTACAGCCAAATATTTCACATTTTACTCAACAGTCCAGAGCCCCTTCTGCCATTTTCTTATGCTCCAATTCCAATGTTTTCATGCAAAGTTGAGTTGCTTAGCCTCATTTCCACATCAGACGTATGGCTTTTTGGCTGCAATTTTTCCATGAAGACCATGTCTGTCCAAACCTCTCCAGACAGTAGATGGGTGTACCTGGGTCCCACTGGTTTCTGCCAGTTCTATGCTGATGCCACTGCTGACCATATTCCAATGTCGAAGGAACTGAGCGTGTTGTGTCTGTCATCTGCTACATTAAGTTTTCTTGGCCAACCACTATGTTGCCAATTTCTCTGTGCTTCTTTAAACGAGTTTGAAAAGAACACATCTTGTCTGCTTTGCAATCTTTGCTTAGGAGAGACCTTGCTGATGCAGTATAAGTACCTTTATCTTGTTCCTGTGCTCAGTTTTGCCATGATCTGTGACATGAAACTGTCTTCTACAATCTCACCTTAGTATCACCCCACCTCGTTGGCTAATCTTCACCTCATGATACTTACTATCTCAACCTGGCATCACCACAAATCTTCCAAGGCCAGTTTTATAACTTTTTGGATCACATCCTTTCATATTATCTGATGTTTTCTCCTTCTTCTCCTTCCCTTAAATTTGTCAACCTAACTGTTTTTGTACTCTGTTATCTGCTCCTATCACATGTCCTAAATATGACAACCTCTTGTCATATCATAATATAAAAAAGCTTATGTGACCCATGATAGGCTGATTGGTTTTCTTGAATATTCAAGGTAGGTTTAGTAACTCTATCCAAATTTTCAGTCACTACTTCAGCTATGTTAATCTTTGTGGTTATAGAAAAGCTCTTAATCTTTTCAAGATCTTCAAGTTGGCCATTGTCCTTGTGCTAAAGAATCTCTGTCAGCTCTTCATAGTGGTTTGTTAATATTATTTCTGAGCCTTCATTGTGGATATGAATTATTTCTGTGCATATATAGATGTGACAGTTCATGTGTTTGCTAGTCTTGATTATTGTGAATAGGCCTTAAATGGCCAGTGTATAGTATTCATGGAATTATCAGTGTCCTCTAGAAATGTTTGTTTTGTAAAGCATGCATTTTAGCTATTGAGTCAGAAGAGAACAGTAAAAAAAATAGAGATTGAACTAACTGGAAATAGCCAGAAAGACTGTGATATAGTATCAGCAATTTCATTTTTGAGAGAAGAAAAAAAATATGCTCATTACTTTGTCTCTATCTCTCTCTCACATAGAATACCTACTATAAAATAGGAAATGTGTAATAAATCAATCAATATTGAATGTATTTTTATTTGAAAGTGTTACTTAAATTTTAGATGTCATATATCTTATTATTGCTTTATTTTTCTGTTTATAAAAATATAAAGGTTATTTTTTATTTGAGAGTTCGCAAAACAAAATCCATTTGTTTCCACAGTGAGTATGGAAACAGAACAAGTGGTGAAAAGATACTTAAGCATTTATTTCAAATTAATCAGTTCAATATGTAATGCTGTAGTTCATGTTTTTTTCTGTCCAGACATTGAACGTGAATCTTTTAGCTCATTAAGTCTCCAAAGTCTATATTGTACCATCATGATATGTAATTATAAAAAAATTGTTACATAAAAATACAGCCTGATGATGGGTTTATTTTGCTTCTCTGGGGTGAAAAAGCTTTACAAACTAGCTGATCATGGCCAGATTTACTAATAAGTCTAAATTTATTTTTAATTAAAAATTAATCAAAATAATTCAAGGCAGGAGGAAGAAAGGAAGAAAGAGGCTTAGATATTCCATCTGCATTAGGAGCTCTGCTTAGCAAACCCAGCACAATTATGTTAAAAATAATACAGAAATAATTTGTCTATACCACAAATGTTTGTAAAATTGCATGAACTATTTTTCAGGAAGACAATAATTGAAGGATGCCAGACGATGATTGATCATAAATAGATTATGTTATAAATGCTTACTGTAGAGAGTATGGAAGGTGACCTTGATGGAGATATGCAAGAAGGCAAAAGCAATTGAAACATTTTAAAGTCCAGATCAATGAGAGAGCAGTTTGGGCAAATGCTGTTTCACTGTCATATAAGAAAGGGAGGAAGTACTGCACAATCAGTCTTGCAAGATTCTACTATTACAGTCAATTTCATCAAAGGTTTAGCTTTCCTGTGGAGTTGATTTCCTGGTCTGCTCTACCTAGTGGAGCTGACACACAAAAGAATGTTTATTAATACTTGGGAGATGTTTTTAAAACAGGTTTTGAGTAACTGAAGTTGCTCAAAAATAGTTAATGTTTATTTTTGAGAGGTGGAGGCAGAGAGTTCAGGTTTAAGTATATTCCTAAGAATGCTCCTAAAAATTATGCAAGTATAAATTTTGAAATGTGCCTGCCTTTTTGTCTTTCTGGATACATTTTAATAATGATTTAGGACAAAAGACATCTGAACCTAGCAGATTGTCTTAAACATGTTTTTATATTTATGATTTTATTGTAAGCTGGCTAGACTTGCTTTGAATAGTGAGATGGGTGACATAAAGTAAACAAATAAAAAACAAACAAATAAATAAGAAAATACAATGTTCTGATTTAAAAAGTAGACAGGTCTTAAATCATACACCTCATAAGCTTTTTAGACTCTTATGGCAATGATTCTGATTATGGTTTTTCAAGTATTCATTCATTCAAAGTATTTATTTCCCTTACTATGGGCAGATGGCCCTTCCCCTTAGCCAGACTAACTTAACTATATTTGCCTTTCACAAATTAGCCTCTGGACTTCAACAACTGGAATATCAGTAATGGGCAGAGTAACAGGGTATTTTGAGAATTATCTTCATCAGGGTTTTTTGTTGTCATAGAACGCCCAGAATGGAGTTTCAGCAATTTTTTGGGATGGAACCTTGTAGGGTAGGCAAGGCAGGTTGTATGAAGTGTGTGAGTAACAGCACCTTTTTTTTTTTTACAAAAAAAAAGCACTGATCTTCATAAAACTGATTGTACCCAGATTGTGGAAGAGTATTTCTTATATGTACTGTTAGATTTTTGCAGTAAAGAAACACCTCATCTAGAAGACCTGGTATTTTCTTGAGCCTTTTTCTACTGGCTAAATCATCACAGTAGAGTTTGTTATGTGGTTGAGAAAGCCCTTGTTGGCGATTTAGATTTCTAATATCTTGCTGGGGTGGGAGTGCTTTCGGCTAATTATTGATGGCTTTTATTTCTGCACTCCTAAGGCATTCCCAAGAAAAAGAAGGCTCCTGGATAGTAGTTTGTAGTTCCTTTCTATTTACTCAAATCAGAGATAATGACATGCCATGTTTATTTATTGTATTCCAAGAATCATTTTAGCCTGGGTAACTTAAGACATGGAGATTTGCAATGGTACCCATACAAAGGTCACATATTTAAGAACTTTTTAAAAAGTATCATCTGACACTTGCATACAAGAAAAATAAATACCGTAAGCCCCTTCAAACTTAAAATATCTTTAAAAGTAAGCAATAGTGTAAAAAACAAAACAAGGCAAATTAACATTTCTGAGAATAGTCTTCATACATCTTGATATCTTGGGATCAAATTTACCAAAGGCTGATGCCATTAATGCTCGTTTATAAACTCAGAGCAAAATCACTGGCTGTGTTCATAGTTTTTGGCCTGACTGCACTACTTTACCTTCCAAAGCTATGAGATAGTGAGTTTTAATTTACAGAATTATCAGCTATGACTGTATTTAACACATTTGGAAGGAACTCAAAACTGGGGAAGGTTTTTTTTTTAATTCAGGAGTTATATTTTTGTTTCTTAAAAAATACATTTAACATTTTGATACTGTATTTCAAATATTTTATTATTATGGTATCCTTAGCAATAATTCTTTAATGTTAATTCTAAAGTTAACACCATATTGTAGCTTTTGACACTATTTTTTTTAATAGATATTGAAATGTATAAAATAGTGAATTTTTCAAAAGTGTATCCAGTCACTTCCAAGCTGGGATGAAATCTGACTTGGAGATTTAATTCTTTAAACATTTTGTTCTCATATTGTTTAGCCTCTGTGCAGCTCTCAAGAAATGACAGTGTTCTTTGAAAATGATGTATATTCTTCAAATGATGCTTACATCCACTCAATGGTTATGAACATTCAGTCTGCTCACAAAGACTCTTAAAGTCCTCATATACCAGAACTGAACATTATAAATTTTAGAAAAATATCTTTGTAGAAACCATTTCTGATTTTAAAATTATTAATGTAGTAGGAAATTCTACTACTATACTGAGCAGTGGAACTTGGAATGACTTACATTCTGCCATTTTAGAAGAAGGGTGTCCATCATTATGAACTTCAGCAACTTCTGCAGTAATACTTATGGAATTTATTTTTGAGATGTATTTTTGTCTGATGTTTGACACTGTTTTTCTCTTAATATTTTTAATAATTAATAGTAATAGCAATAGCATTAGACTTATATACAACCGTATAGTGTTTTACAGCATCCTCTGGTAGTTTAGAATGTCAGCATTGTGCCCTAACAATCTGGTCCTCATTTTACAAACCTTGGAAGGATAGAAGCTGAGTCAACCTTGAGCCCCATCAGAATTGAACTTTCCGCTATGGGCAGAGTTTGCCTGCAGTGCTGCATTCTAACTACAGTGCCACCAGGGCAGAATAAATAATAATTAATTAAAATAATTAATTCTGTTGTCCAGAATTGCATGTTTGGTGAGATGGGTGGCTATATAATTTGGACAAATAAAATAATAAAACTTTTAAATAAATATGAAAAATAAAAAAAACAAAATAATAAAAAACAGTTACAATGAATCTGTTGTATCTCAATAATAGATTATGCATTGCTACAGGAGTTCTTTTTACAATATCTTTTTTATGAACAATAATAGAAAACCAACCTATCCCTTCTGTTCATTGTATAACACGAGAAAGAGCTGGAAGAACATGTTTTTCTCTCCTCTAAAAAGATAAAACAGAATTAGCTGTCAGCATGTTATGTGTTAACTTAACCACTTTTTTTACATAGTCACCATCCAGCCAGCTGTACTGTGAAAGAGTTTAAAGTCTGTGTAGAAGAGAAATCCGATTTAATTAAAAAAGGATATTCTTATAAAAATATCTTTTAAAAATATATATCTCCAACTGTAATATAATTTTAAGAGAATGGGTAGTCTTACACACTAGTGTTGCTTCCTTATCCTGATTAAGTCTGGAATGTTTATTAAACGATCATGATTATATCTCATAATTCTGCCCTGGACCAAAAACAGAATCTCAAGTCCTACTCTTCTTTAACGTGGAACCCTTCAGCTCTACGGTAGTTTAATTGCTTTGAAGAGAACTCATAAATCTATTCTAAACACAAAATTTCACTGTTAAGGTTTAATAATGTTTCTGAGATCTTCTCTTCTAATTAATTCTAAAATCCAGGTCAAAGATATTCCATTATTCACTGTCAAAGAGGGGCTACATGAAATTGGTCATGAACCATGAGATTGCCTATCACTACCGAGTTCTGACTTTGCTTACTGAAGACTCCTTTTTTTCATTGTTAGCCAGACAATAAATCTGATGGTTTCAGGATACACAATAAGTAGTTTACACAATTATTTGGGAAGGAGGTAGTTATTTGTTCTTTTTTCAAGCTTAAATTGAACAAATGGCTTTAAAAAGTTCCAGATGGAACAGCATCTCAAAAGCCTCCCGTTCTACTATCTGAACTATCCAAGAGGTCATTCAGACAAAACTTCAGAGAGTTAATATGGGTTTCTTTACCTGAGAAAGCAGACCTTAAAGGATGGATCTATACAAGGGATATAATAATAATAGTAATAGTAATAATAGTAATAATAATAATAATAATAATAATAATAATAATAATAATAATAATAATAATATTCCACCTGAGCAGAAAGGAAACCGCCCCAATAGCAGAGGAACAAAAGATCAACTCCTAATAGACAAAATGATCTTGGAAAACTGCAAGAGAAGGAAGACCAACCTGAATGTGGCATGGATTGACTACAAAAAGGCATTTGACTCTCTGCCACATGATTGGATAATAAAGTGCCTAGAAATAACAGGAGTCAGTAGAAACATCAGAAAATTTGTGCAAAGATCGATGGCACAATGGAAGACACAGTTGCAGATCAATGGTGAGAGGCTGGGAGAGGTTAATATCAAGAGAGGAATATTTCAAGGAGATTCATTATCACCATTACTATTTGTTATTGCACTGTTTCCTCTGTCAACAATACTGAATAACTCAGGGCATGACTATCAAACATCAAAAATGTCTGCCAGACTATCCTACCTCCTTTACATGGATGATCTGAAGCTGTATGGAAAAACATCATCTGAAATAGAATCGTTGCTCAACACTATCTGTACATATAGCCAAGATATTGTAATGGAGTTTGGCTTGGAGAAATGTGCCACACTTACTATCAAACAAGGAAAACTAGTGAAAACTGAAGGAATCAAGATGCCCCACGAAAATAACATTAAGAGTCTGGATGAGGAAGATTACTACAAATACTTGGGTATCCTTCAAGCTGACAACATCAAGCACACTGAAGTCAAGAAAAAGATTAGAGGTCAATACATCAAGAGAGTGAAGAACATCTTAAAATCCAAACTCAATGGAGGAAATACCTTAAAGGCAAGGGATGACTGGGCAATTCCAGTCATTAGGTACACAGATGGAATAGTGGACTGGACTCAAGAAGAACTAAAAGCAATGGATAGGAAGACCAGAAAAGTAATGACAATGAATCATGCCCTTCATCCACGCAGTGACATTGACAGACTTTATCTACCAAGGCAAATAGGTGGGCGAGGAATGCTACAAGTACATCAGATGGTTCAAGAAGAAAAAATGGCTTTGGAAGAATATCTGAAGAACAATGATGAAGATGCACTGAAATTAGTATATCAGGAAGGCTTACTAACTACTGGAGAGACCAAACTGGCCTACAAGAAAGACCAAATGAAGAACAGAATAGAGGCATGGGAAGACAAAGTACTACATGGCCAATACATGAAAAAAATAGCTGGGAAAGCAGATAATAATAAAACCTGGCAATGGCTAAGAGCAAGAAAATTGAAGAAAGAGACCGAGGGACTAATTCTGGCTGCACAAGACCAAGCCTTAAGGACAAATGCATATAAAGTCAAAATTGAGAAGACAGCAACAGACAGTAAGTGCCGCCTATGCAAAGAAGCTGAAGAAACAGTGGACCACTTGGTAAGCTGTTGCAAGAAGATTGCACAGACTGATTACAAGCAGCGGCATGACAAAGTAGCAACAATGGTGCATTGGAAGATCTGCAAAAAATATCATTTGCCTGTAAGCAAAAACTGGTGGGATCATAAAATAGAGAAAGTCATAGAAAATGATAAAATTAAACTGCTCTGGGACTTCAGAATTCAAACAGACAAGCACCTGCAACATAACACCCCAGATTTAACAATTGTCGATAAGAAAGACAAAAAAGTCTGGATAGTGGACATGGCAGTGCCTGGAGATAGCAGAATAGAAGAGAAAGAACTGGAGAAGATAACAAAATACAAAGACCTATAAATAGAAATAGAAAGACTGTGGCAAAAGCAAACAAGGGTAGTACCAATAGTAATAGGCTCCTTGGGTGCAATCCCAAAACAATTGGAGCATCACTTGAACACCATTGGCATTGACAAATTCGCTATTAGTCAATTGCAAAAGGCGGCCTTACTAGGAACTGCTTCCATTCTGTGACGATATCTGTAATAGCATCAAACATCCACATCTGCCTATCCCAGGTCCTGGGTAAGGACTCGATAGGTAGACAAAATGCCAAATCCAGTCTGAACATCTGGCTGACTGTGCGATGATCCAAAATATTAATAATAAAGTTGGAAGGTACCTTAGAGGTCATCTAGTCCAACCCCCTGCTCAGGCAAGAAACCCTATGCCATTTCGGACAAATGGCTGTCCAGTCTCTTCTTCAAAACCTCCAATGTTGGAACATTCACCGCTTCTGGAGGCATATATAGGACAATATAATTTTCAGACTCTCAAATATTTTGGATTGTATTCATGCAGTCTAATCCATTTTCCACCAAGTGTTCTACAATTATTTTTTCTTTGTGATATTGAATACACAGCCCAGGCATCTATGAAATAATCATATTTATAGATGAGTCCATGTGATGGCTATCAAGCATACAGTTGTGTAGTTTTTTTTCCATTTCAGTACCTTCTAGACCATCTACAATTTCTTCCCAAAATATGAATGTGATTATGAATCATACTATTTTGTTATTTAAGCTTTTATTCTTTAGTACTACTGTACATTCTGAAATAATAATCAACTCTAATCACTCTGTTATTAAAGTAGAAATTCACAGCAAGATTCTGATTACATATTTTATTAAGTTTGAAGCTGGAGGTCATTATAAATAGCCAAGATCCAGAGAAACAGTATCAGGCAGAGGATAAATCATAGTTCTAGTTAATATAAAACAAAAAAGATCTAAATTTTCCTTTCTCAAAGACATTCCTTATGTTATATCCTTCCAGCTGGCTCTAAGTGCCTAACTATTTATTACATACAGTACATGTTCTTATAACAAGCCCCAAGCGGATATTTTCCAGCTAAACAGGGAAGGATGAAACAAGTGAGTAAGGTATATGCAGGTGTGTGACTATCTGTATCTGTGGATGTTTTTACAATAATCTTTCTAAAGATTCCATTTTTCTTGAACTAAATTAAATGGCAAAAGAAAATCTCATTTCTGGCTAGCAATACAAACTACAGAATGAAATTAAAAAAAAAAACATTCACTGAATTAATTTCAAGAAGACCACTAAGAAAAACAAAACAAATACAGATCACTCTGAGACTATAAAAAGAAAAATGTTTTAGAAGATGAGGAATCTTCTGAGAAACAGTAAGACGGGTTTCTCAGTGATACAAAACTAGAGATGGAGAATCTAGACCATGGGTGTCAAACTCGCCATGTCATGTGATGTGTCATGACACATTGTGACTTTTTTCGCATTGCTGGAGCTGGGGTGGGTGCAGCCTCCGCATGATGCAACTGGCCCTGTCCGCAGGCCGGCAGTTTGACATCACAATCTAAACTATCTAAACCTCTAGATGTCAACAAAGAGATACAGAATGATCTGTCTTCCTCCTATCTAGTGGTTGTCTGGATTTTTGCAGCCCAGAGATGGTAGCCCTACAGAAACTGTTGTCATCAACTGTAACTCCCAGCATTCTTTATTATGACCAGAAAACTAACCCATAGCCATTCAGTCTGCAACTCATCACTGCTTGATTCCTCACAATTCTTCAACATCTGGAAGACTCCAGACTATACTAATAGTAAATGATTTTTTTTTTACATTTGGATCATTATGTAGGCACACCAACACCATAGCTACCAAACTATACTCAGCTACAGAAACAGAGTATAAAAACCTTCACACATACAACATAAGGGTAAATGTAATAGATGAAATTTAAAGGCAATCAGTAAACTATTAGTGATCGTATAGCCATAAATTAGCTTAGATATTCAACAATTCCTTGTTCTATGCCAGTGTTTCCCAAACTTGACAATTTTAAGGCATGTGGACTTCAGCTCCCAGAATTCCATAGCCAGCGTTGGAATTCTGGGAGTTGAAGTCCTCATGCCTTAAAATTGTCAAGTTTGGGAAACACTGTTCTATGCAAAACAAAAGTCTGTTCAGGTATACAACAGGCCAATTTACAAGGCCACTTTGTATCTTGGCCAGTTTGTATCTGAAATTGCTTATGCACATGAGCT
Organism: Crotalus tigris; assembly: GCF_016545835.1. NCBI lineage: Eukaryota > Metazoa > Chordata > Lepidosauria > Squamata > Viperidae > Crotalus > Crotalus tigris. The sequence goes on along the minus strand of NW_024096545.1, from coordinate 1,501,039 downwards.
TCTCCATTATTTTAATGTTACTAGCAATTATCTAGAAAGCCCTCTAATCAGCCTTTGCAATTTTAAAGGGGCCTTGCGATCTTTTCTAAAAGCCACCCTCTGGCTCTTGGTATAAAGACATTGAAGTAGCCAGCAAATCTTTGAGTGCTTTCTGTCATTTTATTTTATTGGAATCTTGCCATTTGTGAATTTTTTGCTGCTATTCTTTCAGAATTTTTTTCTCCTTGTTCACTTCTGACAATTCTGCATTCATTGTGTGAATAACACCAAAAAGCATTTTCGCACTTCTCTCCCACTCTTTTTGTTCCATCTGTGAATGTTTTTAACTTAGGATGAAAGAAAGCCATTTTTAAACCCATGATGCAGTTTTACCCTCGGAGGTTTGGATTGAGAGCCACATCACATCAGACAGAAATTCAAAAAGCCTTCAAGTATCACATGTGAAAATGTTTTAAGTGTTCTTCTTTTAAATCAAGCAATTTTCCATGTCACTTCTCATCCACGATGCTCCCAAAAGTAAAATATTGCTTCGAGTCTTAGACAAAGTTTAATTGCTCTTAGATGTTTCTAATTTTCATCTACTCCCCCCACATGGATTTCCAGTTTGTAGTATTATTTGCTCTACAATACTGTTTGCTGATTATCTATCTCTGTTGGTCCAACATCCATCTTTTTATAACTCAGTTTCTTGTTTCATCCAACTACTGTACTCGTTTTTTAAAAAAAATTCACAATATTTGTTCATTTTGGCTTTCAGCTTAGAAAGTGCAGACTCTAAACCTGTAAGATAGGGATGTCAAACTCAAGTTCATTGAGGGCCACATCAGCATTGTGGTTGCCCTCAGGGGGTCTGGTGGGTGTGGCCAGGATGGGTGCAGCCTAGTGGGTGGGCATGGCTAGCTCTACATCGTTTGCATCAAGGGTGCCTGTGGGGGCTCAGCCTCTTGGTGTTGTGAGGAGAGCGCTCCACTGCCTGCCGAAACTCCTCCCCTGGAGCCCATCAAGCCAGATATGTGAAGTAGGCCAGGGCCATTTGCTGGCCATTTCCAGGCAATGGTGCATTCCTTCATTCCTCAAAAAAGGTGACACCTCCCTAGCATGCACCCAGGGGGATGGGGCCGATGCAGCAGGGGCTGGTTCCTCACTGTTTCCAGATGGCCTTGTGGAGCTAAGACTGAATATGTTTCAGCATAGAGGGCCACCACAAAATTGTACATTGGCTCCTGGTTGGCCTGGGCCAGGGCCAAGGCAGCAGGGGCCACTCCCTCACTGTTTCCAGGATGGCTTCGTGGGCCACATGAAACCACTTCGCGGGCCACATCTGGTCCGTGGGCCTTGTGTTTCACATGTCTGCTTTTAGATGATTAGAGCAATTTCCTTTACAATCTTTACAGAAAGTGATTTATGTTTTCTTTCTCATATGTTTAAGGGCAGAATTTTCCATTGTTACTCCTGATTTTGAGGCAATCAACATTTTTTCTATTGATAAGGAAAGGTTTTGGCCACAATTTAGCTCAGTTTCATGCATTTATGCTTTACTGAACACGACTTAACTGACTATAATTGGGTATCTATAGATGGGGGAATTACAATGTGATCTTTTTTGACTGCAAAAAAGATGTTTTACTTTCTTTAAATGTTGCAGCAGCATAATCATTAAAATCAAACTAAATCTGCTAAAATATATATTTAAAATTAGATTATTTTCTACAACATGGATGGTAAATATTCTATTAAGTAAGATATTGCTGCCTTCCTCCTTTCTTCTTCTCCTTCTCCTCCTCCTTCATCTAGATCAGTGTTTTTCTAACTTGGCAACCTTAAATCATGTGAACTTCAATTCCCAAAACTCTCCAGCCAATCCATACATCTTAAAGTTGCCAAGTTTGAAAAACACTGTTCTAGGGCATACTGCTGAATATAAAGCAGCTATCAAGAGAACCCCATTCTGCTGTAAAGTTCATTTTCAGCAGTACAAACTATATGGTACAGGAATAAGAAAAGCCTTGAACTTTTGGAATAAAAGGATAACAACATATGATTGCATTAAAATGTTGTCCACCAGTATTTGAGCTGACAGAAAATTTACTGCCCCAATTGTCAAGCCCTGTTCTGCTGTGGTAATGCAGCTGGCAACTTACGCTATCTTTACCTTTTTAATCCAAGACAAGTTATTGTGATTGATATATTACTTTGGATTCAGTTTCCAATTTTTCAAGAGCCTGTGTCATTGGAAAACAACCACTCCTCACTTTCCCTAAAGTGTGTTGAAGTGAGACAGATATAAATGTGCATAGACAGATACTTGTCTTGTTATCTGTCAAATTGCTCAACTAAAATAAGGAGCATTAAATCAATTTCCTAAATATATTCTAGCTGACATAGGTCACAGGCACGTAGGTGGCCGGGGATAGGGTTGAAGTAAGAGCAGGCATTTGGATACCAAACAATGCTGCAAAGGAATGGCAGTACCTAGTCAAGGTCTTCATGGCCTTCAGCCCCTGAAGTAGTTTGTGATGGCCAGGAAACCAGAATGGAATAAGCAGAATGGCAATTCTTTTCAGAATAATACAGACAGTAAAAAGACAGCCATGTGAAAGCTCTTGTGGGTAGAAGTAGAAACCCTGTAATGGACTCAGGGACAACAGATTGAGCATCCTCTATGCCATGTCCTGTCCTAGGCCTGCCTCCTTCTCCCTCTACCCCTCTCTCTTTCTCCCTCTCCCTCCCCCTCTCCCCCCCTCTCTCTCACAGACACACAAACCAGTACAGCTCAAAAAACTTTTTTCTGGTTCAGCAATTATAGTAGTGGCAGGCAGGGCATGTACAGAGATGTACGCACTGCCTCAAAACAGCCTTAGAAAACCTACAGTCAAATTTCCAGAAAGCAAAGTTCCAAGCAGCATGCAGAAGTATCATCAGGGCACAGTCAAGAAGTCATAGAACCTCTAGTACAGTGGTTCTCAACCTTCCTAATGCCACGACCCTTTAATACAGTTCCTCATGTTGTGGTGACCCCCAACCCCCCCCATCCAGCTGGCCGGGAAGGGGGGGCAGGAAGGCCACTCCGCCGGCTCCGCCCAGGATGGTTGGAGAAGTGCCATTCCTCTCCTTCTTTCTCTCTTTCTCTCTCTCTTTCCTGTCTCTCTTTCTCTCTTTCCTCTCTCTTTCTCTTTCCTCTCTTTCTCTTTCCTCTCTCTCTTCTCTCTCTCTTTCCTCTTTCTCTTTCTCTCTCTTTCCTCCCTTTCTCTTTCTCTCTTTCCTCTCTCTTTTCCTGTTTCTCTCTCTTTCCTCTCTCTCTCTTTCTTTTTCCTCTTTCTCTCTTTCCTCACTCTTTCTCTTTTTCCTCTCTCTCTTTCTCTCTATTTCTCTGTTTCCTCCCTCTTTCTCTTTCTCTCTTTCTCTCTCTATTTCCTCTCTTTTCCCCTGCTTCTCTCTCTTTCCTCTCTCTTTCTCTCTCTCTTTCTCTCTTTCCTCTCTCTTTCTCTCTTTCTTCTCTCTCTTTCTCTGTTTCCTCCCTCTTTCTCTCTCTTTCCCTCTCTTTTCCTCTGTTTTGCTCTCTTTCTTCTCTCTCTTTCTCTCTATCTCTCTCTCACGGCAGCATCATTGGGGGTCCCTGCTGCCTCCAGCCTGGCCTCCGCTGTCTCCTCAGCTGAACGGGTGGGGAGGGAGAGCAGGATGGGAGGCAGTGGCTCCAGTGGCAGCGGCAGCACAGCTGCATCTTTGGGGGTCCCTGCCATCCCCGGCCTGGCCACTGCCCCTGCCGGGACTCTGCGCTGCCCAGCCTCACCCTCTGCCCATCGATGGAGCCACGGTGGGGATAGCACCTGCCTGAGCTGCTTGGGAGGCAGCAGGAGGAAGAAGGAGAGGAGGAGGGTGAGGAAGCAGCCGCCCCACCTGGGACTCTGTGCTGCTCAGCCTCGCTCTCTGCCCATCGATGGAGCCGTGGCATGGGCTGGTGCCGCGCAACCCCTGCCAGCCTCTGCGCCAGCCCGGCTGCTCACCCCAGTTACCCCTCTATCCCAGCGCCCTCCTGGGCCACCTGGGGGGGGCAGCAGGAAGAAGAAGGGGAGGAGGAAGAGGAGGGCAAGGAAGCCGCCACCAGCACTGGGCCCCAGGAGGAGGCTCTCCTCTCCTACCATTGCTGCATCTCCTTCTTCCTTCCTGGCAGCCTGGACTCCAGTGTGCCTTCCTTGCCAGCGGGGCCAATAGTCGGGTTGGCTGGGGACCGCAGGGACTGGTCTCCCTTGGGCTGCGGCTTGTGGGAGGGCTGGCCCATTCAGCAGAGCCTCCAGAGGGCTGCTCCCAGCAGGGATCCTGGGTCTTCCCTGGGCAGCTCCAAGGCCACGAGGCCCTGGCTGTGCTTCTCCCAGGGGGTGGGGCACCTGGGTGCAGGGCCAATCAGGAGCCCTTCAGGAGGTAAGTCCGAGAGAGAGAGAGAGAGAGAGAGAGAGAGAGAGAGAGAGAGAGAAGGGAAGAGAAAGTGCCTCTCTGTCTCTCTCTCTTTCTCTCTCTGCAAAAGGCAGAGGAGACCATACAGAGATGGATGCGGAGTGGTGTCTCGGTTCCTAAGACCATTGGAAATATGTGTTTTCTGATGGTCTTAGGCAACCCATGTGAAAGGGTCATTTGACCCCCAAAGGGGTCGCAACCCACAGGTTGAGAACCGCTGCTCTGGTAGGTCATCAGCTGGTCTGGGAACAGAGTTTCCACATGCAAGTGTATAGGCCACAACAGACAACCCTTCTGATCAATGCAGCAGTTGTTGTCAAAGTAGAGTGTTTACTAGCAATGCCTCCTCCAGGGGCAAGCAGTCATGGTGGGAACACCCTTGTCTTGCAAGAGCCATCAGTCAGACTTATGTGCCTTAGAACTGATTAAAATGGTTCTGTCTTGTTTGCCTGATGCTTTTCAATGCATAGTAGGCAAACTATCAGTTGCTTCCTATGTGCTATGGTCAAAACAAAAGAACATAGTTCCCCTCTGATTAGCTGCTGCCCCCCTGAACCATTTTTATTTACATGCATGTGTCTGTAACTTGTTTATATGTATGTGTGTGTGTGTGTGTATGTCTCCATAAGTGATTATTTATGTGAATACAAGACCATTTTTTTTAATTTGAAAAGTGAAAAATTGTCCCATTACCATAACATTTGATAAGATAAAGCTGTGCAATATTAAGAAAAATCAAAACATTGAATAGAGTTCTGTGTTTATTCTATTTTTCTTGCCATATAGATTATGGTGAGAAAGTAAATGAAATTGCTAATTTCATGCATTCCTTTAAAATATTATTGCTTATCTAATTGGAAAAAAAAATGCCAAGCACCCTATGTTCTTTAGTTAAAACATCTTATTCAGTGATATATTACATTAATATTCCTGAGTACTTTATAATCAGGGAAATTATTTTTTTCTTTTTAAAAAACAGAGTTCACAACATATCAGCAATAAAAACATAGCTTGTTTGAAGTTAATAATATGGAATTATGAATTACTCAGATAATTGGTTCCAGTCCACTGCAGTGTTTAACAAGATCAGATATAAGTAGTCTAATCTTATGAAATAAGTTGAATAATTTCAAGCAAAAATAGGAGGATAAACCCACTATTGCACACAAGAATGGCCTAGGGATTGTCACCTTTTCCACATTGCTCCATTATACTTCTTCCTTCAACTGAAGAGAATCCTTACAGACTTTGAAGAATATCAAAAGGCTTCAGCAACTGATGTACACTACTCATACTATAGAATATCCTGATACAACTCTTCAATTCTCAGTACCTGAAGATATAATTCAGATGTTTTAATCCTACTTTCTTCTGAGTGTGAGCTGAATCATATTATACATCGGATTGTGCACACTTCAAAAATTATTTGAAAGAGGAGCCTATATTCAGTTCTGGGAAGTTCGGGGAGTGGGGAGGGAGGGGTGGGTTTGGGAGGGATTGGGTGAGGGTTGATTTGTTTTTGGTTGTTTATTTGTAAAACTTTTAAAAATTTTTCAATAAAAAAAAATTATTTGAAAGAGGCACATAGGACTTTATGTGAGCAGAGAATGTCTCTCCTATTTATTAAAACAGCTTTTTTATTTTTGTTCAGACTTCTATCCAAGCAAAATGTGTTTTTTTTAAAAAATTGTTTTTAGAAATCTATTCATTAAAGTTAATACAATGCTTAAGAGGAATTATTTAATGAGAGCAGAGAGAAGTTGTACTCAGGCAAATCCAAAGCAGTTCTTCTAAATTGTTTCAAAGCATGGGCAACTTTAGTGAGTAACCAACCCAAACACTAATGAGTCCTGTATCTAGTGTCCAAAAATGCAGTGCGTGTATTTATATTAAAGAAGCTTCAGTGTTCTACACATCCACGACCTTGAACATGAAGTTCAGGGCATGTTTCTAGACAAAGAGCCAGTCCTAAGACATTCATTTTGACACGTATTCACCATTGGGTGGGAGCTTACTCTCTTGTAGTCCCTTTCTCTTCAGTTTATTTATTTTTCTTTATTAAATATTTATGCTGCCCATTTTGCCAAGGTAACTCTAGGTAGCTTACAATCTTTCAATAAAATATAAATGAATGAGTGTCAATACAAGCATAAATTCCCTTCTTAATAATTATTCCAGCACCACAATAAGCATTCCAAGGGTGGGGGAAAAAAACCTTTAAGATTTGCCCTTTAATTCAGCATCCTTGTGACTTGAGTTCTGGAATCCTTTCATACCATTTGGGCTCTTTGTGCTATTTAGAGTCTTTTGATACTGTAAAGCAAAGGAAAGCTAAAGTAAAATTGTTAACACAGTTGTGGTGGCACAATTTTTCACTTAGCAATCACTTTGCTTAACAACTGAGTTGCTCACCCCAGCTAGCATCACAAAACAAGGACTACCTATAATATCCACAGTCTCTCCAAAATGTATAACATTTGCTGTAATTGAAATGGAAAATTATGAAAATGATAGAAAGCAATCAAATTACCAATTTTAATGTTATATAAATTGCATACATTACATTACTTTAAGGTAGGAATGTCAAACTTGCAACGTAATGTGATGTATCGTGATGTATCGTGACTTTTTTGCCATTGCTGGCAATGGGTGGGCATGGTTTTGCCAGGACAAATCCTGTCCGCGGGCCAGCAGTTTGACACCCCTGCTTTAAAGTCTTGTATCAGAATGACCCTGTATTTTTTGAGAGTGATCCCTTATATGATGCAATTTAATTCAGTGTCCCTGGGATTAAAATGGTAGGTTCCTTAACAAGGACCTCTACAAAGATGATCAACAGTCAAGATGGTGATCTTGAAACATACAGAAAAAAAGGGTTGGGCTTCATTCATCTTGACTTTTTTATGTTTTGTTTTTTTCCATCTCTTCTGAGGATACCCCTCTGATCTGATATCAGCTCCTTCCCTGGCCGAGAAATCTGTTCTCCAGCCTAAGAGCTTGGGTGTTCCACCTCCAAATTTTCAGATGATCATCTCAGCATGAATTAAATCATATGACCTTCCCATCGGAAGGTCATGCTTGCCTCTGTGTCACATATAAATGTTTGCCTTTATATACTTCTCCCTGTAAATGGATTATACCAGCAGAGAAACTTAAAATCACATTTTCCCAAAAGAAAAATGCAAAGCAGTGAAATGTTAGTTGACAACTTATCTTTAAAGAAATGCACAAATAGTAGCAACCCTTTACATGTATAAATATCAAGATATTGTCTCACACTGTCCTCCCACATTCTTGGCAGCTTTTAGATGCCCAGTTTCTAGCATTAGTTACACTTGGGTTGTAGAGAAACTGTAAGCTTTTCTAAACCTATTGATCTGCAGACCTTCTGAAATTAAACTGCCAGGTGTCACTGTGTGCATGATATGTTATTGATTTTCTTCCAAATGTTTTGGAAAAAAATGTGAGGAAGTAAGGAAGGGCATGACAGAAACAGCTTAGTTTCATTGGGATGATAACTTTATTATGCATCAGCAGAGGTGAGATAATTTATTGTCTTCTTTCAGCCTTTCTACATAAAAACATATATTTAAAACACATTTAAGGAAGTTTGATTTTAAAGGGGCAGAAAGTTATAAAGGCCCCAGATGCTATTTAAAACAAACAAGCAAACATGGGTGGGTAGATGTGGTGTTAGATCACATCCTTATCATCATTCTCATCTAGGTTTTTCCCTTTTTGTTATTTGTGTATTTATTTTTAAGCAATCCACCAGAAATGCTATTTTTGATACATTTTCCCCTCTCCAAAATAGCATTTTCAAATCTCATTTTGTTATCAGATCATTGTGTTCGGATGCATTTGGATACATGCATCTATCTATATATGCTGGCTTGCAGATAATGGAAGAAGACTGAAACAGGATAAGATATGCTAGGACTAGCAAATATGGAATTACTCAGGCATCACAGGATGTAGCAACATACTGGATTTCTGTCTTACTTAATTCAGATTTTTAGTGATTTCTTCCTGAATCCCATGCAGCTGATCTATAGACATCAGCCTGTTCCTATATCTAAGTTCTAGTTCCTTAGTATAGGTAATGAGCATCAAAAATTGAAGAGAGATCAAGTCCTACGACAATGAATGAATTAAAGAGCAAGATTCATAGAAACTAAAGAAAGGAGTACAAAGTCAGTTTGTTTGATCAAGGTTAAAATAGACAGTTTTCTATTAAAATTCTGGGAGCCATTTATCGACTTTTGTGGACACCAGCATGGAAATGTTAATGACTTATAATTTGGGTATGGATAAGAGATGAGTCATGAGAAGAAGAAATACTTGCATATAACCTTATAAGAGATGAAGTGTTACTAAGTTTCTTTGCACTTGTGATAAAGATCAGAAGTCATTTCTTCAAATTTCTTTTTTTTCTTATTGTTTCATCTTTCTTCCTTTCCTTTATTTTGTCTCTTTTCTTGCATTTTCTTTTCTTTTTCCTTTTTTGAGTTTTTGTCTTCTATTATTGTTTATAAAAAATCTTTGAATAAAAAATATGTTAAAATGCTCACTCAGTATGCACTCAATACACATTTCATGCTGCCCAGTCAATAGTTGACCTCATATTTTGTTTTACTATACAGACTTCTTAAGTATCCCCTCTTCACTGCATTATATTTACTCTTATTTTCTTGCTAACATAACCAATATCTTGTATAGAACCATTCAGCTTCTTCTGACAAGTATTCAATCCTCAAAACAGATCACTCTTCCTAACTTCTCTCAATTTCCTAATTTTTTTATATAAACATTCACTCAAGATGCAACATTTATTATCTTGCTCTAGTTTTGCACTATTTTTGTTTATTAAGCTGATGCAGAGGAAGCTAAAGGCTGTCAACCACCTTGGAAAGAAGGATCAGAGTCAGTGATTGAAGCTACTGGTTCAGAGAACTAATAGATCAGAGTCTGATCTTAGGAAAGTACTAAGCCCTCAATTATACTGCAAGTGGAGTTTGGCATGACAAGAAGAGTGGATATAGCCACACTAACTAGTCCGAGATAGGAACACTTGGCTATATCAGAATATTCCTCTGCAGGAAACAACTGTCCTGATTCCCAACTGGTATTTCTGTGGCTTTCAGTTCTCTGTGCCCCAAAACATATTTTGAATTGTATTTTGTGGATTTCTGATACTAGACTATTCTTAGTTAATCCAACTTTTCTGCCTCTAATCTCTTTGAGTGAGCAGCCTTATACTACTGACACATGGCAAGACCTTTGTCTTTTCTATTTTCAAGTCTTTGTGGTTCTCTATTAAATAATCAGGTCCAATCTCTGCCTTGAGTTCTGTTGACTAAGGTTGTACACAATTGTAAAACTGTCTTGTTTTTTATGGTGTTAGTCTCAAGCTTTATAAGACATACATTCTCCATTTCACTCCATGTCAAATACATCTATGCTGATACATTTATTTTCATATGGGTACTCTTCCTTGCATCGTATTGTGCAGTCAATCTCACATTGACTCACAGTCGATTTTCAGAAATGAAGAGGGAAAGGCTTGCAAAGAGAGTGCAAGCTACCAAGAAACTAGAGAAGAACTTTTAAAATAAGAATGCTTTCTCTGCACCGAACCACTGACTGTAGAATATGTAGTCTCACTCTTGTTCTCTTTTTAGGATATATCTATTTTTTCCCTACCTGATTCTTTCAGGCTAATGGCAATTGAATACATTTATATTTTCCCTATTTATATCCATTGTTTTGAGAGCCAATTTGGCGTGGTGATTAAGGTATCAGGCTAGAAACCAGGAGACAGTGAATTCTGGTCCCACTTTAGGCACAAAACCAACTGAATAACATTGTGTCAAATCTGTCATCACACAGCTTGAGCCCTGCTTCACCTTGATGGCAGCTTGCCATAAAATGTGAAGAGGGGTGAGAGAAAAATATAGGGATGGAGGAATGACAGGAACCAGAAGTGCCACCCAGAGACAATGATTGAACGATCCAAAGACACAGGCATGGGAATGGAATGTGTCAGGTCCAAAACAGTTCCCTATTTTACTTACCTTCCTTCTATCCTTCCATCTTTGGGACCTGCCATTCTGTTGGGGGAGGGGGGAGCCCAGCATTGCTTGCATGCTTGTATTTGTTCACCAGTTCTGTTTCCTTTTCCTGATCGCCAGGGGGAGGGGTATGATAGCTCTCTGAAGATGATTGTGATGAGCCGGATGCCAGCGAAGCCAGGAAGTCATGCTCCAAGAGAAGCAGCTGATTGGATACAATTCAAATCCCCGCATAGCTTTGATGGGAGGGGTTTTACGACTTGGGTGACTATACAGTGTTAACAAACTTTTACCTCAGACCTTGCCTTGATCCCCCACTATTACTGATCCCCAAATAAAAGAATCCTGTTTGAAGCAGTTATTGCCTCAAGAGTTCGAATACTTGGGAGAACAGCTGAAGTGGGTCGTTACACAATGTGAATGCCCACCCAAAACATGCCAAACTTTAGAACTGTTACCAAAACAACTAATTTGAACTTTATTGAACATAGTAAGATGACCAGGGAAGAGGGCCCGGGAGAAGGGAAAATTATTGGCTTTATGCAGGAATCTTTAGATCTGACTTTTTCTTTTTCTTTTTTTAAAATATATTTTATTGATTTTTTTAACATAGTCACCTTAATATTTGATAAACAGTGTGTTGTCTGGGTATACATTTAAAAACAATCTGTAACAATTAATTTCTATAACTCCATAATCCACATAGTAGCTTTCTTTGATTTTGTCTTCTTTCAGTAATATTCTCTTTAACCAACCTTAAATTAGTACATTTCTTTATATTTTGATAGATAACAATTGAATATAAACATTTTTTCTAGTATTTAACAACCACATCAATATAAACCTTCTTTTCTAAGTGATCATCTTAATTACCTCATCAACTGTTTTCAAAGTTCTTATTTAGATTTGTTTTCCCCACAATGTTCAAAACATTCTTACCAGTTAAGATTTTCTCAGAGTTAATTACACTTAAGTATTACATCTTTTTCCTCAAACAAGCCATCCCAACAGTTTTACGTTTCTCATATCTTTAAAAAAAACATAAAGAAAAAGAGAAGAAAGAAAGGAGGGAAATAGTATACTACTTAAAAAACATATACCTCTTAAGCTAAAATACATTTATATCCAAAAAAATTTATATTCTTTTTAACCATATTCAAACAAATGTTTAATCTTTAAATATTCCATCTAATAAATCTAAACATCTAATCTTTTGAGTCTATTCAGAACATTCTTGTCAACTGAGATTTTCTCAAGATCAATTACACTTAAATATCTAAAACCTTGCCCTCATATAAACCATCCCAACATTTTTATATTTCTCATATTGTAATTTTTTTTAAAGAATATTATGTTACCTGAGAGGCCTATCCCTTTTAAACTAAAATACATTTATATCCAGAATTTTTCTATTTTTTAAACCATATTCAAACAAATGTTTAGTCTTTAAATATTCCATTTCATAGGTCCTATCATCCAATTTCTTAATTCTAGCTTTAGCCTTTTTTTTTTTTTTTGCCAAACATCTTTCCTAATCAATATGCTTCGCTGGACCAAAAAGTCTTCCCATAGTCTTGTAGATGTTGTCATAAGTACAGGAGACAAATCCAGTAAAATGTTTTTGTGGGAGGGTTTTGCCCCTTCGTATTCATTGAAAATCTTTTTCTTTTCTTCTCTCTTAATTTCTCTTATCAATTTTTGTCTCTTAAGTTCTTGTAGTTCTCCTGACAGGTCTATAATCCATTTTGGCAAATCTTTTTTCTTGTCCTCAGACTTATTTTGCAATCTTACAGTGTAGGTTATCTTTTCTATGTCCAATATTTCCTGCAGGTTTTTCTCCACCTGGGTTAAATTATAATTCTTTCCATTGTTGGGTTCCATCTTTAAATCTCTTTCCTCTGGTCTATGTTCAGTTGTCTGCTTTATCTGATCACTCTCTGTTTTTTTATTTTCTGAGAGTTTTTTTGTTGTAAGGTTAAATTAAAGATCTGTTCATTTAAATGTTCAAAGTTCTTTTTTATTCCTCATTGTCATTTGAATTAGTTGCAACATAGCATACATTTCCTCCTGGAAATTATTAGTTTTTTCTTGATATGTTCTTTCTGCAGATCTCTGATGTTCCATGGCAGCCAAAAATCAAAGTTTTCCTTTCTCTGCAAACAGCTTTAAAGTCACAGTTCTATAAGTATTTATAACCCAGGAAGGTAAATTGTTTTTTAAAAAGTTTATAGTTCTTGTTTTGTAAATAGCTCAAAATGTTTTCTTTTTGTTGCAGCTATTCTGTTTACTTAAGACATTGAAGGTCACAAAAACAAGTTATATTTTACTGGGCTTTCTGGCAGTTCCTGTATTAGAGCAACTATAGCTGTATATTTTCATCCACCACTAGATGTCAGCACCAGTTCATTTTTTAAGTTTTCAAAGCAATTACTTTCTTCTGTTTTCATCAATAATCTTTTGAAAAAAAAATCTTAACAAATCCCACCAATTTCAAACTTGTCCAGATTTAAGTCTTATATTCATTTCATTTCAATATATTTCTGTCCCTCATAAGAATCACTTTTGGAGGATTTTTGCTTCTTGGGTTTTTTTCCTAGGAAATCAAATATCAAGTAGAAGAGAGAAAATTGATATTCTTACCTAGTTCCAAACACGTTTATGATCAAGCTTAAATTAGTGCTTTTTGGCTTTGGCTGCTTGTAGCTTGGTCTAGACTCTGGAGTGAAGGCTTTCTTCTGCTGGTTTCTGCAGCGCTTTCCCAGAATGACTGGATTAACCACCATCTCTCCAAGGTTGGCAGGGCTTCTCTCCTTTTTTGTCGTCTCTCCAGGGTGACTTTACGCCCATTTAGGGTTCCCAAACAGAAAAGAATCATCTATAGGGTGCGGAGCCCCACAATCCCTTAGCTACTTGCAATACTGCACAAAACCGGAAGCCTAGATTTGACTTTTTCTACATTTTAATCACTTGACCTTAGTAAAATATACCTTTCACTGCAAATGAAGTTGAGGTTTTTCTTTCTTAAATGCCCAAGTGGACAGGCCAAACTCTTTGAGCCAGTCATCCTCTCTCAGCCTTAGGAAGAAAAAGGCAATGGCAAACCACTTCTGAATTTGTGCCAAGAAAACTGCAGGGACTAGTCAAGGCAGTCGGCAGAAGTGAAAAATTGAAGATACCCCCCCACTCATCACTCCCCCCCCCAGTCAAACAAACTTCACATTGTTTACTATCTGAAAGATTTTCTGCATGTATAAACATGTCCAATCCATTAGGAATAGATGCAAAGGATTAGAGTCTAGCTCTTCTACTATGGAAAAGGCATCATACTGCAATACTATTTCATTTCTCTGGGGAAAGAGCAAAATCAATTTACAACCTCCATAAGAAAATAATTTCGTCTAGACATCTAGGCATGCACCACTCAATAAGCATAAAGTGCTTGCCACTTCTGGTCAGTGTAGCCAAAAAGGGCTGCCTGTTATCATTACTATATTTTTCTCCTTTTTTTCACTGTGTGTATATTCTTTCATTAAACTTGACAGACGTCAGAACAAGCAAATTGAATTCCACCCCCCACCTCGAGCCCCAAGTCTTATGAGACAATGACAAGTGTAAGAGGGTGGCTATATTGATAACTGACAAGTCTTTTTTCATTGGCTCTTAATTTCAGTTGTCAACACTCACATTGATATCTCTCTTTTAGGTTTCTGCATAAGGCTATTATTTATTTCCATATCATTGAATATGTCGCCCATTTTCCATTTTAATTGGTAGTTCATTTGCAGTGTTCTTTGAATCAAGTGCTGTGTTTAAACTGGATGAAGATGGAAATAAACAGAGCATCCATGTTCTAAATTATTCTCAGCCTATTTTAAGAAGAAAGTAATGGCAGTAAAGTGTATTTAGAAATCTTTGTGATAGGTGTTAACCTGTGTGTGTATGTGTGTGTCTGTGTGTGTGTGTGTGGGTGGGTGTGATTGTTGGAAGTCAGCCCTAACCTAGGATTTTTTAGAATAATTTACTTAAGTTAGATTTCAAGTTGTTTTACAGGATATAATGCATACAACTAATAGACATGCTGGCAAAGATCACTACCCTGGGAATAGAAAATAATGCTGTGCCAAACAGTTCTCTTCACTTTGAATATGCTCCATTTATGAAGGTGGAGACTACAGAGTGAATGGAAAAGGGATATTAATTCTGTCTCAAATTCTTGTGGGAATGACCTTAATTGATTGATGGCAAATGATTCTTTTTCCTCTAAAAAAGAGGGGCGATTCACTTATTTTCAACAAATGAGCATACAGTGCTTTATGGCCAGGGTATCAGAATTAAAAAAAAAGGAAGCAGGAAAAAATTGGAGTGCCCTTGTCATAGTGCACATGTGTGCAAGTAGTTTTTGGATTAAGAGGGAGAAAAAAATCAAGATTTCTGCAAATGATAAGCCTGATTAACCAGGCATTGTTAGCAAAAAAACAAACAAACAAAAAAAAAAACCCTGCTGATGTTTTGCTTGCTTTAAAAGAGGTTATCATTACATATCATGTTACTTTTCCAGTTATGTTTTTTCTCTGTTGACCCAAATAAATTTTGAATTGGAACCATTTAAATTTATGGTTTGCCAAAACGTCTATGGTAATTTGTATACTTCTTCCAGTTAACTGGGTTTATTTAGCCTTTAAAATGCAATGAATCAACCAATTAATCAATAGTAAAGAGGAGAATGAAAGATTATCCTTTCACCCCTTAGGTCTCAACTGCTTTTGTTTCAAACTTTTCCCCCTAAATGCCTGTTTCCATTCTTCATTTACTTATTAAAGAATTAGGATTATCTCACTTCCAAGACATTCAGTTATTGCTATGTATTTTCAACAGACATGTGAATTCTGATAATGTCCTGCATGTTAGCTATGCATATTGTTTACTTCCAATGAAAATGAATATTATAATACTCAAAGTTCACATGTGACTTACAATGTAACCTGAATAAAATAACTCCTCTATTTCTCCCTCCCTCATTAACTACCCCATCTGACCTCAGTTACAGACATATTCCTTCTTTTACCTGGGTTAAGCAAGGCATTAAGTAGGATCTCATCTGAAGGGTTCTGCTATTGGTATCATTAGAATCTTAATAAAACTATAATATAAGTGAAGTTGTATTTTTTTTTTCAGCAAAGAGGTCAGTTCACCTAGTTCACTTACGAATTGTGTTTCGAGGTGTGGTTTCTCTCTCACTGATTCTCAGTGCATAAATATACTAAATCTCAACCAGAAATGTTTCCTTTCAGTGGTTAGAAGCTTTAGACAGCCTCACCTATAACAAATTGTATTTGAATTAAACCAGTTATATTGAAATCCTATTGAAACCACTGGGAGAAGGTAAGGCTTAAGTCTCAGCTGCTTTCAGTGCAAATATAATTCATTCAAAGGAGTCTGGATTCAGGGTTGAATTTTGCTACCTGATCACTTTAGAGTTTCTCCAGCAGGATTTAAGTGTAATTGGTCTAAAACTGCAGCATCACATAGGCATAATTATCAGATATATGATAAACTAAGGAAAACTTCATTTATACATTCCTTTCATTTTATATAAGCTTTACTTATTTCAGAATTTTGGAATAACAGAGTTGGAAGGAATCTTGGAGGTCTTCTCATCCAACCCCATGCTCAAGCAGGAAACCATATACCATTCCAGACAAATGTATCTTCTTAAAAAAATTTCCAGTGATGGAGCACCCACAACTTCTGAAGGGAAGTCATTCCATTGGCTAATTGTTCTCACTGTCAGGAAATGTCTCTTTAGTTCTAGGTTCCTTCTCTCCTTGATTAATTTCCATCCATTGTTTCTTGTCTTGCCTTCTGGTGCTTTGGAAAATAGGCTGAATCACTCATGCCATTCCTAGTCCTTTTTTCACTAGACTAGACAAACCCAATTCCTGCAACCATTTTTCATATGCTTTCGCTTCCAGCCCCCTAATCATTTTTGTTGCTCTTTTCTGATTTTTTTTCCAGAATCTCTACATCTTTTTCATAATATTGTGACCAAAATTGGATGCAGTATTCTAACTGTAGTCTTATTAAGACTTTATAAAGAGGTATTAATACTTCATGTGATCTTGATTCTATCCCTCTGTTAATGCAACCTAGGATTGCATTTTTTTTTTTTTTTTGCTGTTGCTGCAAAACCGCTGGCTCATATTTAAGTGATTGTTCACTAGGACTCCAAGATCCAAGATCTCACAGTCACTGCTATTGAGCCATGTTTCACCTAATCCGTACCTGTACATTTGATTTTTCTTGTGTAAGTGTAAAACCTTACTTTTCTCTACCTTGAATTTCATTTTGTTAGATAAGCCCAGTGTTCAAGTCTGTCGAGATCCATCTATATCTTCAGCCTATCTTCTGGAATATTGAATATTCCTGCCAGTTCAGTGTCATCTGAAAATTTGATGAGTTCCCCTTCTAGTCCCTCATCTAAATTGTTTATGAAGATGTTGAAAAGTACTGGCCCTAAAATGGAATCTTGGGGTATCGCACTGCATCCTTTCTTCCATGTAGCAATAGCACTTAGACATATATACTGCTTCACAGTGCTTTATAGCCCTCTCTAAGTGGTTTACAGAGTCAGCATATTGCCCTCAACAATCTGAGCTCTCGTTTTACTGATCTTAGAAGGATGGAAGGTGTGAACCTTGAGCTGATGAGACTCAAACTGCCAAACTGCTGGCAGCTGGGAATCAGCAGAAGTAGCCTGAAGTACTGCATTCTAACCACTGGACAACCAGGCTCTGTAGACATAGATCCATGTTGAATGTGACTGGTCAGACAATTAGAAATCCATCTGGTGGTGATGCTGTCCATCCCACATTTTTGTAGCTTACCAAGAAGTAGATTGTGGTCTACTTTTTCAAATGCCTTACTGAAATCAAGTTTGCTATATCCACTGCCTTATTCTAAATTAATATAAGAGAGATCTCATATTTTATTGTTTTCTCCTTCCATCTCAGTGTTTCTCAATCCTGGCAAGCTTAAGATGTGTGGACTTTAACTCCCAGAATTCCTCTGCCAGAGTTCTGGTAGGAGATATCTGGGAGTTGAAATGCACACATTTCAAACTCGCCAATACTTAGAAACACTGATCTACAGTAACATTTAACATTCTCTCCTGTCATGTATAAATTGTCTCTTAAATTATTATTGAAGTAACCACATGTTTCTGCCAGATAAAGAGATTACATCAAAGGCATTCCTTAGTGCCCATAGATATTCTGTGTGTATATATATTGTTCAGTTTTACTCACAAATCATCAAAGATCAGACCAGAATTGTTATTAGAGTGCCACACGGGCAAGTGAGAAGTGGCTTTTGGGCAAAGTGAGTTTAATTATTAGTCCTGTCAAAGGTCAGCTGCCGGTGGAGACTTAAAGCCAGATAATAGGCTGTGGGTTGGAAGATTTTTTTTCTTTTTATAAAAAAGCTCATTTAAAATGAGTTTAATGCAGATAGAAGCATTCATTTTAGAACTAGGACATGTTTCTCAGACATAAATCCTCCAATGTGAATGTGGTTGCCAAAATGGGTTTAATTTGTTTTTGAATTAATCCATATTCTAGGTTTATACAATGCTTTTAGCCATAAGGTGAACAAATTGATTGTTTCCTAAACAAAATTCCCTAAACTTTTTTTTAAAGCCTCTAGATAGAAACTAGTATACTTCTTATAGCTTTACTGCCACAGAAACTTTGACCTTGAATGTAACATCCATGGATGCTAATGCACCCATTTAATCCAAATATTGAATGTTTGTAACTCCCAAATTAAATCCAAGCCATTTTAAAAGGCCCCAAACTCCCAAGTTCAGCAAATAAATTCATTAAGAAATTCAGTAGCAATACTGAAAACTTATAAAATTGTACAGATTTTAATCCTAATCTGAAAATTATTTGGGGGCACCAACACTTCATGCAGGATGATATATATAGAGAGAGTGGTGGAAATGAATGCTGACTGTTATATGCAGAAGATGTTTCAAATTTTTAGAATGGGTTGCTGCATGGTATAGAGGCTACTAACACAGTTTCAAGCACATGGAATTCAATATGTTGTAAATTCCTCCATTTTGTAACCATGGTTTAGTCCAGTGGTTCTCAACCTGTGGGTCGGGACCCCATTTGGGGTCGAACGACCATTTCACGGGGGTCGCCAAACAAGGCTGTCAGCCATTTTCCCCCCCTTTTCTTTGGCCACGCCCCTGGTACCCGGTGATGTATAAGTGGTTGGGGGTCACCACAACATGGGAGCTGTATTATGGGGTCGCGGCATTAGAAAGGTTGAGAACCACTGGTTTAGTCTAAAGAATTGGATGTCTAACATCCAACTCTACAGAAACCATTGCTGAGAATATTTATGGCAAAATGGAACTGTAGCAGCATTCATATCACAATAATAGGAAAGAAATACATGTCTGTAACAAATTTTACCCATGAGGCTAATATCTAGTGAAATATAAGCCTTTTATCATATTCTAAACTTTTTAGCAGATATGTGAAAAGAAATATCTATTTTGAAAGTTTGCATAAAGGCATAACATTCTTTCTGCAACTTGTCTTTTATTGCTAGAGCTGTTAGTACTATTTCATGCATACTCTAGTTCAATTTATTGTTACTCACTGCACGCTAGATTCTGCATTCCCTTGCTCTCTACCTGAGTGATTCAGACAGATGTGTCTAGCACACAGAGCCCATAGCTCTCTTCAACAAGGGGGAAATAATTACAAATTACCCAGATTTGCCTTACAGTGAGATGGGTGGCATATATATTAAATACATGAATAAATGAATAAACGTCACTTTCAACTGAACCCTGAGCCTCTCAAGATTTCAATTAAATACACAGACCGGCCAAATTTAAAGCGACAGCAAAGGTTTACTGACTACAGTATGAATTTGTTCTCATACACCCATATCACTACTTACCCCAATTCTGTTCCACTACACTAGCTAGAGGCTAGTTAGAGGAATAGGAATCACCAAGTCTAGACTAAACAAAGTTTGAATGAGTTTCATGGTCCAAATTTATCCCCCAAAGTTGATTGACAAGTCTAATAGGCCAGCATCCTTTGTTATGTCTTGTGAAGTCATTTGTCCTCTGAGGGATCATTTTGACAGTATTCCTAGCTTTTGTGTTCTTTGTGTACAACCTTGATTCTTTTTTAGTCTATGGCTACAATTGTAAATTTTAGCCTAGTCTTATATGGTACATCTCCAAATTTGTTCTTGAGAACAGAACTTCAATGCTATTTATTTTTGATGGACACATCTTCCACTGTCAAGTACATGATGCTCATCTGAACTTCTCCATACAAAACATGAAGGATGGCAGAAGTGACATTCTGGACAGGTATAATAAGCTTGACCTTCTCTCGTTGCTTGCCTTTCTTTTTTGTACTAATTGAAAAAAACATAAATGCTTTTTAAGACTTTTTAATACAGAACAACCTCAACAGGATTTCCAATGCTAGTGGCTACTTATTCCGGGAAAATCAGACCAATACAATTTTCTAAAGTAAAATTGGACAGCATCCTTTCTCTTTTTTTCCTATTATGTATTCTAGAAAATGGAGAGAAATTCATCTTGCAAGTGCTGTTTATGAAGATGTGATGATATTTGTTCCTGCAGGGATAATTTTAGCTTTCTTTCCTGGCTTCAGTGAGTGATTAATCAGTCCTTTGGACAGAAAATGTATTTTGCTACTTTTAGTAAGAATATGCAAAGGATGAAAGCAGCAGTCTAATGAAACCTTATAAACCTCACAGCAAAACACCAAAAGTAATCAAAACATTGGCATAGCTCTGGACAATATGAGTCTTTCTTCAGTGGTGATGCAACATGGGAATGATTTTCTACAATAGATGCAATAAAAATAAAGTTATCTGCTACTCTGATAATATATCTGAAATTTGGGATATTTCTTTAGTAGTTTTTGTAGCTTTATTTTCTAATTTTCTCTTTACCAGAACAAGTACCTTCACACTTTTTTTGCAGCCTTCGAACTACATCTTAATTTAGAACAGAATTATAAAGATAATATGAAAAGCCCAGCTCTAAGGTTAGCAGAATTCTGAAGGATTCTGAGATCTATGGAACAAAATGTACAAGGTGCCATTTAGTTCATCTGCTAAAAGATAGTGTTTGACCTATTGTATTTAGATATGAATAGCCATTCAAAGAGTGCTGGAAAATTTATCTTGGGAAATCATTGTATGTATCTATTTTCTGTATATAACAGAATAATAGAGTTGGAAAAGATTTTGGAGGTCTTCTAGTCCAACCTCCTGCTCAAGCAGGAAACCCTATACAATTTCAGAGAAATGGTTGTCTAACCTTTTCTTAAAAACCTCTAGTATTGGAGCACCCACAACTTCTGTTCCCCTGATTAATTGCTCTGTCAGGAAATTTCTCTTTCTTCTAGGCTGGTTCTCTCCTTGATTAGTTTCCATCCATTGCTTCTTGTCCTGCCTTCAGTGCTTTGGAGAATAGGTTGATCTCTTCTTCTGAATTTCTTTTTGTACTGTAGTGTTTCTCAATTTCAGCAGCTTTAAGAGGTTTAGCCCTAAACTCACAGAATTCATCAGCCTGCTTATGAGGATTCTAGGAGTTGAAATCCATACTCTTAAAGTTGTTGAGTTTGAGAAACAATATTCTATCATACATATTTGGAGTGTAGATATCTTCAAGTTGATGGCAAAAACTGAAAGAGAACTCTCCATTGAATTGACATATGAAAAGATGTGGCCCTTTTGCTTTTAAAAACAATGGGAAGTGGTTGCATTGTTATACATTTCTTCCTCTCCAGAATGTATAATACAGTGTTTCCTTGAAAATAAGACTCGGTCTTATATATATATATTTGGTACCAAAAGACGCATTAGAGCTTATTTTGGGGGAAACACAGTATCAGACTAAGAATGTTTCTACCTTTTTATAATCTCAGTAGGAAAAGCTTGGATTTGTTTTGTTCTGGTCTATAAATAAGTTTATTTTATTAGCAACAAACCAAAAATGTTTGGTTAAGTTGAATGAAAGAGCTAAATTGGACCAGGTAAGCAATTTAATATTGGATACACAGAGCCTTTTATTTGCAGGTGGAATCCTGAGAGCACAGTGATGTGAATTACTGGTTGCTAAATAACTTTTTCTCTTCTTAATACAGGCATATACTAGGGTTGGCATAGGCTAGAATGGCAAGTTCAAAAACTGCCTTACTTAGCAGGAAAGTTATTAAACAAGAGCTCCCCATTAGTAACAGTCAGTCTGCACCTAAAGTAGTTTACTTCCACCTCTCAGTATAGAGTTGCAGCCTATGTGTAATGAAAATAAAAGTATTAAAAAGTTGAAAATATTAATCAACAGAAGAACACAGTTATTTTCAATCTAGTTACTATTTTCCATTTGTGTATAATAGGATTGTCTGAATAGGCTCTGAACAGATTCCAATGGTTGATTTGATTCTCAATTTGACCTAATTTGAACCAATTTGGAGAATTGAATTGATTTGATTTCCATTTTGACAAATTCTTCTGAATCCTTAAATCAGTTTGAATGCATCTGATTTGGCTTGATAGTTCAGTTCAAATGAAAATGACTTGCTTCTATGTTGAATTTCCAAAACAAAACCTCTCTATTTCCTAATAAATCCTTATTTATCCTTGTCACTTTACAAATTGATTGGGCTACTATTTTAGCATTCCACATCCCTGGTTTAAAATATGGCCTGTTTTAGTTGTTGATGAAAGCTATGAGTTTATTTCTGTTATCATGGTGGATTTTATTCTTTTTAAAAAAGCAAAAAACTTGCTATTTTGTATTCCTCTTATATCATCTCCAGTTTAATTGATTTTTAAAGAAATAACGTATATAGTTTAGATAGGAGTGAAAGTCCTTTCATCAAGATGCATATTATTCTGATTAAATATTTGGAATGAAGATTAAATGATTTTCTGTTTTATTCTGATTATGCTGTCTGAGTTAGCCAAAAAATAAGGGGGGGGGGGAGTTTAACCCTTTAAAACAAAACAAAAATCATGAGACACTTGTGTTTCAAGAATCTGAAGTGATTCTTCAGATGACTTTGTGATTAAAATAGTTTAATTTACATTTTCTGAAGGTAGGGAAATGAATCTAATAAGAAATCCAGTTTATTCAAGGATGCCTGGATATTCTTAAGAATCTATTTTGCCAGAGCTGTATATCTTTGACTTTTGGAGTGCATTTTAAGGAACTCAGGTTTTCACGGTCCTTACTGGCCCAGATGTAATTAAAAAAAAGTTAATATGAGTATTACTTTTGTGAAATATATTGCTTGCATTTATAAAAGATGTCTTAATTGGATAATATACTGTCAATTGCACTGCAAATGTTGTGTGGTGGCAATGTATAATTTTTCTAAGAGTTTGGCTGCAGTAGGAAAGTTTATCCCACTGGATTTTCTTTCACGCAATTAAGATCAACAGTTTGTAATTCCTTGTCTGCTTATTGTTATTTGAATAAATGGAATGTAAAATTAAGTTATTGAAGTGCCCATGTGTATCAAACCTCTGAATGTGTTAGAAAACATGAAATCGTGAAAAGCAAAAAACCCTGAAGATGGTGCTATCGAGGGTATCATCATCCTTCATAACTGATGTCTGAGGACACAAATTATTTTCTGCTAAGGCTACAATCCTTTAGGATTCTCAGCTTGGCATTTATGCTAATTAGGTGTTCTCACCTAATTTTCACTCTGTTTTTAACATCTCCTTTTATCTAATTCAGATCACTTCCACCATTTCTCTCTTTCATTTTCTCTTTTGTTCCTGTCTGTTTTCTACCGGGACAGGCACAGTACATTCTTATCTAAGGCAGTGTTTCTTAAACTTTTCTCTCAGGACCCTTTCCCTCTTTTAAAAATTATGGAGGAGCCCAAAATAACTTTAGTTATATTTATCAATGTTTACCATATTAAAATTAAAATTGATACATTCATTGATATTATCACTTGTTTGATTGGTTGTTAACATTGTATTATTTTTCAACATAAGCTAATTTTGATTTTGTAGATCCTCAAGAGGGTCTTGGAAGATCCCTAGGGGTTCTTCAAACCACACTTTGAAAAATAGTGGTATTTGAAGTCTTCCAAATCTAGGTTACAGAAAACTGATGGACATTATGACACAGTAAAGAGGTAGACTTTTGGTCTTGTTTATTGCTATCCAATGACTTTCCCAATTTTTCCAGTTCAGAACTTTAATCAGAACTGATAGCAATTAATGAGTGATTTCATCACTATTGTAGAGCTCTGGCCTTTGAAATTTGGCCAAGGCCCAGAAAATATTGGTCTGAGAGCTGCATGTGGTGCAATAGCCAAATATTTGAACTCATGCTGGACATCTCTTCTTTTGATAGTGATGGAGCAGGGGAGACAATCAGTAATGGCATTTAAGTCATGATTTCTGAAGGGATAATAATGAAAAGGTCAAGCAGAACATCTGAGATGAACCAGAGGACTTAAATATTGTCAAAGACCCTGAAAATAAACCTAATGTGAACCAGGCACTACCCATGTTTCATGTGGCAACTCAAATCTTGCTTATCTAAGCTTCTGTGTTGTAACATGTTCGAGCAAGTCAACAAAGATTTAGCTCCCCAGAATTATTTTAATTAGCTGGTGTATCTACCCTGGATATTCACTTCATATGTTATGGTGGTCATGTTTTTTATTAATAACATTTACCATTCTTATGCATACTGCATATTGATATGTAACCTCTCTGAAAAATCAAATGGGAGCTGCTCTTCATGAAATCAGTGTACAGCTGTTTGCTCAGCCTCAAGGGAGGAGGAATTATTTGAAGTACAATAAGGGCAATTTTGGAGGTATGACTTGCATTTAATAAGAGATTGAAACATTTCTGATAAAGTATATATTAATATTTATTAAAAGGTTTGCATGGTTCAAATAAGGCTGCTGAATGTATCTGTAAAAAATCTTCTTCCTCTTCAAATCACCTTACATATAAATTGAGATGACAATATAATTTCTGTGATTTACACTTCCACCTCTAGCTGTAAGAAAGAGATACTGTATCCATTCTGTTTATGGATCCCTCTTAAGTAATCTTAGATAATACATTTTAGTAGTTACCTCTGTGCAGTCAACATCAGTTGAAGTGGATAACTTCAAGATACATTCAAAATTCCTTACATGGAATTTGTGATGTCATATGGCAGACTTTTTAGATATCCTTATCCCACTCCAAATATGTGATGGAATGTAGTGAACTGTATTCCCAGGAAGGAGAGAGTAAATTCCAGAGGAGTAAGATAGTTTGTGTGAGAGAAAGAGCATGAAGACAGCCCTTCCCTGATAGTTCTCTGAATATAGGTGTGCATAGATAGCAGACTGCTTTAGTTTGGCAAGCTTCTGCTACAGGGATGGAACAATAAACAAATCTACTTGAAAGAATCACCACATGTTTTTGGTTTTTGCAGCATGACAATATATATATATATATATATATATATATATATATATATATATATATATATATATATATATATTCTCACCCTACCAGAGACTTAGGGAGCTTGAGAGTTCTACGCAGTATCCTAACTGTTCCTAGTAATGCACTTTTCCAGACAGAGTACTCTAATGTCGTTCCTGGGATCTCTTGGAGCCTCTTCTTGCTTCAGAGTTCTCCTTCCACCAGTGGGGCCATTATGGCCTTTACTTTCCACATCCTCTCTAGTTCTTCCTTCAGGACCTGGTACTTCTCCAGCTTTTCATACTCCTTCCTGATGTTGCTGTCCCTTGGGACCATTGCTGTCCTTTGGATCTTGTCTACTACTATATCTGGTTGATTAGCTTGACTGGAAGTCCCACAGGTTCATAATCTTTGTATTCTCCATGACCTTTTGTGGGATCGCCCATCTAGCCTTAGGAGGGTCTAGCCCATATTCTGTACTGAAGTCCTATAAACAATGCCAGTTACTTAATCGTGCCATTCAGTGCATACTGTTCCTGCTTGCATCTTAAACTCTGCCACTATGTGTTAGACTGTTTTTGCAGCCTCTCTGCATAGCCTACACCTCTCTAGTGTGATATATCCCTGTTTCTATGGATTTGGTGCTTAGTGCTTTGTCTTGTGCTCCTAAGGTCATTTCCTCAAGGACTGTCATTTAGTCTAGCCCTTTCCTGTCACTGGTAGGATTTCCCAATGTCTGCCATCTCAGCTATCTGTTGATGGAATATCCCAGCAGTCTCCAACATTTCCAGTTTTGTGAACCAGCAGAGGGGAGGGATGTTTCCATATGAATGGCTGGTGAGAGTGCATGCACGGCTCCATTTGTGCAAGTGGTAGAGCACATGCACCTGTTTCTCACACAAATGGTGCATGCTAACACTTGTCCTCCTGCTGCACATGCAATTGAAGCTGCATGTGCATGTGCACACATGCTGCTTCTATGGCCCAGTTCTGAACAAGTTAAAGCCTGGTGGTGGGCCACGCCCCTGGGGTTGGGGACCCCTGATACTATATATTTCATGCAGGGTCTTTTCTTACCATGGCACTTCCTCTGCTTGATCTTCCTCCCATGTCTGCTGTGTCCCCCCCCTCTTACTCTCTGTATATATGTATATATGAATATTAGTAAGTATCTAATTTAGGTTAACAATGACTCCCCTTTCCCAGTACTTTGTGTTAAATAGTAATCAAGTCTGGATTTTATTAGGGTTAGAAAAACAAGGCTACTTTAGTATAGAATCAGCAGCAAGAGTGCACCAGTTTAAATTGTTTCATAACAATGAGAAAGAGATCAAACTGCATTCCATAGCTGCTTATTTAAGAAAGTTGGCAGAAGACTGAATCCTACCTTTGAGGCCCATTGAATTATTTAATGATTGATTTAGCATATTTATACGCCCCCCTAATCCAGTAAAGGCATTCTGGTAGAACCTTATCTTGCCTGCACTGAAACCAAAATGTTTAGTGCTGCCCAAGTTTTTTATCAATGGTAGACATCTGTTGAACTTGTATACTCCTCCATTTAAGTCTTAGGAGGAAGACTAATGACATTTCATTTGAAAATTAGTCGTCTCCACACCATACCAGTTGATATGATGAATCTTGTTATCTTGTATATTTATGCAGTTGCTCAAGCTTAATTTGATGCAAAAGTAGGCATTATCATGAGATGGATGCTATGAAATACAGTAGAAGGGTGTCTCATTTTAATTGTGGTTGTCATATTCCTCTTTGATTATAATGTGAAGTTCTGACTTCTTTTTTAAAAAATGAGCATACAATCACTCTAACATCAGTTTTAAATAGAATGTTTGACCCACAGAGTACAAAGTATCAAAGTGGGAGAAATAAAGCAAACCTATCAACAATAACTAACTGCCCCCAGGATCTTAAAGGAAGTTTTACCTTTGTCCACATCTACCAATATTAGCTGTTAATTCAGTAATCTTTCTTCACTTAGTTTTAAACAAAGACATGAATGTTAATGATGGGGACAAGAAAACAAATTACTGGAATGAACCTATTTGTGTCAGAAATTAGAGTCAAAGAGAAAGAAGGAAGGAGAAGGAAGGAAGGAAGGAAGGAAGGAAGGAAGGAAGGAAGGAAGGAAGGAAGGAAGGAAGGAAGGAAGGAAGGAAGGAAGGAAGGAGAATTGGTTTGGCTGATATAGAACTAATTTAAACGATGTAAGGATAAGAGGAATAGAGGTTGTTTTAAACATGATTACATAGAAGAGATATCAAGCCTCTGCAATATAATTATGAAATACTTTCTAAGACTATGCTGACCCAAATTTTGAGACATAGCCAATATGTCTCATTCAATTAGATTTTCCAACAAAGAGACGAAAGCAAGGCACCTTTAGAATAACATTTGAAAAATAATTGTGTAGAATGATCAGCACAAGAGATGATCAAAGATAAAGCTTTCCAGAATACTACGGAATGTTTAACTGAAAGTTTACCGGATTCTGCAATTGCAGTTGAGGTTTAATGATATTTGCAATTCTAAATAGGCTCTCTGGCCGCCACCTACTGGTGAAGAGATGAATCACTGTTATCAAAATTCAGACTTTATTGTACATGAGACCACACATTAACCCCCATATAGATTCCCCATTCAGATGCAGACCCCCAGATTTTCTGCATGAGATTTCCTGACTGCTGACAATTAACTAGTCATTAGCTGGCATAAAATTAGCCCTTCCACAATTTGGACATCTTGTATCTAATAACAAAGGCAATACTGAAGCTAGCAGTTCAGTAAATCTTGATGTCTCACTTTGGTAACAAGGATTTAAGAGTCTGCATCTGTCTTTCTGGCTCACACATCTCCAGGGGCCTCTGCATATGCGTGTGTGTGTGTGTATGTGTGTGTGTATATAGATAGATAGATAGATAGATAGATAGATAGATAGATAGATAGATATAGGTGTTGTGGGAAAAGAGGAAGAAGGAGTATTAAGTAAGTTTGCTGCCTTGAATTATTTATTAAAATAAAAATACAGGATATAAATATGTAAATAAATGGACTAGGAGAGAAACTTATTTTTTTAAATATTATCTCTCTCTTGTTTTACACTGTGACCATAGGCAATCATCTGCCAACTTTTCATAAATTAATATATTTAGTCAGTGAGGCATCATGGAATGAGGGTCAGTTTCTGTAAACCTTCCAGACCAGAAGCATAAACCATGCACACTAACAATACTTTTATTGTAAGATTAGAACAAGTAATCTTGAAGTTTCTAGTTACAGAATCTTGCAAATTTGAAAGCACCTTTTCCATCCTTTAATTGATTATGTGCCATCAGGTTGTTTTTGACTCCTAATCTAATGATAGCTTTTCTCCATGAGGATTTATCTGTAACCTGTTTTTTTTTTTTTTTTCAAGCGCCCTCTTAACCACTGTAACTGAAACTGTCTACCTTGCACTGGTCATGTTCTTCTTCTCTTTCCTTTCACTTTTTCCAGCATTAAAGCCTTCTCCAGAGAGCTGAGTCTTCTCTTAATGTGTCCAAAATGGGCTAATTTAAGCCTGGTCACTTGGGCCTTGAGTGAGAACTTGGGTTGATTTGTTCAACGATCCACTGATTTGTTTTCCTGGCTGTCTGCAGTATTCTCAGGAGTCTTCTCCCCATACCAAAGCTGAATGGCATCAAGACTCTTTTTACCTTGATTCCACAGAGTCTTACAGCTTTATTTTTACTTTCCAGAAAATTAAAGAGGATCTCTTCTGAGATGCTTCCCACTCCCTTTCTCCTTCTATGGGCTATGCATGATGGTTGTCTAGGCTGCAGCTTTTCCTCCTTTCTCCCAAGATCTTTCCAACGTACCATTATGGTGACCTCATCAACAAATATTTGCCACTTCAACCCTTCCCTAATAATAATTTATAGCATTTCTAAACACCCTTGCTAAATGTTCTTCATCCAATTTGTCCATTGCATTCCTCCCCTTCTACTTATTTATTTATTAACTTTATATGACACCTATCTCATTTTCAAGTGACTCTACTTCCGTCATCTTCATAACCATAGTTTTTTTTTTAGTAGTCCCAAATCTGCTTTTATCATATGCCCCCCCCCCAGTATGTGAGTTTCTGCAACTACAACACACATTTCAAATGATTCAGAAGATACGGTATGGGTTTTAATGCTTGCACCCCTTTGCTATTCATTACAGCAGCCGGGTTTTTTTTGGGGAGGGGGCTTCTGTATTATCCTCATGAATTGCATTAATATGAATGAGTGGGTTCCTTAAACCTGCTGCATCTTTGTCTCGAGCGCCCATGAAAGCTTCAAACCAGACTTGCTGCTTTGGGAAGCAACCAAAAGTATAAATGTATGAGATTTGAAGCATTAATTTTAAAACATTTTTAAGTTTGCTTAGCCTGGTTTCTGACTGCTGATTAATCATTTCCCAGGAATAGTCAATATCTAATTCAGAATTGTTGACATGTTTTTTCTTTCATTGCATGGGACTCTGCAGCTCAATAATTTGAGCTTCATTGGTGGTTTTTTTTTTCTCTTTCACATTGTCCAGCTTTCATAGTCATCTTTTGCCACTGGGAACACCACTGTTTTGACTATTCTAAACTTTGTTTAGAATATTCTCATTCTTTACAATCTTTCTTTATTGTTTGCCATTATTTATTTATTTAGCATATGGCAGGCTACCATGTCATACACATGGTAGAAGTTCTGGCAGCTGGACAGTCGCCAGTCTGTTTGTTGCATTGGTGAAGGGGTGAATTAGCTTCACACCTGCTGGCCTGCAGCCTTCTCAGAGGAAGTTGGCCATTCTCTTCCTTTCTTGGATTCATCAGTTTCTTTCTCAACAGCATAGTTATCAACTTCATTCCTGACCTTAAGAAAGCAAAGCTACTTACCCGCTTCTTTTTGTCTTTAATTATAATTTCATGAGCATTCTAGTTAATGTTGCCCTTGTCTTCTCAATATTTAAGATTAATTCAACATTTTCTTTTTCTAGTTTCCTTTTCCAATGATCCATTTTAAGTTTTTCTTACATTTAGCTTGTAAGGTATTGCTTGCAAATGTTAGATTTTTGTCTCTTGTGATTTTACCTATCACTCATTATTGTATATTTGTTCTATAAATTAAATAGCTATGGGAACAATATGCATCCTTGTCTCACTCTTCTCCCCATTCACAACTGATGCATTCACAAACTCAGGTCTTACAATAGCTTCATTGTAAAAGTACATCAGAAGGATAATCCAGTGGTTTGGCACATCTATTAACTTTAATATGTTCCATATCTTGGCATGATGCAGTGTATGCAACCAATGGTCTGCATCAAGAAAACAAATCAATAAATCAAAGATAAACATCTTCTGTATAGCCTCTTCCCTTCTCTGCTATCCATATAATTTCTATGTGTTTTCTTTGTTATTTCTATCCCATGTCCTCTTCTGAAATTGTCTGAAATTGTCTGAATGACCTGGCAATCAGAATAAAAATCACTGTATGAGATTCAGACTCTCTTCAACTTTAGAATAACAAATTACTCTATGTGATTTTTAAGAATCAATAATGACTTGATGGCAGACAATCAATCTGAAGATAATAAAATTGCATTTGAGTTTACCACAATTTCCAAGATTCTTGTTTTCTACCATGTCCATCTAAAGGGAAAATTTCAAGAAGGTCATAAAGACAAGATCACTTTTGGGCTCCTGATATCTTTTCTTCCATATAGAATTTAGATTTTTGCAGTCAACTAATCTCTGAATTGAGAAGTTGTATGTGGCTTATTTGTATCAAGAATGCTTGAGTTTAAGTGAAATATAAAAGTTAGCCTATTAGAGTAGTAAATCATAGAATTATGCCTATCATGTTTATCAGTTATTGTTAGAAAAGAAGAAATAATTACGAGAATATGAGAAATTAGAATCAAGCATTCTTTTCTCTTATATTTATGTCCTTTCAGCAAAAGCTTAAGCATAGGTAAACACATGACCTATTGTGGCCTTACAAAATTCAGGCTTCAGATTTCACTAGATAACAGTCATTGCTATATTTAAAGAGGTATGTAACACAAATTGCCAGCCCAGGATTTGAAGCAATTTAGAATTAATTGTCAAGAATTAAAAGAAAATGGACTATTTTAATCCTATTCTCAGTATGTCATTTCTCACATTTAAAGCATTAATGCTGTACTATAATTTAAACAAAGCAAATCAACTGGTTTTAATTTTGTTGGTTTGCCAGAACAATGGGTTCCTCCAACATAAACAACTTAATCTCTCAAGGATGGAAAAAATAATCTAATTCTTTTTAATGAACAGAAGATATATAGGTGGGTAACATGTGGCTTGCCAGTTGTTGATAGCTGATGGAGTTTCCTTTCCTTGCCAGCTTTGGCAGATAAAATGAAATAATATTAAAATAATGAAATTTTAATTCCAGATTTGCTTATAAATGAACAAGTTCCATGAACCTAAAAGCCCTTTCTTCTGAATGAGGCAAGAGATTGCCTATTTAAGAATTTAAAATAAACATATCCAACTTAAATGTACTACTCTATACCAGTCTATGACAAATATTCCAACACCTTAATTTACAGCATTCTTATTATTGGCTGTGTTGATGGATTTCTTGCATTGGATAACCAAAAATCCTCCACAGTGATTAAAAAGACATCTCACTACTATCATAGAATTTCTACTTTTTTGTCTGATTTTTTTTCAGCAGTATTATTAAAAATAAGACCTAGGGTTAGAAAAAACAAACCTGGCAAAGATATTTAAATTTCATCCAGATAGACTGCTAAGATATTAAAGAGAGTCTGCTAGTTCTTAATTTTCCTTGATCAAAATCTGTAAAAGAAAACCATTTATTTAAATGAGTTACATCTGCATAAGGATGAATGCGTGGTGATAACAATGTTTTTTTAAAATGTAAAAACTGCCTGCAGTGAGGAAATTTATAAAATATAGAGTGACACCAGGAACATTATTACAATATTTCTCAAGCAATTTATATCAAAGCTGAATTACATATGTAAGAAAAATTTGCATGCCTAGCTGTTAGGGAAGTTGCAAATAAAAACAGATGTGGATTTATTTATGAATGTAAAATAAAAATTAGCATCACCAACACAACAGAATTGTTCCTTACTGATGTGAAGTCTAATATGGACCAGATTTATGCTGCTCTTTACATTCCTAGCCTCAATCTACCCTATAAATTTTTGGAATTACCAGAGCCCAGCATTCAATGGACTCTCAACCTAATTTCTCATTTAGCTCATGATCTGGGGATTATTATTATTTTTTCAAATAAGGACCTCCTTTCACTTGAGTTTCATGCTATATTTCAAATCCTTGCCACTACAATTGTTGTTTTTCCTATGTTGTGCCATAGAAGGTGAGCCTATTTATATTCTTGTGATTCTGAGGAGGAAAATTAGTTTGGTCCAGTATGCTGCACAAAGTATCTTAGGCAGCCACATATACCTAAAATGTATAAATATATGTACAGTATCTCTAAATAAACAATAGATTTTATAGGTACAAAATAAACAAAGCCACATTTCTCTTTTTACTAGGAGTTATAATTTCTCCTGCAGTTGTCTGGTTGCAATGAAATTAGCGCAAATAATGCACCTAGGGTGCAACTAATGAGTAAAGAAGGAAGGGAGTTGTGCTTACCAATTTTTTCCTGGCCTCCAGGGATAGCTGAAGCTTTTCATAAGAGATTGTATCCTATGAATTGTAACTAAGCAATCCTTTGTAGTGGAAAAGGAAAGCCACACCATGAAATTTCTTCTTCACTCTCTAGCTTATACTGAACCTTTATAATTCAGTCATCTACAGGGGCTTTATATAATATTGCTGACAAAAGACTAGTGCTTCCTCCTTGCCCCATTTGCATTTCTTTGAAAGAAGGGGCGTTGTCTTACCTGAATGCCTTTTCTCAGCATGATGATGGAGAATCCACAAATGGGTTGTCTTAATCTTCCTGTTCCAATAAGACTAAGTCTGAAGTGTAGAACCGCCTCTGCTGTGCCATCTGCACCCCAGTTTAGACTAAGGCGATACACAGACGTTAGTCCAACGCATCTGCTTTCTTAATATCGGAACCAGAGCCAACTGATCCTAATGGGAGGGAGTGGATTCTCCATCATCATGCTGAGAAAAGGCGTTCAGGTAAGACAATGCCCCTTCTCCAGCATGATTGGATGGAGAATCCACAAATGGGACATACCAAAGCCCTGTGTCCCTAAGGGGGGGAGCATTCTGGGCCTGGGTCCCACTAGATGACAATGCGTGTTCCAATACTTTGCGACCAAATGAGGCATCAGAAGAGGCATATTTGTCAATCTTATAGTGATGGACAAAGGATGAGGGCGAGGACCATGTTGCTGCCCTGCAAATCTCCTCTATGGATGTCTGGGTCGCCCAAGCCGCCCAAGTAGTGGTGCCTCTGGTGGAATAGGCTGTGATATGCCTAGGAACTGTCAGTGATTGAGTTTGGTATGCTAGGGTGATGCAAGCCCTAATCCATCTCCCTATTGTGGAGGAAGAAACCTTCTGGCCCATGGATGCAGGCTGAAAAGACACAAACAGAGCCTCGGACTTACGGAAGGCCAAAGTTCTTTTTATGTAACGTTGCAGGGCCCTGCGAACGTCAAGTGTGTTCCACTGCATCTCTATGTCATTGGACAGTAAAATCACCTCCTGGGATCTATGGTGCAAGGAATTTACCTTGGGCATAAAGGAAGGATCTAGTCTGAGGATTACCCTGTTCTCATGGAAAACACATAGGTCCTCTCTGACTGAAAGACCAGCCAGTTCCGAGATTCGTCTGCCGACGTTATTGCAACAAGGAATGCCACTTTCATAGATAATAGTTTAATTGAGCATGTGGCAATAGGCTCGAAAGGTGATGAAACGAGTGCCTATAAGACCTGGTGAAGGTCCCACGAGGGGTATCAGTGCAGTGTCGGTGGTTTGGTGTTGGTTGCTCCTTTTAAGAAGGAAAAAACCATAGGGTGATGTGCCAGGGGAATGGCATTGTCACACGTGATTACCGTAGCAAGAGCTGTGACCTGTCTACGGATGGTGTTTGGGGATAGCCCTTTGTCCAACCCATCCATCAGAAATTCCAATACAATCAGCACGGAGATAGCCGAGAGTTCAACCTTATGACCTGAGCACCAAGTGCAGAAGCTTCTCCATGTGGCATCATATATTCTATTTGTTGAGGGGCGCCTGGATTGTTGAATCATAGCTATCACCCTCAATGAATATGAGTCTTGGCCCAAGGCCCGCCTCTCATGTGCCAAATGGTTAGCTGGAGCCACTGTGGGTCCGGGTGCTGTAGTTCCCCCTGAGTGAGGGAGATACGAACTGCTGGGATCCTCCACGGAGGGGAGACAGAGAGCTCCATCAGGTCGGCGAACCACGGACATCTCGGCCAATGTGGTACAACCTGGAGGATCTCTGCCCGTTCGTGTAGTGTCTTCCGGATCGTGGCAGGAAGAAGTGGCAAGGGAGGAAAGGCATAAAGCAGTACCCTGGGCCAGGGACTGGGGAGGGCATCTGTCCCTTCTGCTGTCAGAGACGAGAACCTGGAAAAGAATCTCAGAAGTTGGGAATTGGTTGGGGAAGCAAAAAGGTCTAAGGTTGGGGAACCAAACCTGTCCACGATCTCCCTGAATACTCCCAGGTCCAGTCGCCATTCAGCATGGTCCACAGTGGCTCTACTTAGTGAGTCCGCCTGTTGATTGGTCACTCTGGATATGTGCTCTGCCCTGATGGAAGCAAGATGCAATTCCGCCCAAGACCCCAACAACTGGGCCTTCTGCATGAGAGGCCTGGACATTGTCCCCCCCTGTCTGTTGACATGGGCCTTGGCAGCAATGTTGTTGGTAAGAACCAGGACATGCTGCTGAAATGTTGTAGAGCCAGATGTGTGGCTTTGAGTTCCAGCCAGTTTATATTGTTTTTCAACTCCTCCTGGGACCACTGACCCTGAGCCCAATGCGACTGGAGATGCGCTCCCCAGCCAAATAGGCTGGCGTCCATGGTGAGGGTGATTCTGGCTGGTTCTCTGAATTTTGTGCCCCGTGACAGTGCTGGGGAAGCCAACCATCGAAGGGAGTTCAACGCCGGCCATGGAACTCGGACCTTCTGGTTGGAAGCACTGATGTGTAGCCTCTGAAATGGAAGAAGAAGCCACTGCAATTCCCGGGCATGGAACAATCTGTACGCAGGACACCATCTTCCCCAGGAGCTGCGATAACAAGGCCAATGTGACCACCCTGTCTCTTCAGATCCGATGAACGAGGGCCTGAATTGAGTCCCGACGGTCCTGTGATAGATAGACCATACAATTGTTCATGTCTATAATTGCCCCAAGATGGAGGAGCCGGGTTGAGGGCACGGTATGGCTTTTCTGGAAATTGACAGAAAAACCGTGCTCCTGAAATGTTTTGATAGCAAGGGCGAGGTCTGACCGGGCACTCTGGAAGGAGGAGGTCTGTATTAATATATCATCCAGATAGCACTGAACTCTGATTGGAGATTGTCTCAGGTGGGCGGCCAGCACTGCCAGTACCTTAGTGAACACTCTAGGTGCTGAAGAGAGGCCAAATGGTAAGGCCCTGTACTGGTAGTGCCGGTGGACATAACTAAACCTGAGGAATTTGCAATGTCTGGGAAGAATAGGGATATGCAAATATGCCTCAGTCAGGTCTATTGATGTAAGGAAGTCCCCTTGTCTGATGCTGGCCAAGATCAACTGTAGTGACTGCATCTTGAACTTCCTATACATCAGATAATAATTTAGACACTTTAAGTCTAAGATTGCCCTCCAGCCCCCCGAAGACTTGGGAATGACAAAAAGATTTGAGTAGAACCCTCGTCTTTCCTGGTCTTGCGGTACCTGCTCTATGGCTTGTATCTGTAAAAGGTGAGCTATGGACTCTGACATGAGGGCTGCTCTAGTCTTGTGCATGGGAATAGGGCAAGACCAGAACTGATCCGGTGGACTGGACCAAAACTCCAGCATCAGATCCTGAGTGTCGGGCCTTTAAGGCATGGTTGAGTAAAAAAGGCACCACCGGCTGTTCCAGCGAGTCCCAAAGTTCTCGGTGCTTCTGGCAATGTCCCATAATGGCGATGACGCTGTCCGCAGTCCGGAGTGAGCCTGACATCTAATAATGCACCTGTCTGGCTGTTCTGCACATGCGCACAGGCAAAATGGCATGCAACAGCATTCTGCGCATGCACAGTTTCTATTTGGCGCTTCCGGACATGCACAGAACCTTCTGAACACCACCGCGCATGCGCAGAGACTACTGGACACTTCCGTACATGCGCAGGGACTTCTAAGTACTTTCGCACATGCGCAGTGACTGATAGGAGGTGAACTGGCAATCATACACATGCGCAGAGGAGGAACTATTCAGGACGGATCGTCAGCACCTGGGAAGCTTGCACAGAGCTGGATGGTGGTTTCTTGGGGGGGGTAATTAGGCGAAACTGATTGGTGTTGGGTGTGGAGGATTCAGGTGGGGGGCTTGGGTGTGGTTATTTTTCAAACAGTATATAAAGGCACTGAGAGCGGAGAGTTCTCAGTGCCGAATTTATTTATGCATCCTAATATCATTAAAGCATTGTTCTTCGTGCCTGCTGGTCGTTTATTGCTGCAACCAAATCCCAGCCCAGGATGTCGTAACACTGAGTAATGGTATTTAAGACCCATGAGTCTGCTGTAGTGGTTGCCCATGTGTGAGAATAAAGGGACAGCCGGCCTCCAATAGGAGGGGAGTCTGTGGGATCACTTGCCTCGTTTGAAGGAGCATCCTCCTGCACCTCAAAATGGTCACTTGGCCTGGACCTGTGGTCGATTTCTATATGTGGAATGGTCTTCCTGGTGCTCCGGTCTCTGGAAGGAGGTGTGAGAGGCCTGGGCCCAGTCCCAGGTGGAAGTTGGCCAAAAGGGCTGCCTACGGTAGTTGTTTTGTGATGACCCGGCCCCGGAGCGCTTATCTCCTTTTTTGTTGTGTTAATGAGAGTTTTGCGCTTGTCCTTGCCCTCTATTAGGTAAGTATCGAGGGCCGTGCCAAAAAGATGCCCCCCATATAAGGCTTAGTAGTGAGGCACCACTTCGCCTTGGTGTCTGCCCGCCAGTTCTTAAGCCACAGAAGTCTGCATGCTGAGATGTCCACCGCAATGGCTCATGCAGTGTATCTTGCCACGTGTAGGGAGGCATCAGCCATATACTGGGATGTGGCTACCAACTTACCCAGGTTTTGGTGAACTCGGATCTGATTGGGGGAATCATGTCCTGGAGTTCACGCAGCCACAGTACTAACGCCCGAGCAAAGAAGGCCATGGATGTGGAGGCCTTGGTCGCCCAGGCCGATGCCTGATGGGATCTGCATAAGGCAGCCTCAATCTTTTTGTCCTCTGCCTTAAGTGCCTCGTTTATGTCCCCTGGAATGCTAGCATTGGAAAACAGGGAATTCAGAGGCTCATCAATTTGAGGAACTTCAAATAAAGAGGCAAGAGATGGAGCCACATTGAACAAGGTTTTTTCTGTAGGTCCCGGGTTGTGGACAGAACCCAGGTTATCCCATTGCTTCTGCACTGTATTGCGGAAGAATGGGGGGCAAGGGATATGTCTCTGTGGACCACTGGTTCAGCATACAAGGGATTAGGACCCTTTGATGTAGATTGAACTGGGGCCTTCTGTTCCAGAGTGATGTTGGCCGTTGTGCAGGCCTTGAGTAATAAGGAGTTGAAGAGGGAATGGTCAAAAAGACCAACAGGTGGAGCTGGGTCTGATGGAGAGGTAACCTCATCATCTGACAGGATCAGACCTGAAGGGTCAAAGTCTATGGATTCTGAGTCCGAGGAGACATACTCTGTGAGGCCTGGTGATTCAGGGCGAGGAAGGGACCATGGGGGAGCTGAGGGAGGTTGGGGGGTATGCTGGGAGGCAGAGGAGGCCATGAACTGAGGAATGGCCTGAGCTATTATGGCCTGAAACTGCTCAGGTCCTAATGATTGTGACTCGGGAAGTGGAGGCCTGCTGCAATAGGCGTAAAAGTAGCCTGAGGCCCAGATGGTGCAGTGCCCTGAGCAGTTACCCACTGTACCCCTGGAACTAGCCCTGACATGCCAGGTTCAGCCTGGGCCATTTCCCTGGGGGGGG
Organism: Crotalus tigris; assembly: GCF_016545835.1. Taxonomy (NCBI): domain Eukaryota; kingdom Metazoa; phylum Chordata; class Lepidosauria; order Squamata; family Viperidae; genus Crotalus; species Crotalus tigris. The sequence continues at coordinate 1,462,761 of NW_024096545.1, read as the reverse complement.
GACCAGGCCCCTGGGGCTAAGGTACAATGGGTGGAAAGGGGCTCAAATATGGACCCCCCCGGTGCAGAAAAGGTTAATTGGCCTGGACGGCTAAACTTGATCTGGAGGAATCATCCTCCAATGTATGATGCTGACTGGTGGTCTGTCTGTTGACTGATCTGGGACATTTAGAAGGCTGTATTTTGGTCTTCAATATGCTCTTCCCCACTGCCTCAGTAGAGCTTTTATGTTTCTTCTTGGCTGGGGGCTCAATATTGTCCTGTGAGGTCATTGAAAGCGAGTTGTCCGCCATATTGTAGAAATTCCCACTTGTCAACCTGCCCTCTCAATTAATTAGCTGAGGCAATAGGTTCCTCAGGTCTCTATTCAGTGAGAAGCGCCCCCCCTCAGCGCTGTAATTCATTGAAGGAGCCCGATTAGGATACGTCAAACCCAGATGAGGGGTGGTGGTGGGGATCAACGCCAGGCAGTGCGTCCTTGTGGGAATGAGCTTGTCCTTCCCAAGTTCAGGAGACGTTCAGTGTCAGTAGACAAAATGCCGGATGTCACAAAATGGTGGCTACGACTAAAGTGCGCCAAAAATAACTGATGAGAGGCCTCTTGAGACAGTGAACAATCCAGCTGAGGCTTCTGTAGCCTGGAGGCCACACGGCTGCAATCGGGCCCTGTTCCAAGGGAAAGCTCTGGGCCCCTGTAGCAAGCCTGAGGTTGTTCCTGATCTGAAGGTCGCCACTCGGCTATCAGTCCTCGCGACAATCAGCTGACTGGCAGTGCGTGGAATGCTCTGAAGTCTCCTCCGGTCCAGACACGCTAGGAGAAGCACTGACGACTCGATCAGCAGATTTAAATCTCTCTGAGCTTCACAGTAGCCTGCAGCAACTCGTAGCTCGCTTTGAAGCTGCTCCACCGATCAGCTGGCTGGCGGTGCCACGGAATGCTACAAATCGCTCCTCCGGTCAGGTGGTGTCAGGGAGAGGCAGCATCGGCCCTCAGTGGGTCTGTTATGATTATAGAGATCGGAGCCTTAAGGGCTGCACTCTGGAAAGAAAGGGAGCGTTCAAATGCACAATGGCTTGTGCAAAGCCAGCTGGCTGGCTAGGACAGGCAGCTGCCTGGGGAACCTAAGGTAGGATCCTCCTGATAAGGAGTTTCAGTAATTCAAACTTATAAGGAAGCAGTGTCCAGAAAAGGAATATAGGAAATCTAATGATATAAGGATATACACCTGTCTAATTTTACTGCTCCAAGAGCTAAAGAAACACTCTGTAGAGCAAGAGACTAAGTCTAAACTGGGGTGCAGATGGCACAGCAGAGGCGTATCTACACTTCAGACTTAGTCTTATTGGAGCAGGAAGATTAAGACAACCCATTTGTGGATTCTCCATCCAATCATGCTGGAGAATGTTCATTGGTTTTGTTTTCACAGTCCATTTTTTCAAAACTTTGGCTGATATTGGTCCATAGCTGCCTTTGGCTTGCTTCTCCCCCTTAATTACCAGTTGGAGGATGCACTATCTGTTAGTGATTGAATTTCAGAGAAATTGAAGTGTCATTGCCCAGCATTGAAGAAAGGTGGGAGGAAGAGAAAGAAACATAAGGAAACGGAGTGCAGAAGAGATGCCCAAAAAAAGGAAAAGAAAGTAGCTCCACCCCCTTTAGACAATGGCTGGGCCTACTTTTGATTGTGATCTCATGAAGAGTATGTAGTTATAAACATACTCTTAAATCTTACAGAACCTTATGACATAAAGACAAGGATAATAGCTTGCTATAGACCAGGGATCATTATGATCCATGAAAATTCTCCTTCTTCCTCTCCATCTCCCTTTGTCTTCTTTCTTTCTCTTTCTCCCCCTCCACCCCTCCCCCATCTCTTCATCCTCCCCCTCCCCCTCTCTTCTATTATATCGGTCTTTCTATCTGTTACCTGCCTATCTTTAACCTTCAGGATTTAAGATCTTCTGAAATAGCAGTTTCAGTGGTTTAGATGTTCTCACTCAACATTTCACAAGAAGTAATCTCACAAGTTTTTGGCCATTTAAAAAATAAAACTGGGGCCTGAGACAACACATGGCTGACATATGGTCATTCTGAGGAGAGTGTTCTTCAGAAGTTTCAGTTATGATGCAGTGGTCCACATAAAGGAAAAGGTTGGGAAACCATGTTTTAGGATCATAACTACTCATATTTTGGCATGCTTAATCAAAATAAGAATAAAAGAAGATATAATACAATTTCTGTAAAACACAGTAGCCATTTTTCTAAATATACCTGTAACAAAAAAAGAAGAAAGAGAAGAGTTTATTGAGTTAATAGCCTCATTTAGCCTTGCAGCATCCTCAGTTTTTCTATTAAAATTGTGTCAAACAATTCACATATATCATTATATGATATTTCCCCCTATGACCATGCCCAATTACCAGTTTGAGATTCTCTTCTTTTATTTTTAAATTTCTGAACAATAGATTCTAGTTAGAGGAACATGAGTAAATCAGGAAAAGCCCTGGATTTTACTTTACAGTAATATAATTCTTGAAGAAAAAAAAAACTATTTTAAAAGTAAATGACCTGTTGTTAACTAATGGCTAAAATTAAGTCATTTTCATATTACACTTGAAGAAAAAGGCAACACTGGGAAACTAAAATTTCTTTTTTCCTCCTTCCTTTATTTTACCTGTGCCTCCCATTCCAACTGTAAATTAAGGCAGACTGGCTTCATGGAAATACACTGTGATTATTTTAGTGGTACTGGTATGAATGCATCAATTAAGCTACAGGAGTGGAATTCTTAATAAGATGCTAATAAGGGGGGGAAATTCCTCTGTACCTATTTGGCCCATTGCCTTCTTGTTTTACCTCTTATTTTCACAGCCCTGACATGTAGCAGTGCATATTTTAACATAAAATAGCACATCTGAAATCCTAACATGTATATTTATTCGGGTGAAGAAAAAGGACTTTTTTTGGCAAGAAAAAGATTGTATAGATTTCTCTCTGTATCTGTCAACCTGCCCCCCCTCACTCTCTCTCTCTCTCTCTCTCCACACACACACACACACACACACACACACACACACACACACACAGAGAGAGAGAGATCATTTAAATGTAAAGTTTATTTTCCTATTTCTGATTGCCTTAGAAAGAAAATATAGGGCCACCCACACCTCCAATACTCAAGTCTTGTATAATTGTACACATTGTATAATCACAATAACAAACATTAATACAAATGTATGGAGATTCCACTTTAAAAGCTCAGCAATTCAGCAATAACATTATTATATCTTCTGTGTGAAAGATGAATTTTAAATTGTGTTTGAAATGTGCCTCTCTGGGATGTTGTGAGAAAAGATACTTCACACTGAACTCAAGCAGATTTGAGTTCAGTGTGAGTATATTAGAGATATGTTCAAACACTGTATAATAAAACTGCAAACTCAAGATGAGTGTTATGCATTGTGACATCAGTTTGTGGTTATGGAATACTTTTCATTCTAGGAACTTTTCATAGAGGCCTCTCTTTATATCTGTAACTACTCTGTACAAAAGAGTCTCACAGGGCACACTGTTACTTATTTATTTTTATTCCAACTTTGTTATTTTTTTAAAAAATAACTCAAGATTATATATCTAATACTCCTTCCTCCTCCTATTTTCCCCACAACAACAACCCTGTGAGGTGGTTTGGGCTGAGATAAAGTGACTGGCCCAAAGTCACTCAGGTGTGAATTTCTTTAGGGATTCATGATAATTGACAGTTCCCACATAGGAGAATGTTGGGGTCCTTGTTGGTCTTTGACCTTGATTATTTTCTTGCAGACATTTCATTAGCAAACTGACAATATACTTTTTTTTATTGAAATTTTTTAGTTTTTCCATTTAAACATTATAAAAATACAATACAATTTTAAAATAAGATAAATTCAAAACCATTGGTGCGACCCGCCCATTCCCCCCAGGCTGCGTCCACCCTTTCTTAAAATATTCCCTACTTCCCTCCTTTTTCTCTCCTCCCCTCCTACTCTTTTCCCCTCCCCCTCTCCTCTCAATACCCTACTTCCTCTCTACACCTTCTCTCCTCTCATCCCTATGAAACCCATGAACACAGCATAAGGGGAGTGCCCGGGCCGCACTCCTATAAACAACCATCATCTATACTACACTTACCCCCCCTCTTACCCTCCCTCCTACCCCCAACCCCTCTCCCTTCACTTCCCAGAGCAGAATACAGGGTTAATAATAACAAAATTTAATAATAAAAAAGGGAAAAAAAGAAAAAAGAAAATAAAAAAGAAAATAAAAAAGAAAATATCATAATTAATCTTTAACTCCATAACCTATAAGACAATTCTCTATAATATTTGTTATAATATTCATTCATAAAATAAATGAAACTTTTTAATTCCATACTTTTTCTGAATATAATCTATCCATCTTCTCCATACAATGATGTATCTTTCTTGTGTATGATCCTTTAAATAAGCAGAAATTTTTGCCATTTCTGCAAAACTAGATACTTTAAGTGTCCATTTTTCTAAAGTAGGCAAAGAATCTTTCTTCCAGTATAAACCTACTAATAACCTTGCTGCATTTACTAAATTCAACATCAAGATAGTTTCTTTTTCATTTAAATCAACGAAAATACCCAGTAAAATAGTTGAGGAGTAAACTTTATTTTCCTTCTAAAAATCTTTTGAATGTTCCACCAAATCGTAATCCAAAAAGCCTTTACTTTTTTACAATTCCACCAAATATGAAAATATGTCGCATCATTATTACCACATCTCCAACATTTGGGCTGTATATTAGGATACATACAGGATAATTTTTTAGGATCTAAATGCCATCTATAAAACATTTTATAAAAATTTTCTCTCAGATTTTGAGCTTGTGTAAATTTAACCTTTCTAGTCCAAATTGTCTCCCATAAGTCCAATGAGATTGGTTCCTGTATATTCTGAGCCCATTTAATCATACAATCTTTAACCAGTTCTGTTTCCGAGTCTAACTCTAATAACACATTGTAAATTCTTTTTATATGAGCCGGACTCTGGTTTTTAATCTGAATAACCAATTGTTTATCTTCTAATGTTATTCCCTCTTTCTTATCTACATTCCATCTATCCACTATTTGTAAGTATTGAAACCATGACTGTAGAATATTTTCCTGCCTTAATACATCTAGGGATTTCAAATGCCAATTCAAACCAGACCAGATTAACAATTCTTTATACGAGATTTTATCAAAATTTATCCCCTTAGAAGTTCCCGCAATTGCGTGTCTGGGAATCCCCCAGATAGGTATTTTATAATTTAATCTATAATAATACTTTTTCCAAACACAAAGTAGGGCATTCCTCAAAATATGTGATTTAAAAGTCCGATCGACTTTCTTATTAAAAATTAAGTATGCATGCCAACCATATATTAAATCCCAACCTTCCAAAAAGAGAATATCCATATTTGTTAAATTAAGCCAGTCACTTAACCAAGTTAAGGTGGCTGCATCATAATATAATTTCAAATTAGGTGCCTTAAGTCCCCCTCTTTCTCGAGCATCCTGTAGTATCTTAAACTTAACCCTTGTTTTCTTCCCCGCCCATATAAAATTGTTGATACCCTTTTGCCATTCATCCAAATTTGCCTCTTTTTTTAGAATAGGTATCATCTGAAACAAAAAAAGAAACTTTGGTAGAACATTCATTTTTACAGCTGAGATTCTCCCCAACAATGACAATTGCAATTTTTTCCAGTCTTTTAAGTCCTTTTGTACTTTTACCCATAATGGTTCATAATTATTCTTATACAATTTTCCATTTGAAGCAGTTAAATATACTCCCAGATATTTAACCTTTTTTACCATCTGAAAACCTGTGGCTTTAATCAAACTTTCCCTATCCTTAACTGACATATTCTTAGATAATATCTTGATCTTGTAATTGTTAACTTTAAAACCAGAAACATTCCCATACTGTGTTATAAGTTCTAATAAACAGTCAATCGCTTGATTCGGTTGTTCCAAAATTAAAACCAAATCATCCGCGAAAGCCCACAATTTATACTCATTCTTCCTTATCTTTACACCCTTGATTAGCTTTGATTCTCGAATCTGAATCAATAAGATTTCCAGCGTTAAAACAAATAACAATGGGGATAATGGACATCCTTGTCTTGTCCCTTTTTCAATATTAAAATTCTCAGTCAGTCCCCCATTTACGACAATTTGTGCAGATTGTTGGTATATAGCTTTAAGTGCATGTAAAAAATTATCCCCAAAGTTCATTTTCTCTACCAATGAAAATAAAAATTGCCAGTCTAATTGATCAAAAGCTTTTTCAGCATCCAAAAAGATAAAAGCCACAGGAATCTGGTTGTTCTTATCCAAGTACTCAATTAAGTTAATAATTTATCTAACATTATGTTTCATGTATCTCCCTGTTATAAATCCTGCTTTATCACTATGAATCAAATCTTTCATAACCTGCCTTAATCTATTTGCCAGAATTTTAGCAAAAATCTTATAATCAACATTTAATAATGAAATTGGCCTATAATTCTTAGGCTCTTTAAGATCCTGATCCTCCTTCGGAATCAATTATATAAAAGCTCTTTTCCAAGAAGGAGGAACTTGCATACCCAACAAAATACTGTTAAAGAGTTCCTTTAATGGCCTCATCATTTCTTCAGATAAAATCTTATAATACCTTGAAGTCAGTCCATCTGTTCCAGGAGACTTTCCAACCTTTAATTGCTTGATAGCTAAACCAATTTCCTCCACAGTAATTAAACTATTCATCCCATTTTGTTGTTCCTCTGAGAGTTTAGGAAAATGTACTGATTGTAAATATTTATGTATGTCAAACCCCTTTATGTTATCACTTGAATATAATTTTGTGTAGAAATCTAAAAAACTCTTTTTAATCAGATCTTGCTGAAAAACCTCAGTACCTTTATATTTTACTTTCTCTATAATTCTAGCTTTCTGTTTCTTTCGTAACTGATAAGCCAACCACCTCCCAGGCTTATTCGCATTACAAAAAGTATTATGTCTCATATACGACAGATTGGTAGCCACCTGATCTGCCATCAACATATTAAATTGTTCCTTAAGCATCTTTATGGATATCTTTAAATTATTATCAGTTGGGTTAAGAACCAACTCTTGTTCTTTTAATTTAATCTCTTCTTCTATTTCTCTACGTCTTCGTAACCCTTTTTCCCTAAAAACTTTATTCATTTGAATCAAAATTCCCCTCATATATGCCTTACTGGCATCCCAAACCATAGACAACCTTATTCATGTTTATAGCAAAAAAAATCCTTTAAATGCTCTTTACACTTTTGTACGAACTCTTCCCGATTAAACAAATTCTCATTCGGTCTCCAAGATCTTCTATTCCCATCTTCCAAATATAATTCCATCCACACCAGACTGTGATCTGACAATGTTCTGGGAAAAATTTTCACCTTCCTCACTCTAGAGAGGAAGTCACTAGTGATCAAAAAAAAAAGTCAATCCTTGAAAATGACTGATGTCTATCCGAATAGAAAGTAAAGTCTCTATCACTTATGTTCCTTTCTCGCCATATATCAGTAAGCTCCAATTCTTCTTTCAAGTCAAAAAAAGTCTTAGGTAGTTTGGCTTGGGTAAAAGTTTTAGAAGAGCTCCTTTTATCTATAGTTGAATCTAAAACTCCATTCCAGTCACCCATCAAAATTACCGATTTGTAATCCAACTGAGATATCTTCCCATGCAGCAACTTATAAAATTGTTTCTGTTGTTGATTGGGAGCATATTATCAACAATAAGAACTTTTGGGCCTTGCGATAATAGTTCCACAAAAAGATATCTTCCTTCAGAGTCAGCCTCAATTAGTTTAGATGAAAAATTTTTCTTCACATAAATTACCACTCCCCCTTTTTTCCCTGGAGCTGGAGCAATAAAATGTGAACCCAAATGAGAATTCATCAAAAGTTTAGAGTCTTTTAAAGTTATATGAGTCTCTTGCAAACACATCAAGTTGTTATTATGTTGTTTCAAATAGTGAAAAACCTTTCTTCGTTTCTGTGGCACATTTAAGCCATTAACATTCCAGGTCAGGAACCTGGCCATCTCCACTGGCCTGGAGCCTCTGGAGCATAGCCTGCAGCTCCACTGTCGAAGATCTTTTTGGTCTTGCTCCTCCCACAGGCTCTGTAGTAACCATACTTTCAACTTTATCACCACTCTTCTGCTGCTGCTCTTTTTCTTTACATTTATGGGCGGCTCGTGTCATCCTTTGCTCTTTTATCTCAAGATTCTGTACAGCTTGTTCCATAACCATCATTAATGAGGCTCCTGCCATAAGAGACTCTTCCGTTATCCTTATTTGTGGAGGTGATGACGATGTTGCCTTTAAAATAGAATGATAAAAATTTCTTGCCTTCGAGACAGTGGTTAATCTGTGACGTATCCCCTCATAATTCACTATTATTCCTCTTGGAATCTCCCATCTAAACTGAATTTGACGATGTTTTAACTCATCAGACAGAAAAGTAAAATCTTTTCTGCCTCTTAGAATTTTCTTTTAAAATTATCACATCTTGATCTGCAATTTGAAACTTTTGTTTATAAAATGCCTATATAATTTCATTACGAATAGATCTTCTGGAAAAATAGATAATCACATCTCTTGGTAAATTTCTCTGTCTGGCAACCCGTGAGTTAACTCTAAATTTTTTTTCTATCTCATTCCCAATTATTTCAGGCCTCCAGCGAAGATTAAGAGCAATATCTTTCACAATAAGCATCTTTAAGTCCTCCTGAGAATTCTCTCTCAGCCCTCTGATATGCAATGCATATTCCATCTCTCTGTATTGTGAAATGGTTTGTTCATCCTGTGTGATTTCTATCTTGTTCTCTACCTCCTGCATTCTAGATTCAATTCTTGTTGCATTTTCAGTAATCTCCTCCATTTTGTCATCAATTCTCTCTATATGCAGAGCAAGGCCCTGAAAAGCAAAAAGTATATGGTCTCTTACTTGCTTGTTCTTTTTCTCCAATAATTCTTTTGTATTAGCCCTCTCTGCAATTATAAGATCTTTTACTTCCTCCTTAATGTTCAAAGCATGCTTTTTTAAAGCTTCTTGTAAATCACTAAGAGAAATTGCAGGAGGAGGAAAGGGTGGAGGTGATTTTGGTTTCTGAGAAACAGACTGAGGCATTGGGGAAGAGATAGGAGCTTTAGGAGCAGGAGGCAGGTGTTTTGAAGCCATTTTCGTAAGTTCCAAGAAGAAAGATTCTTATTTAAAAAAAAGGAAAAAAAAGGAAAAAAAATCACAGTTCTTTTAAATATTCTTAAAAAAAAACAAAAAAAGGAAAAAGAATAAAAGCCAAATTCTTACTTCTATATTTAAAGAGTTAATCTATATTCAGGTTTTGCTTTATAATGCAAATCAAGCAAGAAAGACAATCGCCATTTTGCCTTTCACTTTCCCTTTCTTCTAAAGGGAAAGTGAACAAAAGGAGAAGAAGAGGAAACTTGCTGAAGTTAAAGACACCATCAAACTTGAATGCAGTCTCTCCTGGTCTGCTCCGTCTGCTTTCAAATACTCACAAGCAGCTAAAAGAAGCAGATGTGGAAGCGGCAGCTTGCTTCATCCCAAAACTTCGGGACAAAGGCTCCCTGGAATGCGGAGATTGCTCAGGCTCCGAGGGAGCTCTACCCTCCGATCCCCAAAATAACAGGGATCCAGGGGAGCTCTTACCTCTACCTGAGAGCTGTCCTCCTCCCTTTTTCCCAGGGAGGAGATTCAAGCTGCGGGACAGCTGATTGTCAAAGTCCCGCGGCTTTTACACGGACCAGGAATGGGTGGCTTTGTAAAACGCCGCCATCGTCATCGCTGGAACCACCGGAACAGCAAACTGATAATACACTGATGATGTTATCTAATTTGGTAATGAAACATCTGCAAGAACCAAACTCATTCTGTTTATTTATTAAATATATTGGCTGTCCATCTTACTACAGAGTAAGTCTGGGTGGCTTACAATGTTCAATCTACAAATATGCTTTTCTATCAATAGGAGGCTGTTACCTACAAATACTAAAATCAACAAAAATTCAAAGGGCAAAATCTTTAATTCTGTATGCAAATAATCACAAAAGTGAAAAGTGGAGGAATTCTATGGCAAACATCTGGATGATCTGGTGCTTTTATCAAACAGATGAAATGAGCTTTGTACCATTGCAAAGCAACTTCACCCATCTCTTTCTCTCTCTCTGTCTCTCTCTCTCTCTCACACACACACACAGAGTGTGGAAGTTGAGTCATGGCAGTGCTATTCTCATTTCATTATCGGCCCCCTCTTCACACCTCTGCATTCCTTGAGTGTATTTAGTGAACCATTTTTAAAACCTGTCATAGCTTTTTTTGAGAGTCATCTTTCATTCTTTCGATCAACACCCATGGGCATCCACTACAAGCAGTTGTTTACTTTGTCCTAATATCTTTAGTTAATCTCCAGAAGTAAAAAAAAAAAGCAGAACTTTTAAAATAAAATTCTGATTATCATGCAGATATCCCTTTCAGTTACTCACACTCAGAAATAAGCCACATTAAATTCAGTGACTTTTCTCCCAGATAAATAGAGATATAATAGTAACCTTTTCAAAAGTATGACAATTGCATGGAGTGTAAAAAGAAGAATGCACATTCATTTTCCATTCTCAGATAGGCAAAGTATACAACCATGTGAGCTAAATTATTCCCAGATCACTGACCTCATCTTTTCTCCTACATTGAAATGTTAAGCAGTAATCCAATGTATCTAAACCAATTTTATGTTGAGTGTTCCTGCAAACACTTGAGCTTAAAAAACTTACATCGGTGGTTGCAAAGGGATATCATGCATAAAATAAACTAAGATTGTTTTACATTAGGATTAATGATGATCTTTAAAGGAAACTTTTGGTAAAAAAATAGCATACATGAATTCTAAAAGAAGCATCCTATTCTTGTATATATTTTGCAGAGTGCAACAATACAGCTATACTTGAATTATCTCAATTCAGGTACAGGTGTGCATTTGAAACCATTCCTTTTGTTTAGCAGAAAAGGTTAATTGACTGATTTTAGTAAAGAAAAAAACACAATTACTTTTGCTTTTACTTGGAAACCACTTCTGGACTTTGTGCTTGAGGTAGAAAAAAAATGAAACTTTGACTTAGGATTTTACCAATTAGATAGAATTGTTGTTATAGAAATGGCTAGTTTATACAACTATATAACAGTAAAAAGTTGAGGTTTGTTGCTATTATCTTATTCTACTGATTTTTTTAATGTAAATCCACATCTACAATAAAATAGCTTATATAAAAGCAGGTGCCTAGTCTCATCCAATGTGTTTTTCTCCTTGACCACTCCAGTGTGCCATGACTGATTTTGGAGGCATTTGATCTACAAACTATTTGCTCAGGTGTTTCCCATTTTGAGGCAGCACCAATTAAGTCTCTTCAAATTTTTCCTTGTTGCTCTTGGATTGTCTCAGTAGTTGCTTTGAAACAATTCTGATCATTATGTCCTATTTTCTGTCTCCCAGGGTTGACCTCAGAATGAATGACAGCTTTCCACTTCACGGATGACTTTTCATTTGAATAAGATGGTAGATGAGAGATAGATAGATACCACAGACAGATAGACAGACAGAAAGAGTTTTAATTGCTCTCATATGCACTTGCTATCACAGTACATAACATTTGAGAATCTCAACAGACTAAACTAGTCTCTTTCCATGAAATTAACATCTTTAGTTTAATTCAGATGTGCAGGAGCCATGGAGATGACCTAGTAACAGACATACAGAAGCCATTAGGATAAAAACAAGTTCTGAAACATGCATTAAGCCCAGGAAGGCAGAAAAGTACCAGAAAAACAGTCAAACTCATTCCCCTTGACTATTTTGTAAGAAGGTGAAATGTGCAAGTTTTTGTTATAGTCTTTCTCAATTACAGTACGTAGAATACTATGGCAAGTATTATACGTACTGTATAATACTTGCCATAGTATTCAGTTTTCCTCTGAAGTCAGTTCTGGCCTATATATTTGGGTCAAAAATATGCCAACTTTTATCTAAAAATTAGAAATCTGTGATTTGGATTGGGATGTCATCCTATATGATTGCTATATTGCATGTCAGGGGTGCAAAAAGTATAGCTTGGGGGGGAGGGAGCAGGTGACCGATCAACTTTCTTACAAAGCTCTTTACAACGGGTGGGAAAAAAAGTTTAGACTTCTGTTTGAAAGCTGGAGGGACTTTTAATTTTAAGTCCAGCAGACATTTAGGATACCCATCTCATTTTTAATTATGCTTCTCAAGGCAGCACCTACTTTTGGGAGTATGACCTCAACATTTCATTTAAAGCTTAATGTGATTGTGCATCAGGTACAAGTGCTATGTCCAGCATATAATCAGAGTTCATGGATTTGGTGCTATCAGATACATACTGACTGACATGAATTATCACCATGGGCAATGAAGTCAGTATTGTATGCTAATTAGAACAGTGGAACAAACTCTTTATCATGTTTTCAGTTCTGACCTATATTTATAAGGCCCTACAGGAATATTCTGTCTCTGCAAATAACCAACCTTGGCTAATCTTTTTTTTTTAATGCTTAATTTTTGATAGGAGACCATAAGAATTCCCAGGGTTACAGAGACTGGGAAGATTCAGAAGATGGAAAATAGTACAATATTGTTGCCAACAAAGCTTCATGGACATGTTGATATAGTCACCAGGCATTCATCTCATTCTATTAATAAATTAATAGTGTCTCTTGTCACTCTTATATATCATCTGAGTGGCATTTCAATCTTGTGACAAAACCAGAAAAACAATCTTCTATATTTTTCTAGGGACATCTATGCTAGATGCTAGTACTGACAGTGCAAATTGTATATTTATAACTGGAGAGAGAATCACCCCACTTGATGTCCTGATATTCTGGATAGCTTTGAGTCAATCATTACCTCCAGCATTGGGGCACATGTAAAATGGGTTAGGTTAAGCTATTTGCTCTGTTTTACTGTAAGTATTTCCAAATACAAAGCAAGTTTAATGTTTGGTATAATTTACTGATTACCCAGTGTGGCCAAGAGATTTTGGATTACATATAATTTGCCAGAAATATGATAGACCTTTTAAAGTTAAGAATGTGTTAAGAATATGCTTCTTGCTGTAGTGTATTTAAAGTTATCAATACATTTCTTACCTACCACTCAAAACTATGCTCTCCCCATAGTACTTTACGGTACTATGCCACCAAGTTCTAAAACCTTTAAACAATGTTAAATACAAGACAGCTACATTTTACCCTTTGTATTTAAATAAAAGCCTTTTCAGTTAAAGTAAAAAAATACAGATTATTTTCAAGCTTTTTATCTTCCAAAGAACATGCTGTCTTATATATTATAATCAAAGAAAACTAGTGTCAGAGGAAAAATAGCTTTGTATAAGAGCACATTAAAAATTTAATGGGAAATATTAAACATTGAAATGTTTTTTGCCATAAACAGTTTGTTTACATTCTTTTTGGTCTTTAAATCCAGATGCAAAACTTCTAAAACTGAATCTAAAAGGGTCTAGAGAATCTAAAAGTGTTTAGGGAAAGAATCTGCAATCTTGAACCTAAAGGTTGTTTTAGAGTATAATGTGTTGGTGCTGTAATGGTTGCTAGCAATTGCCAAGCTGATCTTCAATTGTTGAATAGGATCCAGATGTCTTTACTGAGTATAATTCCTGTGTGAGAAGTCACGTTTTCCCAATACAGTTTGAAAAGTATTTTCTACAGGAGCAGGTAATCATTAATTGTGATAATAAGCATACTGTGGAGGTGATAATTTAAGTGTCCTATACATCTACACTAGTTTCCCTAAACCTGGCAGCCTCAAAATGTTTTGGAATTATAGACCAGTGGGAATTTCAGGATGTGGTCTCAACCCATATTAAACACACCACAGAATACTTTCTTCTTGTTAGAAACTCTCAATTTTCCAAAGCGATGGTTCGATGAAATTGATAACATCCCAAAAATAGAGAAAAGAAAAGGTTGAAGAACCAGAGGGAAAGTATGATATACTGTATGAATTACATTGTTTACATGTGCAAGGTTTGAAAGATATGAGAAGTATAAATAGTGTTGTAAATAAATAAATAGCACGGGATAACCTAGTTTTAAATATGATTCCTTTTTTTGTGCCTTTAAGTTCTTTGACGTAATATTCCTAACCTTTTTTCCTATATTTTGTATAATATTGCTTATTCCAAAAGGAAATAGCATGCTGGATATACATTTTCCTTATTGGTTAGAATCAAGTCAAAGAGAACGGGTCTCCTCATTCACAGTTTCAGTTGTGCACAATGGTATTTTGGAATTTCCCCCAAATTTATATAATGGCCTGCAAGAATATTTTTGAAAGACAGGAAGAGGAGGAAGAGGAAAAGGCGGAGAAGGATCTGCAGACTAGACCCTGGTCACATAAGAGGCAGCTGAGCCCATATACAGTAAGCAATGGGGCAATGACAAACATCTCAGAAGGGACCTTTCCTAGTTTCTTAGAACATAAAGGCAAGGGAGAAAAGATGGCCTTTCAGAATTATAAAATTTTGTTATTGTAACTTTATAATAAAGGTACTGTTGGTGCCCATTGTTGGTGCTCCTTGTCTGGACTATCTCAAAAAGCTGACAATTTGGGAACAGAGTGGTTGAATGGATGTTTTCTTCAAATATGTCAAAGAGAAAAAGAATGTCTTCAGCCATTTATCAAGATACTCTTACTGGTGGTAAGAGTAGATCAGTGGGAGGAATGCTCTCCTGATAATCTCCTTTGATAAGCCTGGGGTATAGTAGTTAAGGCATCAGGCTACAAACCAGGACAACACCATGATTTCTAGTCCCTCCTCAATCACAAAGTGAGCTCAGTGCCCTGGGCCAGTCACTCTCTCTTAGCTTGAGGAAGGACAAATGGCAGCCCACTTACAAAATCTTAGCAAGAAAACTGCAGGGACTAGTCAACATTGACTTGAAGGCATTACTTAAAAAAGACCACCCAAAACACCATGTTCTTTGGAATGAAATTAAATTAAAGCATGGGTAACTGAAGCTTTATCATCATTTCAAGCAGTTTCTAAATAATTTCCATTTACCAAACTGAAGTGCTAGATAAAAAAGCAAGAAGCAGTTACCTGCACTGTGCTAGTTTTAAATACTCCAAAACTACACTTCAGTCTATTTGGTGGACTCATTTTGAGCTCAAAGGCCTCAGGAACTCTTTCAAACATAATATTTTCATAATATAAATCACATAAATGGACTCTGTCTTAAAGGAAGAAGCTACAATTCTTCCTATGAAATGAATATTACATAAAGGATATATAAACACAGAAGTGAATTTTATCTTTCTTTTGAAAATGATACCATATATGCAAAGTTTTATCTAATACCAGTTTATTTCTACTGAGACATCTATGACTCTCAAAACAGCAGGCAGCACATAATAAATATTGGAAGATTGATTTAAGGGATATTGCACACATATCCAAATCATGACATTGTAACTCATTGCCTTTATTTAATTTTTAATTAAAATAAACATTATCTTGCCTGAACATTTGTCATGTTCAGGTGGAGACAGTCCTCTATAGGATTATGGATTCTTCTTTTATTGCTTTTAAAGTTGTCTTGTTTCTATCCTGGAAGCAAGACCAATAGTGGAAGCCAATACTCCATCCACTTACTTGGAATAATTGATAATGAAAATTAAGCCATTGGAGTTAGATGGTCTATGAATTCAAATAAATTATAATTATCTACAATCTAAAATCAAAATTGTTGTTCCTTTTTAACATTTTCTCTCCCTCACCACAACCACAATTTTGCTACAATTCTTTCCTGGATTTCAGATTCCTAAGGTTTAGCAGAGAGGGAAATAGTTACACTTCACTCTACCAAATATTCTAATTAATTGCAGAAGCCATAATAGCCCTGGGACTGATTCCAGATTTGGAAGCAGAAAGAAAAATAGCCAACTGCATTGGAAATCTTCTGCTATGAAAGGTCAAAGTGAGATGCTACAAAATTTGGGGTTTAGGTCTCTGCCTAAGATTAAAAGAAATTCCTTTCTCAGCTTTATTTTCTCAGGGTTTCTTTAGCAAAGTTTGCTGTAAAAGATAGTGATGAAGTTACAAGAATTACAACAATTGAATGAGTTCCTATTTAAAGCCAGTTTAGAATTTAGTAATATATTTAGTAATATAATACTAAAGAACACTATGGTGGCACTTTCTTCATTTTCACTTTCAGTTCTTTTTCTGTGAATTGGAGAATTGGCAGGTCTTTTAATTGACAATGAAGTAACTTCTTGATGGTTGTTTATCACATTCAAAAGCTTTATGTTTGTAGGAACTGACCATAATAGAAGACAGGAGGTTAGGCTGTGTTGGTTCCTGGCATACTGAGATAAATGCCAAGTCCATGTGTCCTTGGAATAGTACTACCCTCTACCTCTTTTAGCTAATTTGGCTCAGCATTTGGAGTACACATAGTTTTCATTTAGCGACCACAATTGGGACTGGCAACATGGTCATTAAGCAAAGTGGTCACCAAGTGAAACCACAAATGTGCTTACATACTTAGTACAGTTACAGTGCAAGGATTGATCTCAAAGTTACTTTTTCATCACTGTTGTATCTGCAAATAGTCACTAAATGAGAATTACTTGTAGTATCTGGCAGTGGCATTTAGCTACCCATGTGTTTCTTCCTATTATTGTCTCTCTCTCTCTCTGTCTCATATACAGTATTGTGCAAATGACTGCTCACAGTTTTGTTAACTATAGAAGTGCCCAGATGGGTCTTTTTCAGTTTTCCATATCATTAATTTATTATTTCTACTTTCTTTTTCACTTTTTGAGTCAAGCATGTTTACCTCTTAATGTGGTTGTAACAATAATAACAGAATAGTTATCTCAATAGTACAAATTGCATCCATTAAAGTATCCTAGCAAAAATATAACTATTTATATAATTCAAGCCATGACTGACTCTGAAAATAAATAGATTGATAGCATCATGGGGTATACTTGGTCACTTAACTATGATTATTAGAGTTGGTTAGTACTCTATGATTATTAGAGTAGGTTAGAGTATTACAGTTGTGGTACTTCAATTATTGGAATATATTATTTAGTATTATTTTGATGTTAAAATGTCCAGAATACTTGTAGGTTTTATTTCTTTCTAAAATCAGCAGTGTTGACTTTTAATAGCTTTTCACACCATTCTCTCTTTCCCATTTTTGGTTCCTTACACTTTTTCTTAGGTAAACACTTGACATTTAGTGAAATTATATTTTCTGTCCCAGCAACTGTGAAGGAAGAATTATAGCAAATGCATTACATTTTGATGTACAGTTCAAAAAGCACATTACTTGCTGATGGGAATAAAGTCACAAAAAATGTATTTGCTGCTGTCTAAAAAATGAGACATAAGTAGCAAAAGTCACAAGATGGTTTTAAACTACATATGTGTGATAGAACTGTTGACCTTTTTCTAACTGAAGTAATATAGATAGCAGCGAATGTTGTCAGTATTCAGAAAAGTTTCATGTAATGCATGGCAGTGTGCATTAACAACTTCTGCATGGATTAAAATAAATCTATTGTTGTTGACTTTCTCATCTGTTTCTATTTAGATCTAGATTGGATCCACATATGACCACTGTGAGGCTGTGTTCTTTCAGCTTTTATGGGCGTTGAAGGGAATTTATTAGCAAAACCAGATGAGTCTTATAAATATGATGATGAATTGATCCATTTAATTCATAAAAACAGAGATAAAACAACTTAGTAAGATTCATTTTTTTTTCTTTTTAAAATAAGTATGGTCATAAAAAGGTTTCAGTCTAAATATACCTTTTGGAATATTACAAGGACAAAGAGACTTTACTGGATTAAACCATGAATGGACAAATGACATAATTTTGATAAAACATCATTGAAACCAAGGACTTAGCTTGTTCCCTTCTTTTAATGATATATTAAACTGTTCTATGAATAATTCAAATAGTTATGAACAGTATTATTATTTATATCAGATATTTTTGAATGTAGCTTCTATCAGCCTTAGCCATATGAACAGCTTGTGGAAGGATGATGGTGTTAGAGATGAAACTGTTAGAATAAAAAGCACTGCATACCACACATCTGTAATATATACATATATATAAAAGGCAGCTCCTGGTTTCATCTTAGTCAAGCATTGCACCGTTATCAAAAAATAATTCTAAATATGGAATTACGGAGAAGAAAGCACAGAATTTCTGAAATCTATAATGTTCCAGGGGATTATAAGAAGCCCATATGCAGCAAACCTATTAGAAAAAAAGCAAATTCTCAATTAGACTATGCGAATAGAATAGAATAGAATAGAATAGAATAGAATAGAATAGAATAGAATAGAATAGAATAGAATAGAATAGAATGACAAAATTAGAAGGGACCTTGGAGGTCTTTAATCCAATCCTGCTCAGGCAGGAACCCTATACCATTTCAGACAAATGGTTGTCCAGTCCCTTAAAAACTTCTATTGTTGGGGCATTCACAACTTTTGGAGGCAAGTTGTTCCACAGATTAATTGTTTTAACTGTCAGGAAATTTCTCTTTAGTTCTAGGTTGCTTCTCTCTTAATTTGTTTCCATCAATTGCTTCTTGTCCTGCCTTCAGGTGCTTTGGAAAATAGTTAACAAGAAATAGTATGCAAACGTAGTAGTATATAGCTACTATATATTAGATACAGTGAAGAAATATTTATTATATGGGGAGGCTATTGAAATAGAAATAAAGTAACCTATCTTTTGTGTCTGGTATGGAGTAGACTAATCTTGATTGAGCAAGACCTCATAAAGAAATAACTCTTAAGTTATTGATATTCCATAAATATGCCATGCCTGTAGAGGAAGGGATGAGATTGTAGCCAATGTCTATGAATGCTCAAAATCAATCAAATTGTTAAGGATTCCAAGCTGCGCATGGTTCCTAATGAGATATATAGTACTGTAAATCTGATGGAATATGTGGTACCAGAGGATTGACTGACCTGGGGTCCAGACTAGTTAACATAATCCTGCTTTCTTCTTCATATATCAGTGTCTGCTGGATATGCCAACTATAGTTTGGCATACTCCTGGTGATGTATGACTAGAATAAATTATGGACTCTTCAGAGTTTGCCATGTCAATCAACCAGATTTTTTTTGAAGAATAAGTTTTTGGAAAATGATCCTGAGAAATGTTGAAAACCTTCTTGTTGATCATTTATGTTATAAGTTCTTTGTATGAAAAGCACTACTGCTGGGAACTGGAAAGTCCAAGGAACAATACAATATATTAATATTATTCAATAGTTATTAACAGAGCAGTGCAGTGGCCTAGAGGTGAAGACATTTGCCTCCCAATTGGAAGGTTGAAAGTTCAATCCTAGGTGGCAGTAGAAGTTTCTCTATCAGGGTGAAAAGAAAAAATATCTGCTTCAACTCTGCATGAGTGTAAAAAGGACATCCGACCATTAAATGCTCAGTTCCACTCAGCCGTCCTGCCTCCAACCCAAATAAAGGGATTAAAGAGTCATAAAAATAAGAGAAAAACAATAGTTATTAGTGTAGTTATGGGTTCCTAGAACAAACAAATTGCTATTGATATCCATTATTTCTCATCATTTCCTTCGGGAATTTTTAAATAAGAATTCCCTGAGAAATGTGTGAGAATATTAAGCAGCTTCGATGGCACGAATAAAAGATTCTGATTATTTATTAAATTTATTTGCTGCCCATCTTGCTGCAAGGTGACTCTTATTATTCTACAAGAAACATGAGAAATACCTAAACTCCTTATACTTGTTTTGATAAAGATAGTTGTGCTGAGGTAGAATGTGCAGAATTATATCTTCTTTTCCTGCTTGACCATCCATGCACACAACTGAGTACAAATTAATTTGAAATGCCATTAATTTACTGGCAACCCAGTTATCCCATTTTGCCAAATGTTTTACTATTCCCATTCACAAGAGAGAAAAAATAACAAACAGACAATAAACAGGCTATTCTTATTCAAGAAACCAACATGAAACTAATATTTTAATGTATATAGTTAAAATGTAATTTAGTTAAGGAAATCAGAATTTACATGACAGTTAAACATAAAAGACTGAAAATATTTTAAAGGCAAAGGATTATGTTTGCAAAATACAGATTCACTAGTGCAAAACATCTGATTATGTGCCCTGTTTTTTCCTGTCTTTTTGCTGTTTTAAATTAATTTTAGGACAAAAAAGCAAGCTTAATTATTTTCTGTAGCCTTGATAAAAACTTAACTGGAGTTCTAGGCATTTTGCATTCAAAGAGAAATTTCACTAAATCCTTGTAATATCACTGATATCTCCATTGCCTTTTTTTCAGGTTTTTTTTTTAAATATTACTATTAATACTATTATTTCCAGTTTAGCCTCCTCCTCCTCCTCCTCCTCCTCCTCCTCCTCCTCCTCCTCCTCCTCCTCCTCCTCCTCCTCCTCCTCCTTCTTCTTCTTCTTCTTTTTCTTCTATTATCGGACATTGGCAATCATGTTGGCGATCCTGTTTTTATCAGCAGCCACACAAAAAAGTGCTGCTGAGTTTCGTCCAAACTAGTCCCTTAGATTTTGAAGCCATGATGTTCTTCTTCTGCCTGGTCCTCATTTGCCTTCAATCTTTCCCTGGAAGATTAAATAGAGTATGCCGTATTTTTGTGGGTGTCGTATCATATGTCCGAAATATTCTAACTTTTATTTTTTAATTATTTTGATGATTTTCCTTGGCTTTCCCAGGCGGCTTATCATCTCCTCATTTCTGATCTTGTCAACCCATCTTATATGTAACAGCCACCTGTAAATCCATATTTCAAATGTTTCTAGTCTCTTCAGGTGGCCTTCTGTCAGAGACCAACCCTCTACTCCATAGAGCAGGATAGAAAAAAATATAACATCTGACAAGCCTGATTTTCAATCTTAGGCTTATGTTGTGACTGCAGAAGACCTTTTTCATTTTGAAGAATGCTGTTCGAGCTTTCTATATCCTTGTCTTTACTTCAGCGGTCATGTCCCAGCTTTCATATAAATTAGAACTGAGGTGCATGATCCTTTCAACTTTTTCTAATGATATTCCTTCCAAATTTATTGGTGGTAAATTAATGGATTGTTTGCTCATGATCATGATCTTGGTTTTTGAGGTGTTAAGCTTCAAGCCATATTTTTCAGATATTTCTGTGACTGTTGATGAGGAGCTGAAGGTCTTAATGCGTACTGGCAAGCAGAACTGTATCATCAGCATATCTTAAATTGTTGATCCAATTGTTGATCCAGCATCGATGTTCTCCAGTGTCTCATTGAAAATTGACTCAGAGTAGATATTGAACAACAGTGGAGACAGAATACATCCCTGTCTGACCCCTCTTCATATTTCTGCATCAGCTGAGTATTTTTGGCCTAGTCTTACATTTGCTACCTGATGCCAGTATAGATTCTTTATGATCTAGTCCCCCTTATTTCAGGATTTCTAATAGTTTGCTGTGTCTTATTTTATCAAATACTTTTTCAAAATCAATGAAGCACATGTAAACACTGTGATTGACATCTCTATAACATGTACAAGAACTTGAATGCTGAATAGTGCATCTCGTATACCAAGATTGTTTCTGAAAACAAATTGCGTATTACCTAGATGCTCCTTTATTTTATTGTATATTCTTGTGTGAATTATTCTCAGGAATATTTTCAGGGCATGACTCATTAAGCTTATTGTTCTGTATTCAGTACATTTCTTTGCATTTATTTTTTGGGGGATTGTCACAAAGGTTGATTTTAGCCAATCATTTGGTATCTTTCCTGTTTTATATATCCGATTGAAGAGCTGCAGTAAAAAAATCTTCCCATTGTCTTCAGCAATTTTAAAATTTCTACTGGGATATCATCAGGTCCTGTGGCTATTTTTATTGCATGTTCAACCTCCTCCATAGTGATGTTTGGTCCAGTTTTTATACTTCCCATATCTATATCATCCCTAGTGTCCTCAAAAAGTTCTTCAATATATTCCTTTCATCTTTTTAGTTTTTCATCCTCATCTAAGATAATTTTCCCCTCTTTGTCAACTAAGTTGTTAGTTTTCTTTTTGTAGAGACCTACTGCTTCTTTCACTTTTTTGTGTAAGTTGAAATTATCATGCATACATTCTGTCTCTTCTATTTCCTTGCATCTCTTTGCAAACCACTTTTCTTTTGCCAGTTGAATTTTTATTCTAATTGTTTTCTGCAATTTATTGTATTTTTTTTGTTTTTATTTTTATAAGATCTTCTTTCATCCATAAGATGAAGAATTTAGCCTACACATACACATATCTCCCATTCATGTTAAGCAGTACTGACTCTTCTTGGTTTCACCAACCAGTTGTTGTCCCACATAGAATCAATTTTGTATCTACTTAATATAAATTAGGAGATAGCCATGTATTTGTTCAAAACACAGATACAATAGGAAAAAACAGTAGCTTCAGTCCTAATGGTTGTGTCTAAATCAAGACCTACTGTTAGAAGTGCCAAATGAGAGTTCTTTTTATAGAAGTGCTCAAATAAATTGTTTTGAGTTTCCTGCAGGAATAAATGTAGTTACATTTCATCACTACTATACAAGATATAAATTCAACCTTCATGCTACTGGAAAAACAATTGCCTTATCTGCTTCCCCCTGCAAACTACAAGGAATTATGGGCATAATTTTGGATAGAGGTCTTTTATTCTTTCTGTAAACATTCTCTTCCTGAGCAAGAATAGACCACTGAAATTTACTTGGTTTTTCTGCCTGGTGACTTCTCAGTAGATTTAGTGTTATCTGGACACACTTTATTATAACTCTTGTAACTGATTTCACTGTGTTCTTTTTAGGTGCCTGGTCTGGCAATTGCAGCATCCGCAATGTCTATATATATGGCATCTTGGTTTTCCTTTTACTAGAACTCTGGAATAACTCTTACTTTATCACCATCATAGCTGCCAGCCCGAGCCCAACAAAATTAAGAAGGTAACCAATTATAAACAGGCAGGTATTTTTTTCAGTATGGATTATTGCCAATAGTTTCCTAATGCTCACATAATATTAGAAGCAAGCATGTAATGAATCACTGAAGTTTATACAACAAAATAAATTAAAACTTAGGTAATATCCTTACTGTTGGCAAAGAGTAGCATTTTTTTTTTAAAAAAATCAATCTTGGCAAAGTTTTAAATAAATGGCTTATGTAGTATTTTCCCCATTAATTCTATCGTGCTAAATTTCACAATGCCCTAACTAAATTCAAAATGATGCCATGTTTCAGTAATAACTTAGGTCTGTTGTCTGGATTCAGTTATGAATACTTTAGCATGTTGACTTCATTGAGAATAAGCATCTATAGATGCAGTCGAGCATTTATGAACAGATGTTATATTGCAGGATTTTTAAAATGTTTAGTCAACCCTAAATTAATTCTAATCACTAAGGCAGATTAACTATTTCTTTTACATTGCATGAAACAACCTATTTGTATGCATTTCCAAGCATTACTTTTGCAGTGTATGAAGAAGGATCTGTAATAAATTTCTTGAGAGATCATGTATTACAAAGTCATAATTTACAGTTAGTCAAGGACTAGCTCACTTTGCTATCCACAGCCCTGTATTCAGTGGGACTTATTTCCTAAAAAAAAAACTTAGTTTAGGATTTTATCCTACATACACTGAGAATAAAATTTATTGGAAAATGGCTGTTACTGACTAATAGTCATATGTTTGATTGTACATAATTAAGTGCCAGTTTGATTTAATGGTTAAGGCACTAGGCTAGAAAGCAAGACACCATCATCCTAGGCATGAAAGCCTAGTTACTGTCTCTCTTACAAGATTGTTGTGTGGGAAATAGGAGGAGAAAGGTATGTTGGCTATGTTTGCTGCCTTTATTTGTATTATTTGTAAAAATAATAAAGACAGAATACAAATAAACAAATCAATAAATAATGGAGTTTCCAATTAGCTTCATCTGAGGTCCTTCTACATTGCAATGGTTCTGGAAAGAGTCACTTTCACATCCATCTTTGGATATTTCATATACTTGTTTGCTTATTACAGTAGATTTAGAGGTTGGCCAATTTCAAAGTGACTCTGAGCAGCTTCAGTTTTTTTTAAAAAAAAGATAAACAATGTAGAGATAATCTGAAACATCCAGTAGTTTAAACTTTCTGCTGTTCTGGAGCATAGTCCATCTTAATTCATTCCCAATTTTGGAATATGAGTTATAAAAATTGAACTCTGTTACCTTCTTATCAGTTAAGGGATTGGACAATACTGGTTTCTTTTTTTATCTTAATGAAACAAAATTTTATAGGACATTGTAAGAAGAGGCAGAATGCCAGATTTCAGTGCAAGGAAATTTTAGCTGCACACTTTTTTCTTTCTGTTTGAAATGTGTGCAGTTAAAACACATTTCATATATTTAATTGCCCTCTAATTTGGCATCCAAGAAGAATAGTGCCCCCTGATTTTTCTTGACTGAGCTAAGACCATCATGAATTATCTTATTAAGACCAACATTGTGAGATTCATACCAACTTAGTCTGGAGATGTAATCATTCAAGTTTGTTTCATGAAATCTGTTTCCCTGAAAATTGCTGTCTTCCCAACTATAATGCTTATAATTCCTTGTGAAAGAAAATGAATAGAATAGAATAATAACTTTATTGTCACTTTGAATGTACACTAATCAGCATACATTAAAATGAGATCTTGTTGCATACAGCTCTCAAAGGGTCACTACCTCAAATACACACAACATAAATATGAAAAAAATAAATAAATACAGAATTATGCACATACCCATATACAGTATATTATATGACATAGGGAAACAACAGTCTAGTTCTGATTGTGTATAAATGTGCATGTTGAGAAAAACGAATCTTGCGAGTTTACCAGACAAATGGCATAGGGAACAAAGCTATTACAGAATTGAGTAGTCCTGCTAGAAATACTTCGAAACCTCCTCCCAGAGGGGAGCAAAAGAAAAGTGGGTGTGTGGGGTCTGTAATAATGCTTTGAGCTCTAAGCACACCATGCTTATAAGCAGCATCCTGAATATCAGGAAGCAAGATTCCTATGGTCTTCTTGGCTGTCCTTACCATTCTCTATATGGACTTTCTATCTGAGGCACTGCTGCCACAAACCAGACAATGATGCAGTTTATTAAAATGCTCTCAATCGTGTCTCTGTAAACAGGACAGAAGGAGACAGATGTACATATCAGAAAATATTCCTTACAATTCCAATTCCAAATCTATGTTGTATGTATTCTATTGCTTTAAGATGTTTTGAAAATGCTAGACTTCATTTAAAATAAACAGGAATTCTGCAATTCTGCTGAGAGAGAGACAACAGCATTATACAAGTGGGGAAAGGATTTAATTATTATAGCTGGTACAGGTGTTATGTTGCCTGTGCTTCTTCTGTTGGACAGCTCGGACTAACTTTGATCAAAGAAAGGATCACCCAAGTGAAAGGTATGGAACAATCAGTAGACAGCAAAGCACTTGGCTGTTGATCACCCTCAACAAATTACTATTTGAAGATACTTTCAGCCTTCAACAGCACTGACTTCTGAAGACATGATGGCAATTATAGGATACTGAAGTGTAGTCTGGATTGCATTCTTTCAATTAAATAAGGAATATGATCCATTGCAGTAAATTGTCAGCAAGCTGCCTTTTACACGAAGTCCTAAAATGTACACTAGGAAAAACCCACAGACCTAAATTGTTTCCAGTTTCTCCACCCCCTCCAAATTCTTTTATCAACAATACCCTGACAAATCTCCTTCACATAAACCTTAGGCATAACTGTTTACCATCACAGCGTACTTACCATGTAATTCTGAGTGAAATACAAGGCAAACAGAAGGATTTATTTTCAGAACATGATGGCCATATGTTTGGAATTGACATTAATGGAATTCATACTCCTGACTCTACAAATACTGTAAGTGGAAAATTCTGGACTATAAATACAGATTCATCGATTGCAACAAAGCAACTGCTCTTTTGCAAGATATGGGAATTGAGCACCAGTAGTGAGTTGCCACTGTCAAATAGATGGGCAATGCAAAGATTATGGCAAAGGAGCTACAAATAAATTGTGTTGACATCTCAATAGTGCAGAGATGCAACCTTTCACTGGCAATAATTGTCCTTCATTTGGCATACTGACATTTACAATATAAGAATGAGTGGGAACATTATCAAACCTGAATTTAATTTGATGCCGTTTAAGTTTCATCATATTACTTTAAATAAATGAAATACTATTGTGGTAACTTCTAATAATGTTATTGCACTGTCCCATCAAAATTATACCTGGAGGAATTCTGGCAGCTGTATCTAAGATTTTGAGGAATTTATGTTTCTCTTAGACTTCATATTAGGCATTGCCATTAAAAGGAAAGTTACAGCATTGCTTTTTGGGAGCAGAAAAGGAAGACATAATTTGAAATTATTACCCATCATTTCTCATAAAACAGGAATATTACATTCTCTTGAACAGTGCAAACAATTTTGGCTCGGGGCCATCTTAACAAAGTCTTGCATCATTGCAAACCTATTGATATTTTCTATAAAGTAAAACCTATAATAAATCATGCATCTCCATGTTCATGTTATTATTTAATGACCATATTAAGTTTGATTCCTGATTTTGCCAGCAATATGGAAGTAATTTTCAATCACCCTTCCAGTCTTTTTTTTTCAACCTCCCAATCTAATTGACAGCCCTGGAATTTCCTAGAGGTTTCTATCTGAGCCAGACTTGTCCCAGCCTTGATACTACTGTTTTATCATCTTGCAATATGAATACTGAAGAGAGAAATACCTTCATATATCTATTAGAACCAGAAGCCCTGAATTATTGTTTTGATGTTTAATATTCAAGTATTTCTGAAATTTCTATGGAAGGAAGGAAGGAAGGGAGGGAGGGAGGGAGGAAGGAAGGGAGGAAAGAAGGAAGGAAGGAAGGGAGGGAGGGAGGGAGGAAGGAAGGAAGGAAGGAAGAAAGAAAGGAAGGAAAGAAAGAAAATTATTTGATGCACTAGGACCATAGATTTTAATTTTTTAAAGTTAATATTCAACCAGATCTGGGCCTTCTGCAAGTATTGCACTATAAATTCAATTATTATTTGCTAAAAGTCATAGATAAGGAGAATTGTGGTCCAAGACACTTAGAAGGCAGCAAGCTTGCCTTAGTTTTTTTCTGTATAGTAGGTTGGCCAGCAAATACAAACCCTTTATGGCCAGAACAGTTGCAGGGTAAATCCATATATTTAAGAAATTTTATCCTTCGGTTTGCATGTAGTGTAATTTAAAGAGAAAGGGGAAGAGAGAGGGGGGGGAGAGAGAAAAAGAGAGAAAATGACATCTGCAAATTTTTATTTGCTAATTCTCAAAGATCATGAAGCCTCCTGGGTATCTTTTTCATTTCCTCAATAGATAGTTTAGTTTTTAACATACATATTTCCATTGGCCAAATGAAAGAGATGAAAAGCTTTGTGTAAAATTGATTTGGCATACACATAAAAGGGGACTTTGTATAAAGCAGGTGGCCCTAACCAGAAACTCCTCTTCACCAAATATGACCTAAGTAAGTAATAAAGTAAATATAAAGAAAATATATATTTCCAAATGCAGTTCAAGACAGCCTCCTTGAAATGAAAAAATGGTAAGTTATTTTTGAAGAAATAAATGAATGTAAAATCTATTAAAGTAATTCAAATAGGGCAAAAGAGCTGAAGAAGAAAATATACTATTCTGAACCTCCAAGAGTGTTCCTTGTAACCTTGTTTCACTATAGCCTCTAAAACACAGGTAGTCCTTTCTCTTTTGCAATCTCAAAGATCACACTGCCATGATTCTAACCAGAGGTTACAATAAAAAAGATATATTAAGCCTTTTATATCATCAATATATGTATGTGCAGCTATCTGGTTTATTGACATTTGATTTATTCATTGATCAGGTTTACCAGACCATCTTTATTCTCTGACTTTATTTCTGAAACAGTACAATGCAATGCAAACATTTCAGAAGATGACTAGTGGATGAATGGGAAAAGTTACAGGAGACAGAAGCATGAGGTCATAGAACTACAGACACAGAAACTGTATGAAAAATATGAAGTTAGTTGGAAAGCTGAAAGTAAAAACATATAAGGGAACTCTTGGTTGCCAAGAAAGAGATAATCAAAATATCCCATAGAGAATGACTTGTTGTCTATAACTTAAAGAATTTCTTCAAGGTTGCAAAGACCTATGATATAAACAGCAGCTGGAAGAATCCCAGGGAATACTGGACCATTCCCAGTGAAAACTAAGCTGACCAACACTAGCTGAGACACTGAGGTCAAAAAAAGCTCTAACTTCTGTGAAATTCCATATACTCTGCGAGAATGCTTCTTCTGCTGTATTTGGGTTTGTTTGTTTGTTTGTTTTTTGAATCATGGAATGCACTATATTGAGACCCAACATTTATTGATTCAGAAATGAGAGAATAGCACAAATGTTTCAAAATGTAATATAAACTAATTTCTCTTCCATTACTATTTCTACATAAAGAGAGCCTTTCCTTTCCTTTCCTTTCCGTTCCCCTTTCCTCTTTTCCCTTTCCCTTTCCCTTTCCTTTTCCTTTTCCCTCCCCCTCCTCTCATCTCCCCTCCCCTCCCCTCCCCTCCCTCTCCTCTCCTCTCCTCTCCTCTCCATTGTAGGCAATAAGAAACCTGAAGCAAGATTACAACTTTGTTTAGGATATAAATAAACCTATTATCAGTATAGTAAAACCAAATAAACCTGTATTTATCATCAGATAAATACAGATCATCCTCTGTAAAAGGAAAAACAACCCCCCACAATTCTAAAGTAAGCCATATCTATAAAGTTGCCTGCTTTGTAGACATCCACAATCCTCAATCTGGACTATGTTTCATTCTCCCCACCTTGACATCAGGTGAAGCCCCTCAATAAATTGTATAGTCTGGAATTTGTAGTGTTGTTCCCCCAGTGGCTTTAGAATCCAGTGAATAGGAGAAAGTTCTAATCTTCAGCATCAAACCACATGTTTTTGTGCTCAAGGGCAGCAAGAAATCAACATAGTCCCATCCTTTGGGAATGTTGTGATCAGACTATTATAACAGACTCACTGAATATATGCCATGATCATCTGAAGGCTGAAATATTATGAGAAATGGCACAGGAAAATTAGGTGGAAATATTGTTTATTCTGCTAGATGTCACCTGTCTAATTTCTTAGGGAAAACAATAAAGATACCCCCCATTCACAGAATTCTTTCTGGCATTAGCATCTTTTTGTTTCTCAACATATGAATTTTGAAAATGCAGAATGGGAAGGCTGCTTTCAAATGAGAAACTGAAGTAAAACACAGAAGGCATCATCTGCTTTAATCATTTGCACACATTACTCTGAAAAGCAAGGTGTTGTGTCCTGAGCCTGAAAAAGCAGGCTCAGGACGTTGCATTGGTCCCGGGCATTCCAAAAGCTGCCCAGGACCAGACAGAGCGGCACCAGAGCAGCAAAAACACTCTGTCCCTATTGGTTGACACTGTCTGGGTTTCTGGCCATATAAAAAGGCCTGCGTGCCTTTTGCTTTTCGCTTGGTTGTTGTAGAAGGAGAATAAAGTGTTTGTTCATCATCGCCATGTGTCTTCATCATTTGCACGCGAACAAAGGACTTAACACTGGCGACAAAGGTGGGATCCTTTGCAAGCTGAAACAAAAGATTTAAGGACTTACCCAGGAAGTCCTGAAGAGGGGAAGATGGCGTCTGAATCAGCATCCCATCCTGCCAGTACAGCGTCACTGGAGGGTGAGCTCAGCTAAAGGACCCTTTCCCAAACAGCAGCTTGCAGAGGAAGCGAGTGGTGAAGGTTGTAAACTTTACGATGTCAAAGATTGGCTGCTTGACTGATTTCGATGTCTCCCACCCAGAGAGATGGAATTCCTACATAGCATAGAGAACTACTTCAGAGTAAATCAGATTAGAGAAGATGGCCTGAAGGTAGCAACCCTTTTGTGTGCCTGTGGATAAGAAGCTTTTGACATTGCAGAAAATCTGGTGGCCCCTGTACCTCTGGAGTCAGTAACATATGCTGACTTGAAGAAAATGTTGAAGGAACACTTCCAGCCAAAGTTATCTGTCATTGCTTGGAGGCATGCGATCGAGCAGAGAGACCAGAGGCAGGGTGAATCTGCTGCAGACTTTATTGTGGCCTTAAGGCAAGTAGCCAGACCTTGTGAGTTCAAGAATCTGGAAGAGAAGCTGCGGGATCGCTTTGTCTGTGGCTTAAGGAGCAGAGACTTACAACAAAAGATTTTTGCAAAAGAAGATGTCTCCTTCCAAGATGTGTTGCGAGAGGTGGCAGCTGAGGAAGCAGCAGGCGGGGCTGTGAAGGCCTTGTGCCTCGCCAGGAATCCTCCAGACACAGCTACCGTCCATCAAGCAGACGCTCGAGAAGGATCAGAAGTGGATCCTAAGAGGAGGTCGACAGACTTCACCAGCCAGCTGAGAGGAGGCAGAAGGGACATCTGGTCAAGGCCCCAGCATCTCTTCAATGCTTCGGGTGTGGAGGACGCCACAAGCAAACTGATTGCAGGTTTCGCTCCGCCATTTGCAGGGCGTGTGGCAGGCAGGGCCACATTGCATCTATCTGTTTGGTAACCAGAAAGTTCAGCCTCGGGAAGAATTGCTTCAGAAAGGTACCAGGGTCCCCAGCCAACACAGGATGGGTTTCTGCACATCGCGCAGGAGCATTCTGAGAACAGGGACACACAAGCCCCTTAAGAAGAAACTTTCCATTAACATAAGGTTGCAAGGGGTTCCCTTACTGATGGAGTTGGACACAGGGTCTGCTCTTTCCATTATTTCAATTAATACCTTTAAAAGGATTTGCAGCAGTAGTGGCCTTTGAGTTAAACTCAGGCCATCGAATCTAAAACTCACTGATTTTCAAAATTCTATGGTGTGTGTTAAGGGGGAGGCCACCTTTAGGGTACAGTATAAGGATTTTGAAGGTTCCCTAGATGTGGTGGTTTTGGGGGGTGAACGTATGAGTCTTATTGGACTTGATTGGTTCCAGGCTCTGGGAATCCAGGTAACTGGGCTGCACAGCTTGCAAACGCTGGGCCTTGCAGAGGTTTGCAAGGAGTTTGCAGATGTGTTTAGTTCAGAGCTAGGATCCTACAAGGGGCCTCACATTTCGCTACGGTTAGATCCAACTATCACGCCCATCAAGGTTAAGCCTAGGAGGGTACCTTTTGCCCTCAAAGGTAAGATTGATGCTGAGCTGGACAAATTGCTCCAGCAGGGTATTCTAGAACCTGTGGATTCTAGTCCATGGGAAACCTCCATAGTAACCCCTCAAAATGCTAATGGGGACATACGTATATGTGCAGACTATATGTGCACACTGAATAAGGCGCTGCAACAACACGCTTATCCAGTGCCTGTGGTAAGTCACATTCTGGCCTCCCTTAAGGGGGAGGGGCGCATTTTGACCTGGCACAGGCCTATCAACAGCTACCTGTTGATGAGGCAGCTGCAGAGGCCCAGACTATTGTAACTCACAGGGGGCCTTCAAGGTCAAAAGACTGCATTTGGGGTAAATGTAGCCCCTGGCATATTCCAAAGTGTCATAGAGAGCACATTTTAAGGTATTCCTGGGGTCTGTCCCTACTTTGATGACGTCCTCATCTCTGGGGAGTCATCTCAAAATTTAGCAGAAAGGTTAAGGGCTGTCTTGCTTTGTTTTTGAAAAGCAGGCCTTAAGCTAAAGCAGGATTAATGCAAGATAGGAGTCACTTCCACTGACTTCTTAGGTTTCAGGATTGATGCCCAAGGCATTCACCCTGCTGAAGCTAAACTACAAGCTATTCAACAGGCCCCAAGCCCCAAGTCCAAGAGTGAGCTGCAAGCCTTCTTAGGGCTATTAATTTTTTACCATGCATCTCTCCCACATAAAGCTGTAGTGGCAGAGCCGTTACACAGGCTCTTAGACAAGCAGGCTCCTTGGCAGTGGACTAAAGTCCATGACAAGAGTTTCAATGAGGTTAAAGTCTTGCTCACTTCTATGAGCAACTGCTTGTTTGCATCACATGTGATGCATCTCCTTATGGGGTGGGAGCTGTACTTAGCCATCTAAAGGCTGATGGGACATAGGCCCCTGTAGTCTATTACTCAAGGACTCTGTCTTCTGCAGAGCGAAATTACACTCAAATTGACAGAGAAACCTTGGGCATAGTGGCTGGCATAAAGAAATTTCATGATTCCTTATATGGCCGCCATTTCACTGTCTATACTGACCATAAGCCTCTGCTGGGTTTGTTTACCACTAATAAACAGACCCCACATATCATTTCTCCTTGTATGCTGAGATGGTCCATTTTCCTGTCAGCATATGACTACACTTTAGTTCACAAACTGGAAAAGAAATGGATCATGCAGATGGTCTGAGCAGATTATCTCTGAACCAATTAGAGCCAGATCCTGCTCCAGCCATTAATATTCTTTCCTTTCAGGAGTTGCCTGAGTCTCCCCTCAATGCTAGGGACATGGCTGCAGAAACTGCCACTGATCACATGGGTGGTGTCAAGATGGCCTGACAAGTGCCCAGATACTGAGTTCCAAAGCTTCTGGCACAAGAAGCATGAGTTTTCCACTTTTAAGGGTTGCCTGTTATGGGGTAGCAGGGAAGTGATCCCAGCCTCATTGAGGTCTAGAATCCTGATCTCTCTGCATGAGGGACATCCTGGTATAGTCAGGATGAAAGCACTTGCGCGAAGCCATCTTTAGTGGCCTGGGCTCGATAAAGCCATTGAGGCCCAGGTGCACGGGTTCCAATTGTGCCAACAGTCATGGCCTGAAATGCCTCAGGCCCCAGTACATAGGTGGGAGGAAACTCAAACCCCATGGTCTAGGGGGCATATAGATTATGCTGGGCCCGTTCAGGGGCAATTCTTCCTGGTTGTTGTTGATAGCCATTCCAAGTGGCTAGAGGTTGTTCCTGTTTCCTCCACTACTACAACCAGGACTATCCAGGTGTTGAGAGGAATTTTTGCATCACATGGTCTTCCAGATGTTCTGGTTTCAGATAATGGCCCTCAATTTACATCTTCTGAGTTCCAGGCTTTCCTTCAAGCCAACCTGATCCGGCATGCAACGTCGGCTCCTTTCCATCCATCCTCCAACAGACTGACAGAGAGAATGGTGCGCACTACCAAAGATGCTCTCAAGAAACTGACTTATGGTAACTGGCATCACAGGTTAGCAGATTTCCTTCTTGCACACCACACCACTCCATGCACAGGCACAGGGAAGAGTCCTGCTGAACTCCGCTGGGGTCGCCGCCTCATTAGCAAACTGGACAGGCTGCACCCTGACTGCATGGTTTCACAGGTGTCACAACCGTAGGCACCTAAGAGACTCCAGGTGGGTGATCCAGTTTGGACAAGAAACTATGGGCCTGGACATCTCTGGGTCACAGCTGTGGCCTGCAAGGTCTCTGGGCCGTTGTCATACAAAGTTGCCTTGGGTGATGGCCGTGTACTTCACAGACACATAGACCAATTGCAATTGCTCCCAAGAGGAAGTCACCAGAAAAAGGGGTTGTCATGGAGGCGGCTCCTGACTCTGGCACCTCTGGCACGTACTTAGGGGCAACAGAGTACTGGGGCACCTCTGCTACCCAGGCCTATCCTTATTCTGGCCTTGGGCTCGAGGTACAGTGTTCCCAAGAGGGGTCCATTGTGGACTTGGGGACTTACACCCCTCCAAGATATGCTGGCATGGACTCAGAGGGTCCAGCCAGTCAGCAGCTGGGTGGGTCAACCAGGTACTTGGGGCAGCAAAGTCCTGGCCTGCCTAGCCTGGTAGGCAAGCAGGTAGGCCAGGCACCCTCACCAGGGTCACCTGGATATTTAGGGGAGCAACGTCCTGGCCTGCCTACCCTGGTAGGCGAGCAGATGGGCCAGGCAATCTCTCCGGGCCTTAGAAAGTCGCAGTGGGCCAAGTGCCCACCCAAAAATCTGAGAGACTTTGTGAGGTTGCTGTCAAATCATGAGGGACCTTCTTTTGAGGCCCCTGAATGAAGGGAGTAATTCGGGGTTAAATTATTTTGCATTATTTTGATTTTTGGATACATTTATTTGTGTTAATAAATATTGAAGGGGTTTGCCTGTGTGCAGACTCGAGTATTCCACACTTTTTGCATTTGAATAATGCAGCTGTAAGTCACTCTTCCCAGTGCACGACGTACCTGTGTTTACGCAAAGTATGTTCATCTAGGGGGGAGGGGTGTTGTGTCCTGAGCCTGCAAAAGCAGACTTGGGATGTTGCATTGGTCCCAGGCATTCCAAAACCTGCCCGGGACCAGACAGAGTGGCACCAGCCTTGTGTGCATGTGCATGGCTTGAAAACGCTCTGTTCCTATTGGTTGACACTGTCTGGGTTTCTGGCCATATAAAAAGGCCTGTGTGCCTTTTGCTTTTTGCTTGGTTGTTGTAGAAGGAAAATAAAGTGTTTGTTCATCATCACCATGTGCCTTCATCATTCACACGCGAATGAAGGACTTAATACAAGGGAAGAACTGCAATTATTCTCAGTATAAATAAAGAAAGGACAAGTTTCAAACTAACAGATTGTACAATCTATCCTTAATTACAGCAAGCATAGCAGTGGCCAGAGTTAAATAGGAGAAACATAGTGTTGTTCTTTCAATTGTCTGATATGGAGAAAAATTGTACTTTCTGACTATCTGATTTATTCCATGACTAAAGAGCTGGAATAGAAGATGATCCAACAGAAGTGAGCTTGGCTGGTGCAAAGACAGTCTTGTTCATCAGATCTCAGCAGCACAGCATTTGGAGAGTTGTCTTGGTCTGCAATTGCATGAAATTGTTTAGAATAGAATAGAATAGAATAGAATAGAATAGAATAGAATAGAATAGAATAGAATAGAATAGAATAGAGCTGAAAGTGACCTTGGGGGTCTTCTAGTCCAGCCCCCTGCTCAAGCAGGAGAACCTATACCATCTTAGACAAGTGACTATCTAGAAAACATCTAGTGATGAAGCACCCATGATTTCTGAAGGCAAGCTGTTCCTCTGGTTAATTGTCTTCACTGTTGGGAAATTTCTCCTTAATTCCAGGTTGCTTCTCTCTTTGGTTAGTTTCCAACCATTGTTTCTTGTCCTGTTCTTTAGTGCTTTGGAGAATAATGTTGGTGTCATGTGATAAGGAAGTTGTGCAGTAGACAAAAATGGTAGGAAATATCTGTGGCATTAAAAGGAGACTAAGAAAAATGTTGCTGCAGAAAGAAGCAATAGTGGAGGATTGTAAAAAGAATTCAAAAGCATTTTTAGGCAAAGAATGGTTTGAAATGCAAGTAAGGATTTTATTTTATGCAACATAATAGTGAACTCATAAAGAAGAGTCAAGAGAAAATACAAGTTATTTTGAATGAAATAAAGAGAAAAGAAGAAAAATTAAAGAAATTTTAAGAAAAAGTATTTCTTTAAAAATCAAGCTTTTATTTTATTTATTAAATTTATATGCCACCCATCTCTCTATTCTAAGTGATTCTGAGTGGCTGCAAGCTTATGATATCAGTAAGAGAAATGGAATGTTAACAGTATTTATGTTAACATGGCAGCTATGTTAATAGAAAGAGAAATGGAAATGAAAATGAATTATATAATGCAAAAAAATTGTTGACTTTGTGAACAATCCAGGGGAGTAGCTGGGAAATAAATCAAGTAAAAAAGAAAAGAAAATGAGGATTACAGAGGAACAGAGGAAGATGAAACCTATAACAACAGGGGAAGTTTCTGAAGCTATAAAAAGTGTTAAACTGAGGAAGCTACCTGGACTGTATGAATTATCAGGTTTTTATTATAAATGTTTTTGGTGTGAACTTTTACAACGTTTACAAAACAGGAGGAAAAATGTCAGAGAATTGGAAAAAGGCTAAGAATAGAATAGAATAGAATAGAATAGAATAGAATAGAATAGAATAGCAGAGTTGGAAGGGACCTTGGAGGTCTTCTAGTCCAACCCCATGTTTAGGCAGGAAACCCTATGCCATATCAGTAAAATGGTTGTCCAATCTCTTCTTAAAAACTTACAGTGCTGGAGCATTCACAACTTCTGGAGACAAGTTGTTTCACTGGTTAATTGTTTTAACTGTCAGGAAATTTATCCTTAGTTCTAGGTTGCTTCTCTCCTTGATTAGTTTCCATCCATTGCTTCTTGTCCTGCCTTCAGATGTTTTTGAGAATAGTTTGACTCCCTCTTCTTTGTGGCAACCCCTGACATATTGGGTATGTCTAGTTTAACTTTTCATTAAACTAGACATACCCAATTCCAGCAACTATTCTGCTATGTTTTAGCCTCCAGCCCCCTGATCATATTTGTTGGTCTTCTCTCCACTCTTTTTAGTGTCTCAACATCTTTTTATATTGTGGCGACCAAAACTGGATGCAGTATTCCAATTGCGGCTTTATCAAGGCATTATAAAATGGTATTAACACTTCACATGATCTTGATTCTATATAGCATTAATACATAAAGAGGACAATATTTAACTTTAATAAGAAACTTTAATTATTTAGTAATAACTACAAGCTGCTCATAGTGATTTTGTAAGAATTTATCAGGAGAATCAATGTAGATTTTTATTTAAAAACAGTTAAAGGATAATGTTAGAAATGTTTTGAAAATTTTGGAACATTTGGAGCAATATGATAAAAAATGAGTCAAATTGATTTTCTTAGATGCAAGAAGGCCTTTGACAGTTTGAACTGGGCTTTGTTATTCAAGGTTCTGGAAGATATGATTTTTGGAGAGAGCTTTATATTATATGGGAAAGATTGATTAGCACTTTTTGGAAAGCTCAAATAATTGTTAATGGAGATCTAATAAAACATTGTGAAATACCAAATAGGAACAAGACAGGGGTGCCCAGGGATGCAAAAAAGTGTTTATTTTAGTTTTTGAAATATTGAATAAAGATATAAAACCAAATGAGAGGATTGTGTGAGTAAAAAGAAACATATGAGTTAAGGACTTTTGTAGATGACTTGGTGTTTATTTTGGAAAAT
Source organism: Crotalus tigris (assembly GCF_016545835.1). NCBI lineage: Eukaryota > Metazoa > Chordata > Lepidosauria > Squamata > Viperidae > Crotalus > Crotalus tigris. The sequence continues at coordinate 1,425,466 of NW_024096545.1, read as the reverse complement.
CCTTTAAAGAGATACGAAATTTTAATAGAAAATTAAAAGAATTTGGTGCATGAGCAGGTCTCAGAATTAATAAATAGAATGCTGAGATCAAGCAAAATAAAACAGATTTTAATAATGAAAAGAAGGTAAAATATCTGAGTATCACTATGACAAATCTAAACTATATGTTATTTCAAAGTAACTATGTCAAAATATGTAATGAAGTTAAAAAGACACATTAAGATGGGAGAAACTACATCTGTCATTGCTGGAGAGAATTTCTGTGATAAAAATGAGTTTTGCTTAGAGTGAAATTTTTGTTTCAGAAAATACCTGTTTTGATAACTGATGCACTATTTAAACAGTGGCAGAAGGATATATTTACATTTGTATGGCAAGGGGAAAAATCCACAAATTAAATATAAAACATTACAGGCTGCAAAGGAAAGAAGAGGATTTGGCTACATGATTTGAAATTGTATTTTGTGGCTTGCTGTTTTGGTTTGGATGAAAGAGTGGCTACTGCTGAGAAACAGAGGCTGTCAGAGTTAGAGGCACACAACCTGAGATTTGGGTGGCAGGATATTTTGTGATAAAACAAAATGAAGGTCAATGTGTATTTTAACAATACTGGGTTAGAGGTGCCATATTAAGAATAGAGAATAGATACAAACCCAGATTGTGCCTGAAAACACCTTTGTATAAGATAGTATAATTTTGTCATGTGTAATATAAAATATTACACATGTCAAGAGAATACGATGGTCATAACAAACACTCTTTTCCAACAACCCAAGAGACGGCTCTACACATGGACATCACCAGACGGTCAACATAGAAATCAGATTGACTATGTGCTCTGCAGCCAAAGATGGAGAAGCTCTATACAGACAGTAAAAACAAGACCAGGAGCTGACTGTGGCTCAGATCATGAGCTTCTCGTTGCAAAATTTAGCCTTAAATTGAAAAAAATAGGGAAAAGCACTCAGGTATGAACTAAATCATATTCCTGATGAATATACAGTAGAGGTGACAAATAGATTTAAGGAACTGGATCTGATAGACAGAGTGCCTGAAGAACTATGGATGGAAGTTCGCAACACTGTACAAGAGGTAGCAACTAAAACCATCCCAAAGAAAAAGAAATGCAAGAAAGCAAAATGGCTGTCTGAGGAAGCTTTGCAAATAGCTGAGGAAAGAAGGGAAGCGAAAGGCAAAGGAGAAAGAGGAAGATACACCCAATTGAATGCAGAATTCCAGAGAGTAGCTAGAAGAGATAAGAATGCCTTCTTAAATGAACAGTGCAAAGAAATAGAAGAAAACAACAGAATAGGGAGGACCAGAGATCTCTTCAAGAAAATTGGAGATATGAAGGGAACGTTTCATGCAAAGATGGGCATGATAAAGGACCAAAATGGCAGAGACCTAACAGAGGCAGAAGAGATTAAAAAGAGATGGCAAAATTACACAGAAGAACTATACAAGAATGAGCTTAATATCCCAGATAACCACAATGGCACATCCTAGAATGTGAAGTGAAATGGGCCTTAGAAAATCTGAGCAACAACAAAGCTAGTGGAGGTGACAGTATTCCAGCTGAGCTATTAAAATCTTAAAAGACGATGCAGTAAAAGTGCTATACTCAATTTGCCAGCAAATTTGGAAAACTCAACAGTGGCCACAGGATTGGAAAAGGTCAGTTTACATTCCAATTCCAAAGAAAGGCAATGCCAAAGAATGTTCAAACTATCGCATCATTGCACTCATTTCACATGCTAGTAAAGTTATGCTTAAAATCCTACAAGCTAGACTCCAGCAGTATGTGGATCGAGAACTACCAGAAGTACAGGCAGGATTTCGAAGAGGCAGAGGAACTAGAGATCAAATTGCCAACATACGCTGGATCATGGAGAAAGCTAGGGAGTTCCAGAAAAACATCTACTTCTGCTTCATTGACTATGCAAAAGCCTTTGATTGTGTGGATCACAACAAATTGTGGCAAGTTCTTAAAGAGATGGGAGTACCAGACCATCTCATTTGTCTCTTGAGAAACCTATATGCGGGTCAAGAAGCAACAGTGAGAACTGGACACGGAACCACTGATTGGTTCAAAATTGGAAAAGGAGTCCGGCAAGGCTGTATACTGTCGCCCTGCCTATTTAACTTATATGCAGAGCACATCATGAGAAAGGCAGGGCTAGATGAATCAAAAGTTGGAATTAAGATTGCCGGGAGAAATATCAACAACCTAAGATATGCAGATGATACCACTCTAATGGCAGAAAGTGAAGAGGAACTAAAGAGCCTCTTGATGCGGGTGAAGAAGGAGAGTGCAAAAGTTGGCTTGAAACTCAACATTAAGAAAACCAAAATCATGGCATCCGGCCCTCTCAATTCCTGGCAAATAGATGGGGAAGAAATGGAGGTAGTGACAGATTTTATTTTTCTGGGCTCCAAGATCACCTCAGATGGGGACTGCAGCCAAGAAATTAAAAGACGCTTGCTCCTGGGGAGGAAAGCTATGGCAAATCTAGACAGCATACTAAAAAGCAGAGACATCACCCTGCCAACAAAAGTGCGTATAGTCCAGGCCATGGTTTTCCCAGTTGCAATGTATGGCTGTGAAAGTTGGACCATAAGAAAGGCTGAGCGCCAAAGAATTGAGGCCTTTGAACTATGGTGCTGGAGAAGACTCCTGCGAGTCCCTTGGACTGCAAGGCGTTCAAACCGGTCAGTCCTAGAAGAGATCAACCCCGACTGCTCTTTAGAAGGCCAGATCCTGAAGTTGAAACTCAAGTACTTTGGCCACCTAATGAGAAGGAAGGATTCACTGGAGAAGAGCCTAATGCTGGGAAAGATTGAGGGCAATAGAAGAAGGGGACGACAGAGAATGAGATGGCTAGATGGAGTCACTGAAGCAGTAGGTGTGAATTTAAATGGACTCCAGAAGATGGTAGAGGACAGGAAGACCTGGAGGAACGTTGTCCATGGGGTCGCGATGGGTCGGACATGACTTCGCAATGAACAATAACACAATATAAAATAAAATCAAGAGAAGAACTTGATATGGCTATTGATAGTTTTCTTGTTTACAATTATTAGAAACATTTAAAGTGAACAAAATAATTCATGGTTTTGAACACTATAACATTTAAGTTGAAAGAGAATTGTGCACAAATGATGAACATTTAACTGCTAAAATGTACCAACTTTGAATTGAAATTTGAAACAGAAGAAGAACAAGTATAAGAATGTGTGAAATGGCATAAATGAGAATCATATCCTAATATTTTTATCAGAGGGACTTTTAATGAATAAGTATAATTAGACTCTGAGGCTGCTCAGAGTCGCTTTGAACCATGAGACAGATGGAAAATAAATTTGATTATAATAAGAATTGGGAAAAATGTGTGCTGTTCCTTACACTTGTATAAATACTTTTCACTAGTTATATCCATTATGAGATACAATACATACTCTGTCACTATGAATACACATCTTAAGATTCAAGCCATTGTTATATCCTCATAAAGATATTACAGCTGAAATCCATTCATTTAATAGAATAACAAGTTGGAGGTCTTCTAGTCCAACCCTCTGTTCAAGCAACAAATCCTGAAGTATTCCAGACAAATGACTATCAATCTCTTTTTTAAAACCTCCAGTGATGGAGCATCCATGACCTCTGGAAAGAAGTCTTTCCACTGATTAATTGTACCCACTGTCACAAAACTTTTCCTTGATAATTTTCCTTCTTGTTCTGCCTTCAGGGCTTTGGAGAGTAGATTGATCCCTTCTTCTTTGTGACACACCCTTAAGTATTGGAAGGCTGCTATCATGTCACCACTAGTCCTTCTCTTCACATTCCCAATTCCTGAAATTGTTACTCATATGTTTTAACCTATAGCCCCCCTAATCATCTTTGTTGCTCTTCTATGTACTTTTTTTTGAGAATCTCAACTCTATTTAGGTTATTATTTAGGAATTTAAGTTCAAATTAGTTCATAGAAGAGGCCAAACTCAAACTGGGCATTTCCTGATTTATAGCAAACGGGGTTGTGAACCTATGGATCAAACTTCAAATTCCTTCTTGTTCCTTACACTGAAACAAATCAGTCATGTCTTTTTGTTTTCCCAAACAAATCTACAATATTGTTAAAAATGATTCACTTAAAACTGTGCAGTTGCCTGTCAAAACAGCAAGGAACCAGATGTCAAAATCTGATACAACCTTTCCTGTTCTACTTACTTGATACACAACCCTATAATGGAATTACTTTTAGCTATCTCTAATTATATATTTGTTTATGAGTTGAACTACCTCAAACAATTCAAGATAAATGTATACACACACACATGCAGAAAAACAGAATGTGGTCTGCATCATCTTACAATCCAAAGTAATTATAACAGTTGAATAAACAGCATTTTTCATAACCAAGAATGACATTGTTGAATATACTAGTCTTTTGTGTCTCCAATGGTGCCACAAGGAATTAATTTAAATAATAAATTAAGAGCTAAAGCAAACTATGTTTCTCTTGTGAAAGATTCTGTATGTTAAGTCTTATAATCAGGAGGCAAGATCAACTACACTGCGGGCTGACTATTTTTAATTTTGTGTATTCTAAAAGAATAATGGGGCATTTTGTTTGATTTTTGCTCAGAAGGATGCCATTATTATCAGAAAGAGTGCTAAGTTAAATATTAGGCAACCTCTCAGGAGATGATGCTGAGAGAAACGGTGACAATCACCTTGCTATTCTCTTGAATTTCATGATTATTCCACTGTACGTGTATCACCAGTTTCATCTAAATATACTGTTGGCTTCAACTACAATAGAGAACCTTACCTCATTTCTAGTTGACAGATATATTTGAATTGCAAGTCCACATGATTTTTGGGCATGGAATGGAGAAAGTTGCTCCCTCATCCTGTATTTAATGCTAAGGAATCTCTTGTCATTATCATATTCTCTCTTTTCCCAGAAAAATCACAATTGTCATGCCACCCAAAAATTTCAGTGGCAAGACCTTAGGAGCCCAAAATGTAAAACTGGAACTTTCAAGTCACAGTCTACTGTCTCTGAACTGGTCCTTAATTAGCATGTATTGAATGTTGGTAAAGAGACTCTCAACTATTGCCCAAAACATTTGCCTTCTTCAGCCACAAGGGAATTGGCCCAATGTCCTTAATAAGAGGCTATCTATCCATATCATTGTTATAAATGGCATGCAGGGGACAAATAACCCCTTTAGGAAATGGGAGACAATTTGGCAGGCATAATTGCTGAATGGCTACAGAAACCAGCATGAAAACCTGTAGATGGCTATGAACAAGAATAATGCCCTGGAGGCTCCAGTCTGTTAAGCCAAAAGAAATCAGATATTAATGAAGGAAATGCATTTTTCATTGTCAAAATGGATGATGCTTATAACATGTCAAATCAAATATAAAATCAAAATAAAGCAGTTCTGAAAACAATTAGAGAAGGTAATATAACTCACTGAGTCTCTGGCTAAGAGATATATACAGGCTCATAGAGTAATTTATTTTCTCCCATGATTTTCCCAGTAGGAGAGCTGAGAGTTCAGTTGAAACATTGCCCAGCAATTAAACTGAACATTTCAGCTATAAATCTGGATTGAATATCCCATTCCTATTAAGTGAGATTTAGTTGAAGTAGCAGAGAAAAACCACCATGTTTTAGCCTGCAGAATATTAATTTCACATCAGCAATATAATTAACTGCAGGAATAATGAGCAACAACTGTGGGTTTGATTCAGACTGAGATTTGCAGTTGCAAAATGCTATCGGACAGTATCATTTAAAAAATAATAAGCTACTTATAGGAGTTATAAATATTAATTCACTTGAAGCCCAACACTTCCCTTGAGAATCTTCTCTTTCTGAATTCCTAAACTTTCTGATTTGGTGGTTTTGGTTGCTTATGAGGTTGTGATGGCAGTGGGGTGAAAGCCAAACCTTTCTCTCGTGTTCTGAAATGAGAGAATGTCACGTGGGCAGCTAAGCCACCTTCCTTTCCACCGCTCCCCAGGGAATATGAAATTTGATTAATTGGACAATATAATTTTATTCTATCACTAGCATTTCTAACACAAGCTGATGGGGTTGATTTAAGAGTGCCAAAAACTGGGGGGAAAGCTAAGGCACATCAGATGGGTATTTGGCCCAATTACTTCAGCATGTATCCTCCTCTGATCAATCATGCTTTCTACACAATTCTTCCTTCTCTCCCTCCCCCCTTCTTTTTACCTCTACAGGTAGAATTCCCTGCCTCCTGTTTATCTTTTATCTCTGCTTTCAGTTATTCAGCATTTTCTTCTGTTAAGATCTCCTCCTCCTCCTCCTCCTCTTCCTCCTGCTGTCTTCTTTCCCTTGTGTGCCATCCACTCAGCCTCCTACCTTTCTTTTGGGTAAAATTCAAATATAATCCAGCTGTAGGGAGTCTGCATTCTTTTCTCCTATTCTTTGTCCAGCTGCTTGTATATATTTTATGGCCAGAAAAAGACACCCATTCTGACCTGGATCCCTTTATGTTCCCACACATATACATGCACATTTTTTGGTATGCTTTGAAATGTTGCTATGGCTATGCACCAAGGGCTTGTGAACCTGTAAAATGATATATTTTTGAGTAGGCCTCTCTTGTTTTTCTAAGCTAGGCATTTGGCCCACATTCACCACATATCCCAGGAGCAGTTACAATGAGGTAAAGAGACATGTCTGAGAAAATTAATTTTCCAGATTTCTAGAAGCAGGGTTGGCCTTCCTCTGGTTTGCATGTGAAATATAGTGACAGACTGGGAAGAGGTTTTCCTGGTTAGCAGTGATTGACTGACTGAGTGAACTGCTTATTACTAGAAAGTGCCCACCCTCATATTTTGCTTTCATGAATGTGGCTTCCAAGGAGCAATGGCAGACTGAAGATGGCTGCACAAGAGCAGACTGGATGACTGTGACCGAAAAAGAAACCACTGAATGGATTGTCTCCTTGGAATGTCTCTCTGGAGCAAGAACAGAACCCAGGATCACCCACAAGGTTTTCCATACAATAGCTCCTCATGAGGAGACTACAAGACAAGGTTCTCTAGTGGGTTTTAGAGTTCTGAGAGCTGCAGGAAGGGAAGTTATCTTTCCTAAGCTACAATTAATACTTTCAAAAGAAGACTAGATTTGCATACCTCCTTTCTTAACCACTTTAGGAAATTTTTGAATATTAAGAAATTTCAGAAAGGCAAGATTCATTACACTGAGTGAGTTTTCTTTTTTGATTAAATAAGTTTCATGCAAGTTTAAAGACTTTTAAAAATATTAGAACAAACAGCAAAAAGTATGATTAAAATGCTGATTTTGGAAAGTTACAATCTGAAATAAGATTTTAAAATTAATTACAAGAATACTTCCTGTGAGTTGTTTAAAATTATATATATGTACACACACACACACACACACACACACACTATGTATTTGTCTGTCTGTCTGTCTGTCTGTCTCAAGATTTTGAAACTAACTGAAAGAAACCTTCCTCTGGGAGAACATTGTTGATTAGGAAAAAAATGATAAAAGTTCATTAGAGGGAACAAGAAAGAACTGAAGCTATAATTAAAGGAGAAGATATCCAATAATACAGAATGGAGCCATATTATTTGACTATGGAAGAATTCAAGGATATTTGAGAACAATGCAGTCAGAAATGATTCTTTTAAGTTTGTCTGCTTTTATAAAATTGTATTCAAAATAAATTATGAAAGATGAGCAGTTTTACTGCTAAAACAGAGGCTGAAGTTGATTTGAATTTGGATCTGAAAATACTAAAAAGACCTTGGGCTTTTTAAGGCTAATGTTAAGAATGATATGAAAAACAATGTTACACTGGATTTACAAATGAAATGGTTGATGTCTTTAAAAATAAAAGGGACATAGAAATAATAAATCAGAAGAGTGAATTCTATAGCTTTCTAATTTTGGATTTATAAAAGACACCTGTTAAACTTGTAAAGAAATTTCTTAGAAGGGACAAAGAGAAAATGATACAAAATCAATATCTGAGACACTATTTGAAGGGATTAAAGGGATTAAATAAGCAGGATAAATACAAAGTGATGAACGTTAATATATATATATATATATATATATATATATATATATATATATATATAATATATATTATATATATATAATATATATATTATATATATATATTATACATTAGCCACTTTAAAGCCCTCCAATCCATACATGAAGCAAACTGACACCCTCCATGAAAATGAGGCACGACCACAAACGCGAAGCCAAAAAATAGCAAGGCAGCCCAAAATCTTAAACCCCTCTGCAACTCAGACTAACCTGAGCACAACCAAACAGAACACTCCCCCAGCCAATCAGAGCACAGCCGACCCCCCAGCCAATCAGAGCACAGCCAACCCCCCAGCCAATCAGAGCACAGCCACGCCCCTAACCAATCAGAACACACCTCCACCCAATCAGAACACAGCCAAGCTCCCACCCAATCAGTTCATACCCCCACTGGCAGTTAAAAGGAAGAAACAGCTAAGACCACACATTGCTGCTCGAAGCACGAAGCTGAAAACACCAGCCTGAAGATGACGAATGGGACTTCGTCGAAACGTCGCCAAGACACTTCCAATTTTACGCGGGAGAAAACCCGAACAACCAAAGACCTGAAAACATATATATATATATATTATATATATATATATTATATATATAATATATATATATATATATATATATATATATGTAGGTCTTTGGTTGTTCGGGTTTTCTCCCGTGTAAAATTGGAAGTGTCTTGGCGACGTTTCGACGAAGTCCCATTCGTCATCTTCAGGCTGGTGTTTTCAGCTTCGTGCTTTGAGGAGCAATGTGTGGTCTTAGCTGTTTCTTCCCGCGAAAACCTCAAAAAACATATATATATATGTTTATATATATATATTCAAAATAAATAAATAAAAATGAACACCAGGGAATTTTTATTTATTTGAGTATGGATACACCCAAGGATCATATTTTTAATGTTATTATTAACACACACACACACACACACACATATATATATATATGTTGTTGTTTTGGGAAGCTCTATATAGTAGCTCTAAATGAACTCTTGGGTTGGTCCAAATGATGAGACTTTAATTTTTTTAAAAAAACTTTATTGAAGTGTTGAACTTTAATCCCTTCATACTGTAGCATGCTGTGCACAAAGATCTCTTTCTCTGTCTTCCTGGACAATTACTTTGTTATTTAGCCTTTGATAGTGCCAATTGTCAGTGATGAAAAAACTGGAGTAATCTCTTCTGAAAAACTGGTTGCCAAAATTTTTATGAATATACGCTGTAGGTTAGTGCTGGAGAAGCACAGAAAAACAGAACCATATCTTCCTTGGGCTTTCCATTCACAGGTCTTTGTTACCTTAATGCTTGTATACAAATTGCTACCTTTGGCAAAGCTATAATTGAACATACAACCTAAGTTTTCACTATAAAAATTCAACTAAGGAGCTCTGTGTATATATACAGCTCTTGGTCTTGCTAAGAGTCTCTGGCTTTCCTTTACAGATCACCTTCAATGGATCCAGGTGTCAAATACAAATATTTACCCAGTTCCAGCCATTAAAGCTAAGTGATTTGTTGTGCAACCCCATCTTAGGAAAGAATGTAGAGCTTTTTAAAGTTAGTGGAAGATATTAGAAAGCAAAATATATTTTTGGAGATATGTTTTAACATGTTCTAATTAATATGACATGCTCTGAGAAATATTAAAACTGATTTAGAGTTCTTTTGTGAAAAAGAGAAATCTACTGGGCTTAAATGATATAATAGAGATTTTTTTGAAGCATACCAAAGAAAAGGATAATTTAATTAGATATGCTTCTTCTAAGGTCATATATTTCGAAGCAGTAAAATATTTGCTGTGGAAATAGATGTGTGTTAATTACAATAAATAAAAGCTATCATAATGAAGGCTTCCATGGGTCATTACTTCCATGGCTGAAATATGTTTCTATGTGCAGGATTTAAACATTGTAGATAGTCAGAATAAACTCTGGGGAGCTGAATTAAATGAAACTAATTGGATACACAGCAGTTTGCAGATCCACTAGTGTAATACCCAACCCCCCACCATTTAAATTGATAGAGGAAAATTAAAAGAGAAAAGATATAAAAATATATAATTTAGCAAATCATGTGAATTGTGATTCTTTTTATACTAATTTTTTAGAACTTGCAGTGTAATCTAATTAGTATTTTGAATTTATTAGAACCCTTCATATACAATTTTTGATCGATTCTATTTGTAATCATCTAAAGTATATAACTATATTTGGATTTATATTTAGATGTAGAGAAAGAAGTAATTTTGGAATGTAAATTTAAAACTACAGAGGGAACTGAAGGAATGATAGGTGGTCAGGAAATTGATCAGTTGGAAGAAGGAGAAACTCTGTAGTAGGGAATACAATAAATTAACTACAAAAAGTTATATTTTTAATTTGGTCTTTAAAAGAAGTACACATTGGTTCTTAAAAAGAACATCTTCAAACTAAAAATGATGCATTTGGAAAATTCTTCATCTAGTCATTTGAAGGCATATTTAAATCACAGAGAGCACACACAGCACACAGAGGAAAAAGGTAGGAAACAAGAAAATTCCCCTTTTCATTCAAAACAACCAATCACAGCTCAGGTTGCCTCATGTAGTGGCCAGCTCTCTTTAACCAATTAGCCATAACTGTGTGTTCTTACTCATTGCCCAATCCTTCAGTGCTCCAGCTATTAATTTTTAAATATCTTAATCATTAAACTTGTTTTCATCCATCTAATTTCTTCCAGCATTAGCTCTTCCAACTTGTTTCCCCCCCCAAAAAAAACCCAACCAGCATTCCTTATGCATAACCCATGCATTTCTGAATACTATTTACTCTAAGCAATACTGTAGTTCTTCTCCAAATATATAGTTCACTATAGTGATTGATGTAAAAAGACAGGTAGATCAATAGATAGATTGATAAATTATAGATAAATATGCATGCATATTACCAAAACACTGTGGCTTGATGAACATTTCATGCCCATTGTTTTGTTACTGATAATCTGATTTAATTGATTTTGGCAGGCTCTATAGCAGCATGTGGTGCCATAGGCAAAAAACAAAACAAAACAAAACAAAAACCTATTACTACATGTGCCCTTAAGTCATGAAAGAGAGTTAGTCAGGGTCCCAAAGCAAAACTTTTTTTTTGTTTTGTTTTACTTAGCTCTGTTGCTTCTATGTAATCGGAATAGATTATAATGTTCAATTCAACTGCTAGCTAGCTAACAAGACACAGTAAGTGCAATAGAATAAGTACAACATAACTGATAATGCTGATTACATCAGTACTAATCATAAATCTGACGTGTCAAAAGCGGTATTTAATTGCATTGAATTATCCATTCTTACTTTTTATCTCAACTTTGATCAAATTTCCCTGAAGTAATGTATAAAGAAAAACTATAAATTAGACAAACAGTTAAAACAGTCCAGCTAAGTCATAAAATAACTAGTACAAGAGCAGTCCTGTGGACATCAATATGATGTCCAAATTATGTATGCACCAGTGCACCTATGGCCATAGGCAATGGATGCCTTTCCAAAGTTTTTGACCTAACTTCCATCAATCCCAGGTAGTACCAATGGAAAAAAATATTATAAGTTGCAATCTAAAACCCCTAGAGTCACCAGCTTGTACACTTCTGCTTGAATGAATCCAGGCTACCCAAGGAATAAAAATAAAATGAAATATTTATACCTTTTTAGTAGACATTTGGAAGAAATAAAAATGGTCAAAAATATGTTTCCAAATAACATTTTTCCCTATATAATTCATTACAATTTCAGATCAGGAAAGACCAAGTCATTCTCTTAATTCTTTCTCTAATATGATTTTGGAATGCTGCTCCCAGATTAATTTATGGAGAATGAAGAGAACTCCCAATGAGTTCTCTGCATTGAGGACTTACAATCTGTTTGTTAACATAGCACCTCCCAATCTATTGGACATCAGGGACCAGTTCTGTGGAGGGTAGTTTTGCCATGGACTGGGGGGAGGCGTGGATGGAGCTTTTCTCACTTGCTCAGTTCCTGGCAGGCTGCAGACCAGTGGTAGTCTGTGGACTAGGAGTTTAGGATCCCTGTGTTAACATATTTAGATATGCTGCTGTGGGTCAGATCATCATTTAAGGCTACTGAAATGAACTAATTTCAGATTGTTATGACAAGATTAAATCAGATTATTTCAATTCAATTATTCCAAAGCATATAAAGAAAGGCTGCTGGAATTGGATATGTCTAGTTTAATGAAGAGAAGGACAAGGGGGGACATGATAGCAGTATTCCAATATCTCAGGGGCGGCCACAAAGAAGAGTGAGTCAAGCTATTTTCCAAGGCGCCTGAAGGCAGGACAAGAAGCAACGGATGGAAATTAATCAAGGAGAGAAGCAACCTAGAACTAAGCAGAAACTTCCTGACAATTAGAACAATTAACCAGTGGAACAACCTGCTCCAACGCTGGAAGTTTTTAAGAAGAGACTGGACAGCCATTTGTCTGAAATGGTATAGGGTTTCCTGCCTGAGAAGGGAATTGAACTAGATGACCTCCAAGGTCCCTTCCAACATTATTATTATTATTGATCATCGCACAGTCAGCCAGATGTTCAGACTGGATTTGGCATTTTGTCTATCTATCGAGTCCTTACCCAGGACCTGGGATAGGCAGATGTGGATGTTTGATGGTATTACAGATATCGTCGCAGGATGGAAGCAGTTCCTAATAAGGCCGTCTTTTGCAATTGACTAATAGCGAATTTGTCAATGCCAATGGTGTTCAAGTGGTGCTCCAGTTGTTTTGGGATTGCACCCAAGGAGCCTATGACTATTGGTACTACCCTTGCTTGCTTTTGCCACAGTCTTTCTATTTCTATTTGTAGGTCTTTGTATTTTGTTATCTTCTCCAGTTCTTTCTCTTCTATTCTGCTATCTCCAGGCACTGCCACGTCCACTATCCAGACTTTTTTGTCTTTCTTATCGACAATTGTTAAGTCTGGGGTGTTATGTTGCAGGTGCTTGTCTGTTTGAATTCTGAAGTCCCAGAGCAGTTTAATTTTATCATTTTCTATGACTTTCTCTATTTTATGATCCCACCAGTTTTTGCTTACAGGCAAATGATATTTTTTGCAGATCTTCCAATGCACCATTGTTGCTACTTTGTCATGCCGCTGCTTGTAATCAGTTTGTGCAATCTTCTTGCAACAGCTTACCAAGTGGTCCACTGTTTCTTCAGCTTCTTTGCATAGGCGGCACTTACTGTCTGTTGCTGTCTTCTCAATTTTGACTTTGTATGCATTTGTCCTTAAGGCTTTGTCTTGTGCAGCCAGAATTAGTCCCTCTGTCTCTTTCTTCAATTTTCCTGCTCTTAGCCATTGCCAGGTTTTATTATTATCTGCTTTCCCAGCTATTTTTTTCATGTATTGGCCATGTAGTGCTTTGTCTTCCCATGCCTATATTCTGTTCTTCGTTTGGTCTTTCTTGTAGGCCAGTTTGGTCTCTCCAGTAGTTAGTAAGCCTTCCTGATATACTAATTTCAGTGCATCTTCATCATTGTTCTTCAGATATTCTTCCAAAGCCATTTTTTCTTCTTCAACCATCTGATGTACTGGTAGCATTCCACGCCCACCTATTTGCCTTGGTAGATAAAGTCTATCAATGTCACTGCGTGGATGAAGGGCATGATTCATTGTCATTATTTTTCTGGTCTGCCTATCCATTGCTTTTAGTTCTGCTTGAGTCCAGTCCACTATTCCAGCTGTGTACCTAATGACTGGGATTGCCCAGGTGTTGATTGCCTTTATGGTATTTCCTCCATTGAGTTTGGATTTTAAGATCTTCTTCACTCTCTTGATGTATTTACCTCTAATCTTTTTCTTGACTTCAGTGTGCTTGATGTTGTCAGCTTGAAGGATACCCAAGTATTTTGTAGTACTCTTCCTCATCCATACTCTTAATGTTATTTTCGTGGGGCATCTTGATTCCTTCAGTTTTCACTATTTTTCCTTGTTTGATAGTAAGTGTGGCACATTTGTCCAAGCCAAACTCCATTACAATATCTTGGCTATATATACGGACAGTGTTGAGCAGCAATTCTATTTCAGATGATGTTTTTCCATACAGCTTCAGATCATCCATGTAAAGGAGGTGGGATAGTCTGGCAGATGTTTTTGATGTTTGATAGCCATGTCCTGAGTTATTCAGTATTGTTGACAGAGGAAACAGTGCAATAACAAATAGTAATGGTGATAATGAATCTCCTTGAAATATTCCTCTCTTGATATTAACCTCTCCCAGCCTCTCACCATTGATCTGCAACTGTGTCTTCCATTGTGCCATCGATCTTTGCACAAATTTTCTGATGTTTCTACTGACTCCTGTTATTTCTAGGCACTTTATTATCCAATCATGTGGCAGAGAGTCAAATGCCTTTTTGTAGTCAATCCATGCCACATTCAGGTTGGTCTTCCTTCTCTTGCAGTTTTCCAAGATCATTTTGTCTATTAGGAGTTGATCTTTTGTTCCTCTGCTGTTGGGGCGGTTTCCTTTCTGCTCAGGTGGAAAGAGATTGTTTTCAACTAGATGCTGTTTCACTGCATCAGCTACTACACCAGTTAGTAATTTGAAAGTTGTTGGTAAGCAGGTAATTGGCCTGTAGTTACCTGGTGTTGCCCCTTTTGCTGGATTTTTCATTATTAGGTAGGTTTTCCCAGTTGTTAGCCACTTTTCAATTTCTCCTCCTTGTAGTATATTGTTGAACTGCTTGGCAATGAGTGGGTGTATAACAGTTAGATGTTTCAACCAAAACCCATGCAGTTCATCTTCACCTGGTGCTGACCAATTTTTGATTTTCTTTGCTCTTTTTTCTACCATTTTTGTTGTTATTACTAGTTCTTTCATTTCAACTTCTGTTTTATTTGCATCCACCTCTTTTAACCAAGCGCATCCTTGTTGTATTTCTTTGGGTTATCCCATATCTGCTTCCAGAACTGCACTGTTTCTTCCTTGTCAGGTACTGACTGATTCCTTGCAGTTTCTCCATTGATGGATTGGTAGAAACGTTTCTGATTGGATTGAAATTGGAGGTTCTGCCTATAGTTTGCAATTCGAGCTTCATATCTACTGATTTCCTGGCTATAGCTGTTATTTGTTGCTTTATTGTTTCCAGTGCTTCCTTCTACTGATTTTTCCTGGATAGCTGTTATTTGTTGCTTATTATTATCCAGTGATGCCTGATCTTCCTTGTTTCTAAGTGGTATTTCTTGATTAGGTATTCTTTGGTCCTCTTGTTCTTCAGCTTCTTTTCTTTCATCTGTTCTAGCTTGCTTGCATGTGAAATTAACTTGCTGATCTTATTTTCTAGTCTAACCTTCCATTTTTTCTGGTGCACTGTTTGTTTGTTTTTCTTTTTTGTTGATTTTGCATCCCAGGTATTCTGTTATAACTGTAGCTGTGCTGTACATTAGTTGGTTTGTTTCTTGCAGTGAATTGGTGCTTATACTTGATATTGCAGTATTTGCATCTTTTAATGCTTATGCTAGCTGTTTCTTTGGAACAAGCTTCAATGCAGGTAGGCCTTATTCCTGTTGTTTTGCGCCTGTTCCAGGATGACTCAGTATTTCTTCGTTTCAATCTTTTATTTCTTTAGGTACGAGGGTTTGTTCTTTCCTGAGGAAGAGGTGCTGGTTTCCAAATGAAGGGAACAGTGTATATCTGGCTGGCATTCCTTCACTGCCAACTCCCCCTGGTTTGCCTCTACATTCTGAATTATTTGGTAAGGCTTTGATTTCTTTGCCCTGGGTAAACCTTTGCAGTTCGTCCAATTCTGTTTCTGTAAATACTTTATTTCGTGTTATAAATCGGCGTTGATCTGCTAGTCTCGGTTCTGTTATTTCTGATTCTGGATGTTGTTCTTTCCAGAATTGGTGCATTCGTTTTAGATATCCTCGTCTTGTTGGACTTGATCTGTAGTAACAGATCATTATTTCTTTGTTTTCCATCACTGTGTATCTGCGACGGGTAAACACCTTTTCTTCCAGTAGTTCTGCAGCTGCTGGCCCTGGTTGCTCAGCCAACCGTCCTGAGTCCTGTAACCCCTTTTTCACCAGATATCCAGGAACTCCAATATCTAGGACACTCTTTGTCTGACTCCTCTGATGAGACCTGTCCAGTATGGGTGAACCTCTGGCATAGCTCTCATCTTCCTCAGAGTACACAAGCTGGAAAACAACGTTTCTCTAACACTGGAAGCTTATACAGAAGAGAATGGACAGCCATTTGTCTGAAATGGTTATAGGGTTTTCCTCCTTGAGCAGAGGATTGAATAGATGACCTCCAAGGTCCCTTCCAACATTATTATTATTATTGATCACGCACAGTCAGCCAGATGTTCAGACTGGATTTGGCCAATTTTGTCTACCATATATCGAGTCCTTACCAGGACCTGGGATAGGCAGGAGATGTGGATGTTTGATGGTATTACAGATATCGTAGAAGGAGGAACAGTTCCTAATAGGCGCCTTTGCAATTCGACTAATAGCGAATTTGTCAATGCCAATGGTGTTCAAGTGGTGCTCCAGTTGTTTTGGGATTGCACCCAAGGAGCCTATGACTATTGGTACTACCCTTGCTTGCTTTTGCCACAGTCTTTCTATTTCTATTTGTAGGTCTTTGTGTTTTGTTATCTTCTCCAGTTCTTTCTCGTCTATTCTGCTGTGTCCAGGCACTGCCATGTCCACTATCCACACTTTTTTGTCTTTCTTATCGACACTTGTTAAGTCTGGGGTGTTAGTTGCAGGCTTGTCGTTTGAATGTCTGAAGTCCCAGACGCAGTTTGAATTTATCTTTTTCTGTGACTTTCTCCGATTTGATGAGCACACAGTTTTTGTTACAGGGCAAATGATAATTTTTTGCAGATCTTCCAATGCACCATTGTTGCTACTTTATCGTGCCGCTGCTTGTAGTCAGTCTGTGCAATCTTCTTGCAACAGCTTACCAGGTGGTCCACTGTTTTTTCAGCTTCTTTGCATAGGCGGCACTTACTGTCTGTTGCTGTCTTCTCAATTTTGACTTTATATGCATTTGTCCTTAAGGCTTGGTCTGTGCAGCCAGAATTAGTCCCTCGGTCTCTTTCTTCAATTTTCCTGCTCTTAGCCATTGCCAGGTCTTGTTAATATCTGCTTTCCCAGCTATTTTTTTAATGTATTGGCCATGTAGTGCTTTGTCTTCCCATGCCTCTATTCTGTTCTTCATTTGGTCTTTCTTGTAGGCCAGTTTGGTCTCTCCAGTATTTAGTAAGCCTTCCTGATATACTAATTTCAGTGCATCTTCATCATTGTTCTTCAGATATTCTTCCAAAGCCATTTTTTCTTCTTCAACCATCTGATGTACTTGTAGCATTCCACGCCCACCTATTTGCCTTGGTAGATAAAGTCTATCAATGTCACTGAGTGGATGAAGGGCATGATTCATTTTCATTATTTTTCTGGTCTTCCTATCCATTGCTTTTAGTTCTGCTTGAGTCCAGTCCACTATTCCAGCTGTGTACCTAATGACTTGAATTGCCCAGGTGTTGATTGCCTTTATGGTATTTCCTCCATTGAGTTTGGACTTAAGATCTTTCTGCACTCCTCTTGAGTATTCACCTCTATCTTTTCTTGACTTCAGTCGTGCTTGTGGTTGTCAGCTTGAAGGATACCCAAGAAGTATTTGTCGTATCTTCCATATCACAGACTTTAATGTATATTTACGTGGCGGCATCTTGATTCCTTCAGTTTTCATTATTTTTCCTTGTTTGATAGTAAGTGTGGCACATGTTTGTCCAAGCCAACACTCCATTTACATGATGCTTGGCTATATAACGGGACAGAGTTAGAGCAGCGATTCGTATTATCAGATGATGTTATTCATACAAGCTTCAGATAATAGTAAAGAGGTGGATAGATCTAAGCAGATGTTTTGAATGATTTGTATAGCCATCCATGTACCTGAGTGATCAGTATTGTGACAAGGAAACAGTACACAATAACAAATAGTAATTGTGATAATGAATCTACTTGAAATATTCCTCTCTTGATATTAACCTCTCCCAGCCTCTCACCATTGATCTGCAACTGTGTCTTCCATTGTGCCATCGATCTTTGCACAAATTTTCTGATGTTTCTACTGACTCCTGTTATTTCTAGGCACTTGATTATCCAGTCATGTGGAAGAGAGTCAAATGCCTTTTTGTAGTCAATCCATACCACATTCAGGTTGGTCTTCCTTTTCTTGCAGTTTTCCAAGATCATTTTGTCTATTAGGAGTTGATCTTTTGTTCCTCTGCTATTGGGGCGGTTTCCTTTCTGCTCAGGTGGGAAGAGATTGTTTTCAACTAGATGCTGTTGCACTGCATCAGCTACTACACCAGTTAGTAATTTGAAAGTTGTTGGTAAGCAGGTAATTGGCCTGTAGTTACCTGGTGTTGCCCCTTTTGCTGGATTTTTCATTATTAGGTAGGTTTTCCCAGTTGTTAGCCACTTTTCAATTTCTCCTCCTTGTAGTATATTGTTGAACTGCTTGGCAATGAGTGGGTGTATAACAGTTAGATGTTTCAACCAAACCCATGCAGTTCATCTTCACCTGGTGCTGACCAATTTTTGATTTTCTTTGCTCTTTTTTCTACATTTTTGTTGTTATTACTAGTTCTTTCATTTCAACTTCTGTTTTATTTGCATCCACCTCTTTTAACCAAGCCGCATCCTTGTTGTATTTCTTTGGGTTATCCCATATCTGCTTCCAGAACTGCACTGTTTCTTCTTTGTCAGGTACTGACTGATTCCTTGCAGTTTCTCCATTGATGGATTGGTAGAAACGTTTCTGATTGGATTGAAATTGGAGGTTCTGCCTATAGTTTGAAATTCGAGCTTCATATCTAATGATTTTCCTGGCTATAGCTGTTATTTGTTGCTTTATTATTTCCAGTGCTTCCTTGATCTTCCTTGTTTCTAAGTGGTATTTCTTGATTAGGTATTCTTTGGTCTTCTTGTTCTTCAGCTTCTTTTCTTTCATCTGTTCTAGCTTGCTTGCATGTGATCTTAACTTGCTGATCTTATTTTCTAGTCTAACATTCCATTTTTCTGGTGAACTGTTGTGTACATATTCTTTTTTGTTGATTTTTGCATCGGTATTCTGTTATATTATTATTATTATTATTATTATTATTATTATTATTATTATTATTATTATTTTTACTGTTGTTATTGTTGTTGTTGTTATTATTATTATTATGGATCATCGCACAGTCAGCCAGATGTTCAGACTGGATTTGGCATTTTTTCTACCTATCGAGTCCTTACCCAGGACCTGGGATAGGCAGATGTGGATGCTTGATGGTATTACAGATATCGTCGCAGGATGGAAGCAGTTCCTAATAAGGCCGCCTTTTGCAATTGACTAATAGCGAATTTGTCAATGCCAATGGTGTTCAAGTGGTGCTCCAGTTGTTTTGGGATTGCACCCAAGGTGCCTATGACTATTGGTACTACCCTTGCTTGCTTTTGTCACAGTCTTTCTATTTCTATTTGTAGATCTTTGTATTTTGTTATCTTCTCCAGTTCTTTCTCGTCTATTCTGCTGTCTCCAGGCACTGCCACGTCCACTATCCAGACTTTTTGTCTTTCTTATTGACAATTGTTAAGTCTGGGGTGTTATGTTGCAGGTGCTTGTCTGTTTGAATTCTGAAGTCCCAGAGCAGTTTAATTTTATCATTTTCTATGACTTTCTCTATTTTATGATCCCACCAGTTTTTGCTTACAGGCAAATGATATTTTTTGCAGATCTTCCCATGCACCATTGTTGCTACTTTGTCATGCCGCTGCTTGTAGTCAGTCTGTGCAATCTTCTTGCAACAGCTTACCAGCTTAACAGCTGTTTCTTCAGCTTCTTTGCATAGGCGGCATTTACTGTCTGTTGCTGTCTTCTCAATTTTGACTTTATATGCATTAAGGCTTGGTCTTGTGCAGCCAGAATTGAATCTTTCTTCAATTTTCCTGCTCTTAGCCATTGCCAGGTCTTGTTATTATCTGCTTTCCCAGCTATTTTTTTAATGTATTGGCCATGTAGTGCTTTGTTTTCCCATGCCTCTATTCTGTTGTTGTTGTTGTTGTTGTTATCCCAATCAAGCTAAAGTTATTTTTCTTTCCCTTGACTCAAAATTTTTTTTCTGTGATGGCTTAGTATTGTTCTCCACCTTCTTGAGCCAAACCTACATTCCACATTTTGTGACTGATCTCGGCATGTGAGGTAACCCAGGTGAAGATTCTAGGCACTGCAAGAACAGTAGGAAGGCTCCTTACTGTAGTAAAGAAGAATACCCAAACCCTGAAAGCCTTTTTTTTCTGTCGTATTTTATGCTGAATAAAATTGAGCAGGACTGTTAACAATTTCTTTCTCATTCTTTTTCCCTTCTCAGGGTCCTCTAATCTCTTCTCCACATTCTCTCCTTCCTGGCTTCTTCATTTCTTTCTCAAGGTCAAATTTAGATTTCTTTACATTTGTATCTGAATACAATTTTAATCTAGTAGAGGTTTACTACTATTTTGTTTTGGCCATTTGTCTTGCTGTCTAGTGTTTGGGAATGCTGCAGGGTGGAATGTTGGGGGTATTGACCCTTCTTGAACTATTGCCAGCTCTCTGGATTTAAAGTAATTGCCAGCATTCTGGGCATAATTGATTGCCAGTGCTGTAGGTTGTTTGGAACAATTTCTAATACTCTGAATTTCAGTATAAGTATAATAGTTTAAAATCTTCTAAAGTTCTTTTTATCCTCTTTCTTGTCAGTGGCATCAATGAATGTCATTCCTCTGATATATGTAGAACTTCAGCTGCATCTTCCTTCCTTCCTTCCTTCCTTCCTTCCTTCCTTCCTTCCTTCCTTCCTTCCTTCTTTCTGATAGAATTTTTTTTTACAGAGTAGTATATATAATACAGGCTACACTGGAAAACAATATGAATTATCTTAAAGAATAATAATGATGTTACTGTTATTAAATTTCCTTGTGTATGATCCCAAATTCCATTGTAAAGTTTCAGTTAGGATACAAAAACAATTGATAATTTTAGACAAATTGAAATTTAGGTTTAAAAAGGTAATGGTTAAGTACGGCATGTTACTGCAAATTTAAGATAGCCAGATGGGATTTAAAAAGGAGATAAGAAAGGGAAAAAATCAGGAAGATTGTATTTCTTCTTTTCTCACCTCCCCACCCTCCCAGTATAGATTGACTTTCAAAAAGGCAGGCTGCTCAGTTTCTTCAGATCTAAAAACAGTGCCAATAATTTTCAAAAGCAATTCTCATGTTAATTTTTCATCTCCCAACAATATGTCAGTTTCTAGCTGAAATGGATATCACATTTGAAAGCAGAATAAAAATAGTTTATAGTCAAAACCTCAGGATAAGATTATAAGTTTCACATGTCTTCAGAAGTATTATTTTAGAAATAAGTGGGAATTTTCACATATACTGTACACAAGAATATTATTAAATATTCACAACATAATAAACACATGAAGGAGACCAGAACATAGCCAGCAAAAGTTAAATCAATGCATGGTGAAAGATTTATGTTATGAAAGAACAGATGTTGATGCCTTTTTTATTGCAATGTACACTTTTAATACGAATGTCTTTAAAGATGGTCACCGGGTTTGCATATTTTGGGGGGAAAATGAGCAATAAAAACTCCATATTATATATATTTCTTTTAATGTGTAATGGAGGAAACTCATCCATTACAGAAACCAGTCAAGGTCCAGTATGTTAATGGCCTGATTATTGCAAAATGTGTTATTAAATCCATGAAAAGAGAGAGATTCATAAGCAAAATATGTTCTGCTGATTTTATTGTGATAGCAGCAAGATGAATTTTTCAGTTTGCTTTCTATATCTTTTAATCCATTAAATTTAAGCTTATACATAAAATATGGTACAATGTTAGCTTATTTATACTTGTTTTGATCCTTAAGAAGGCAGACAAGAACACTATCACTTAGGGCTAATAATTGTAATAATCATATGAATAAGGCATCATATAAACTTTTCTGTGAACAAATTCAGTTAGTTCAATCATCTGGGACCAATCTCTGCTACACTAGATTATGAACCTTGCACATTTGTTTACTGATGAACATTACTAGCATCTTTTCAGCTAATTTGCACCATTGTGCTTATGGGATGTAGATGGTAAAATGAGTTATCCTAAGCATATAAATTAAGAGGGAAGCTGAAGAATAACCAGAATCCTATCTTTTGTGAAGATTTTACCCAGTGCATTAATTAAGAGAATAGAACTGGAAAGAGGATAATTTTCACAAGCAGAAGACAGAATTTGAACATTCAGAACCCTGGATGTTATTTGTTCCTTCTAACTCCATTTCCATTAGGGCTTATATATTCCTAAATTTGTTCAGTCTCACAAGCATTGTCCCATCTGAATACTGAATACTTGATCACATTTCCATACACTTCTACTTAGGAGCTACCTATAATTAAAGAAGCAATTAGGAAACATGGCAAGGAGAAAACTATTTTCTGGAGATTTCAAGTCAGGAAGTGATAATTTTGAGAGTGCAGATTCAAGGATTTCAAGGGCTTGTATTTCTGGCTTCTGGCTTCTTTCTATCCCAGGACTTATTAAACGAGATTAAGATAAATAACTATATTGCTGTTATTGGTTCTTTCCATCTGGTCTAGCATTTTGTATGCCTTTTCTCTCAAAATTAATTGAAATGTATATGTACTATGTTGTATTTATTATATATTTTGTATGTATCTGTGTTGGTTATTTGGGCTGGTTATTTGGGTTTTCTCCCGCATCAAATTGGAAGTGTCTTGGCGACGTTTTGACAAAGTCTCATTCGTCATCTTCAGGCTGGTGTCTTCGGCTTCGTGCTTCTACATACAAACACCCGCAAAAACCTCAGAAAACATATATATATATATATATATATATATATATATATATATATATATATATATGTTTTCTGAGGTTTTATATATACCTTGAGTGTTTCTTGATGCACCGTCGGCCCAAATATGGGAGAAAGAAATCTTCTTTCTTTTTCTTTTTTTCTTTTGTCTGTATCACTCAATCCAGAGCCATCCACAGGCAGCAGTTGCAACTGCTGCAATCCAAATTTTATTATATATATATATATATATATATATATATATATATATATATAGAGAGAGAGAGAGAGAGAGAGAGAGAGAGTATAATATATTAGAGTATATATATAGAGAGAGTATATAATATATTCTAATATTCATTATCTTAAATTTCA
The DNA here is from genome assembly GCF_016545835.1 of Crotalus tigris. Taxonomy (NCBI): domain Eukaryota; kingdom Metazoa; phylum Chordata; class Lepidosauria; order Squamata; family Viperidae; genus Crotalus; species Crotalus tigris. The sequence goes on along the minus strand of NW_024096545.1, from coordinate 1,402,035 downwards.
AGGTCTTTTGTCTCAAAATAATCTTCATTTACTAACAAATTTGTCTGAGACAGACTTTATATTTTGTTAATTTGATATTAAAACTATTGATAGAATCAAAGTGAAATTGTATATAATTATTTATAATGATCATATATCTATAGGTTTTCAGGGAGATTCATTCTTAAGTCTTTCTTCTACAGTATATCTGAACATACCCCAATACCACTTTCATTTCTAAAGACGTACTTGCTCTTTTGTATGTTCTATATAGTTGCCAAAATTATATATGAATACAAAATAGCAATTACAACATAATTTTCTTTTTTCTTCTAAAATGATAATAGTCATTTTGGTATTTTAATATTAGGATTAAAAAAAAAATTCCCCTTTTAAACTCAGGGTTTATCTTTAACAGACTTGGTTTTAATTTAGCTATAAAAATACTTTCCTGTATTAAAATTATTTATATAGATATTCATATATTTAGCCTAACCTAAAAGTATATGTTCATATGTATCCCATACCTCAATAAACCTTAAACGTGATCAGTCTAATGAAAATTAAAGTGTATGCATATGTATGTTTATTTACATATTTAGTTCTTCAGTTTATGTGGTGCCTCATATAACCAAGAACTTCACAATGGCAAAGTAAAAGTAAGAGATTCTATTAAAAAACACAAAAAAACAAACAAATAAAGCCAGTTGAGGCTTTGTAAAATCTCAAAACCCTATATACATATATCAGAACCCCAATAACTAACATCTTGGTCCCAATGCCTTCGAAAAGAGCCACATTTTAACAGCTTTGCAAAAGGTGGAGACTACCATATTTCAGGGAATGGGAAGTATATATTCTATAGCAGTCATGTCAAACTCGGGATGGTTTTGCCAACATATCGGGACAGTTCTGCCATTGCCGGCAATGGGGTGGGCATGGCTTCGGAGTGATGTGTCTGGCCCACAGGCCGGCAGTTTGACACCCCTGTTCTATAGCAAGCCTGGCTAAGACCAGTAAGACTAGCTGCTTCTCTGTAATTACTGTAAGTATCTCCTGCCCGTGTTGCATCTGCTTTAACCAACCAGTGGCTCTGTTTTGGGTGATCATATCCCTCTTGAATAAGGAGGAGCCAGGGTGCCCTACAGATTTGCTGAGAGGAATATTAATGTCAGATAAAGTCACTTGATTTTGCTTATAGTTGGACTTTGCTTGGATAGATCCTTTGAAGATGATGGAGACAAACTGGAGCCTTGTTATCTGGCAGGAATTTGAACTGATTGTTCTTAATGGACAGGATCCTTGTTGCTGTGAGCTCAACCACCTCTGTTCAATACCCATGCCCCTCCTGCTTAGTTAGTTGGATCAAAGTGGTGATTAATGCCTCTTTGCAGGAGGTAATGGTATTGCCTGCCTTGAAGGATGCAGTGGTGTGCTAGGTTTTAGTGTTTGTGGTGTTAATATTTGTATATATTTAGGTATGTATTCATGGTATATTGATGTTGTTTTAACTGCTGGTTGGGAGCTGCTGAGAGTTCAGTACAACATGGGTGGTTATGTAAATGTTTTATTTTATTTTTTTAAAAGTTTTATTATTATTATTTTTTAACAGAGTTCAATAATAATTATTCCACAAAAGCATGTTATTTGAGTCTCTTATTCATTAATACAAATTAAATTCCTAATCCCTAAATCTTTTCTCTAATCATTGATAAAATAGGTCCCAAGTTTGAAAATATTCTGTTTCTTCTTTTTTTTTCAACCTTAAAGTAAGTCTGTCCATTTCCACACAGTCTAATATTTTTTTTATTATTTCTTCTTCTGGTGGTATTTCTTCGTTCTTCCAATATTGTGCAAATATAATTCTTGCTGCTGTTACCACATGTAGAATCAAATATGTACTTTGCTTATCAAGTTTTTCTGACATTATACCTAGTAAAAAAAATTCAGGTTTATAATCTGTTTCTCTACATTTTTTCTAACCAAGTATGAATTATTGTCCAATATCTCCTTGCTTTAACGCATGTCTGCCACATATGATAATAAGTACCTGGTTTGTGTTTACATTTTCAACATTTCTCTGACATGTTTTTAAACATTTTTACTAATCTTGATGGTGGCAAATGCCATCTATAAAACATTTTATATAAGTTTTCTTTGTATGAAGCTGACATTGTCAATTTATAGTTTCTTTCCCACAAACTTTGCCACTTTTTAAAGTCTATATTATATCCAAAATTCTTTGCCCATACTATCATTGTCTCTTTTACATATTCATCTTCCATTTTGAAATTTAATAAAAAATTGTGCATGTTTTGATTAACTTTTCATCAGAAGTTAATAATGTCTGATCAAATATAGTCTGTTCTTTGTAACATCCATACTGTTTAATATCTTTATCATATCTGACTTGCATTTGTAAATGTGATCACCATTAAATCAATGCCCTGATTTTCCATCTCTTGCCTGGATTTTAAGTTCCCTTCAGAATTTAGAATATCTTTGTATGTACATATTTTATCGAGACTGACTAGATTTGGATGTATGAATGTTTACATTGTTGAAAGCCATCCTGGAATTTTCAAATAAATTTTACATTTCATTTTTTCCCAGGTTAATAATAATGCATTTCTAATATAGTGGTTTTAGAAGTATTTATGTATTTTATTTTTTCCGTACCATAGAAAGCATGCCAACCAAGTTGCAGGTCATGTCCCTCCAGATACAGCAATCTTTATTTTTAAGAGTTATCCATTCTTTTATCCACATTAACATTGATGCTTGATAATATAAAACTCAATCTGGCAAGCCAAAGCCTGCAATTCCTTTGGCTTCTTGTAACTTTTTCAATTTAATTCTAGCTTTCTTTCCTTGCCAGATAAATTTTTGAATTAGAGAGTTTAAATCTTCAAAGAATTTTTTCTCCAGTTTTATAGGTATTGTTTGAAATAAAAATGTTTTTGGTAATATATTCATTTTCACCGTAGCAATTCTTCTTAACATTGACAGTTGAAGATTCTTCCATTTTTCCAAATCAAGCTTTATTTGGTTTAACAATTTAATGTAATTATCTTCTTTTATTGTCGAACATCTTGCTGTCAAATATATTCCCTAATATTTGATCTTTTTGACTATTTGCAATTCTATTTTTTTCTGATAATTGCTTTTTTGTTTATCTATAAAATTTTTAACTATCACTTTAGTTTTTTCTCTATTTATCTTTAATCCTGCTATCTCTCCAAATTATTCTATCTTTTCCAATAGTTTAGGAATCATCTCTAAAGGTTCCTCTAGAACAGTGGTTCTCAATTGTGGGTCGGGACCCCATTTGGGGTCAAACGACCATTTCACAGGGGTCGCCAAACAACGCAGTCCGCCATTTTTTCCCCCTTTTCCTTATCTGTGCTACTCCCTTTTATTCTATTGGCTTTTGAAAGCCAATAGAATAGGCTCTCTTGAATAGAGTCTAATTCTATTGGCTTTCAAAAGCCAATAGGAATTGTCCAGGCTGTCTCTGCCCTGCTGAGCCCACCAAAAGTCCCATTCTGCAAACGGTGCTGCACCAGTTGAGTAGTCCTCGACTTACGACCAGTTGGGGGTCGCAGCATTAAAAAGGTTGAGAACCACTGCTCTAGAATGAATACCAAATCATCTGCAAATGCTTGCAGTTCGTAGGTTTCACCTTTTATTTTCAATCCTTTAATTTCTGGATCTTGCCTAATGTTTCTATTTAAAACTTCCAAAGTTAAGATAAATAGCAATGGGGATAATGGACATCCTTGTCTTGTGCCTTTTCGTATATCAAAATTCTCTGTGTAACCCCCATTTACAATTACTTTTGCTGATTTTTTCTGATATATTGTCTGAATCGTATTTATAAAGTTTTGACCAAAGTCCATTGTTTTTACTTGTTGAATCATAAATTGCCAAGAAACATTATCAAATGCCTTTTGGGTGTCTAAAAATACTAGTGCCAGTTGTTTCCCTGGATGAAGTTCATAATATTCCAATGTATCTAATATTACCCTCAAATTATTTTTTATTTGTTCCTTTGGCAAAAATCCATTTTGATCTGGGTGTATAAATTCAGTCAAAAATCTTTTCAGCCTCTCAACTATTATTTAAATGAAGATTTTATAGTCCACATTCAGTAGTGATATTGGTCTATAGTTTTTGATCTGGGTCAGATCTCAGTCCTCTTTTGGTATCAAAGTAACATTAGCTTCTGTTTTGGGAGTTTTGCCTCCAATAGAGTTTTGGGAGTTTTGCCTCCAATAGAAGTTCATTACATACATTTTTCAATGATGAACTTAATATATCTTGAAAACATTTATAAAACTCTGCTAGGAGTCCATCTGGTCCCGGTATTTTTTTCATTTTTTTTTTTTTTTTTGTCTTTTTATTGCCTCTGTCATTTTGTTATTTTTTCATTTAACATAGTCTTAAAGGTTTCTGGAATTTTTGGTAAATTATTTTCTTCCATATATTGAGTCATTTTCTCCCATGGAGTTTCTTCCTTGTCATATAGTTTCTCATAGTATTCTTTAATTATCTTTTTTATTGCTTCATTTTTAAATTGTAAACAGCCTTTTTCATCTCCTTCTGTTTTTTAAGTTTATAAGCTAACCATCTTCCTGGTTTGTTTGCATTTTCAAAAAAATTTTGCTTTGCCCTTTTAATTTGTTGTGCCAATTTTTCTGATTCTATTAAATTTAATTTATGTTTTATTATTTCCATTTGTCTTTTCAATATTTTCTTTTGTGAGTTTATTTATAGTTCAAGTTCTAATTTTTTAAATTCTGCTCTTAACAACTGACATTGTTGTCTCTTTTTTTCTTTCTTTTTTTCCATATATGTTATTGCTATGTCTCGAAAATATGCTTTGGCTGTATCTCATACATTTTGTAATGTTGTATCTTCTTTTTTATTTTCTTTGAATGTTTTAAATGAATCAACAAATGTTTCATCTCTAGTAGCTGGTAATTGCCAAGCACATTTATATCAGATTTAAGCAAAGACATATGAGTGCATAACTAGGGCTGTAGATGTGTCAGTATGAGGGTCAATTCAAAATTGGAGAGTTCCAAATTTTGATGAGAACATAGCCCTCTTGAATCAGTTTTTTTCTAAATTTATTTTAAAAAAGCCAATGTAAGCAATGCTTTTCCTATCCACATTAGGAAATGGTTCTATATTAGCAAGCATACGATCACATACAATGAACATTACTTCCAATGTTGAGATTAAGTGGTAATATGTTTCCCATAAAAAAAATCTCAGTGATTTAAAATAAATATCTATTATCTCTGTCTCTTTCTCTTTCCTTCTTTCTCTTAAATTTCTGCTCATAGCTGCCCATCTCAATCAATGACTCTAGCAGCTTACAATATATTACAATTAAAACACTAAAATCATTTTAAAACAAAACAAAACAAAGAAAACATCCAAAATAAATATATACAAATATATATCTAAGTGGAGATCAGAGCCTTAGCAAATTGTATTGGAAACAGAAATAAAAAAATTCATTAGATTTAGCATTATTCATAAATATAAATACATAGGTTGTTTCAACCACATCAGAAGTTTGAATATTTATCTCTTAAACATTTGACTCTGAATTGATGGTTGTATTCTGCTTTCTGACTTAGGGGCACTAACCTTGTTTTTGTCATCTTTATTTATAAATTAAGAATGTTCAGCAAAGATGAATGAGGATATTGTTTAGTTTCTTTGAGGGAAGGTTAATGTATGAAAATCCACAAATATCATTGTACAGATGAATTTTAAATATTATAAATATGAGTAGGAGAGAAATCAGTTAGCTCAAAGCAGGTAAGATTTTTTATCAGTTTTTGATACTTAACTCATGAAGTTTCCCTTATATATACTTTAATTTTAATATAAAGTCCCTTCATATGTTTAATTGGATATATGATAGTAGTTTGCTGTTCATATCATCATTGACATAATATACATGATATGATATGTAGATGTATAGATATAATGGCTAAAATAAGTCAACCTGAGTCCTACCCATTCATTCATTTTTAGGCTCTATATAATTATTAACAACCACACAATAATGGATATAATTATTAATATCAACACAAAATCATTATCTGAAATGAGTCTGGACTTCGATCATATATATGTTATCAGCATTTTTCTGATAATTAACAAAATTAAAAGGATAATCAGCCTTCCAGTTTTACTTTAGATGTTCTGAAGTTAGGAATGCAATTAATAATCATTGTTTAAAAATCTAACAATGAAAATTGGGCATTTACTCCTGCAAAGCAACTTCTATTTTCTTTTGATCCTTTTCTAAACATAAAATAAAACAGTAAGTGCACTTTATAAATATGCTGGTTCTCACATTTGCTGCACATAAGTCATTTACTGATAACTCTTAAAAGCCTTCAGTTTTTCCAGTCCATTTGATTTCTAATTCTGTGTCTCTGATTCATTCACACATAGACTATATGTCAGGCCCCAAGAACCAAGCAGAACATGTAGTGATTCTTCTAACCAATTTTTTTTTACTGTCCCATATCTATAGATCATACCTTGCCAAACTAAAACAGTCTGCTATCTACTCAAGCCTCAGAGAACCATTAGCTCTCAAAGAATAGGGATACAAAAACAAATAATAAGGCACACCTCATAATGGAAAGAGGAATGAATCATTCTTACATCTCCTTTTGTGCAAGGCAGGCTATTGGTCAACTGTCTTGTTTATAATAATCTTCCATTACTGCATAAAATCCCAAATTGTAACAAGAGCACCCTGGAAATAATTAATTATCTGGATCTCTTTTAGTCAGTTAGTCATGTCACTAGATGATGTTTGATGGAACTTAGATAGGATAGTGTGGCCATTCTTGATAGTTTTCAATACCAGAAACTTTTGTATTGTGGACCATAATACGAATTGGGATTGGACTAATAAATTCATATTGGGAGAGGTATTCCATTTGCCTGGGGTATGATATCAATAAATGTGCTGGTGATTCCAAATTATGAATTGCCATTCTGGTGAGGCAATCTAAGTATTGCTCCAGTGTTTTGTGGTTGTCAGGATATACAGGGGGAAAAATGCTAGTTGCACTAGAGCAAGATGGAGTGGCTGTTTTAAATCTAGACTGTTTTCTGGCTATGATATGATTTCTTGAAGGCCCAATAGGTGCTGCCCTTGAGACATTATAAGAATCATCTTGAATACACTGCTACTACTGGATGGAAGATGGGAGCTACACCCAGGAGAATTTTTACCCAGCTGTTGTCCTTTCAACAGCATCAGGACTTGTTAGCATTAACTTATGTTGACATTATTTGGGCCATTGCAGTCTTTAAATGTATTCCTTTAAAGACTATTCAGAAGCTAAGTTATAAAGTATGCAGTGACCCTTGTGCTAACTTACACTACATATTACATCTGTGCTGTAGGTCATTAATTGTAGAGGATATAAGAAATGACTTTCAAGGACAAGAGGAAGAGCTGATATCAAAGCTAAGTAGGGCTTGACCCCATGCTAAGAAACTAATTTGAGAAAAGGTCTTACACAGGCCCTTTCCTAGTTCACATAAAGGCAAGGTGACAGAGGGAATAAACTCTAATTTAATATAATAATTAATATTTTCTGTTATTTATCTTGTGATCTTGTGCATGATTTTATTATTACATTTTGATATATATTTTTTTTTAAAAAAACTTCTAAGAGTCACTTTGTCATTCTAAAGAACCTATAATAAATGATGATGATGATGATGGTGATGAAATAGTGTTCAGAAATTGTAATGCATAGTAATGGAAAACCATTATGTTGTTTTGTAATACAACTCTCATAATCTTTAATAATTAATCATATTCTGTAAAACAGAAGTTGAAAACAAAGTTGAAATCTTTGAGAGGCATTAGAAAGTCTATTATTGGACAAAGGCATATATATATATAAAAGTACACATTTATATTTTTAAACTATTTATATGGAATATTTAAAATATAACAATTGCAACTATTATCTGTGACTAGTAATTGAAAAGGGTTTTTTGCATGAGGTCTGTATCCTAAACTTATATATATATATATATATATATATATATATATATATATATATATATATATATATATATATATATATATTTGTTTAATGAGGTTTTCGCGGGTATTTGTATGTAGGTCTTTGGTTGTTCGGGTTTTCTCCCGCGTAAAATTGGAAGTGTCTTGGCGACGTTTCGACGAAGTCCCATTCGTCATCTTCAGGCTGGTGTTTTCAGCTTCTTGCTTTGAGCAGCAATGTGTGGTCTTAGCTGTTTCTTCCTTTTAACTTTGCCAGCTGAGTCAAGGGAGTATATGCAGGAAGTTTTTTTGTAATGTTTCGCAGTTGCAACTTGAGCCTGCTTAACGCTCCTAGTTGGGGGCTGCAAGGCAAAAGAGATTGTAAAAAGTAAAACTGCAGTATAGCAGTTAAAAAATGTCAAGGTGTAATCAATTAGACATCTGTCTGAAAAAAACTTCCTGCATATACTCCCTTGACTCAGCTGGCAAAGAGGGAGGAGAGCCTGTGGCTTGGTGGTTAAATCACTGCCTAGTATGTAAACTGCCCATGTTCGAATCCCATAAAGGGTGTGGCTAACTGAAGAGAGCAGAATGAGCTCGAAATGGCCATCTTAGTCTCCCAATTTAATTCTTTAATTCTTTGTCAGAAAAAGAAATTTGTATGTATATATATATATATATATATATATATATATATATATATATATATATATATATATATATATATGAACATTTGCATAAAAATGGAGCAGGGATTGAGAAAAGCATGGGGGGGAGCGTCTGTGATCCCAGAGAGGCTTGTAATACTGATAGAGGAGAAACGGATGCCCCCAGGGTGGAAAATGAAAACAAAAAGGAGATGAGGGTCAGTACTATGGAAGGAAATAAGGATAAAGGGGTAATGGAGAAGATGAATGTTAGTAATGGAATGGTGGGAGGAATGATCCGGAAGAACCATAGAAGGAAGCGCAAGAAGAGTAATAAAGAAACATCTGGAACACTAATTAACCGGCCGGGACCGGTGACGCGGTCCATGAGCCAGGTGCAAATGCCAGCCAAATCTATTTAAGTCATCATTGTTTACTGGCTCCTTAGCCCTGATGATGTTTGGAGTTTCCAAACGAAAGCTTGGCAGCTTTTAAGTAAAGTATATCTTTATATTTATATTCTCCTGGTGTTCGTATTTTATTCGTACTATATATATATATATATATATATATATATATATATATGTATGTATGTATATGTATGTTTTCTGAGGTTTTCGCGGGTATTTGTATGTAGGTCTTTGGTTGTTCGGGTTTTCTCCCGCGTAAAATTGGAAGACACTTCCAATTTTACGTGGGAGAAAACCCGAACAACCAAAGACCTACATATATATATATATATATATATATATATATATATATATATATATATATATATGTTTTCTGAGGTTTTCGCTGGTATTTGTATGTAGGTCTTTGGTTGTTCGGGTTTTCTCCCGCGTAAAATTGGAAGTGTCTTGGCGACGTTTCGACGAAGTCCCATTCGTCATCTTCAGGCTGGTGCTTTCAGCTTCGTGCCTCGAGCAGCAATGTGTGGTCTTAGCTGTTTCTTCCTTTTAACTGCCAGTGGGGGTATGAACTGATTGGGTGGGAGCTTAGCTGTGTTCTGATTGGGTGGAGGTGTGTTCTGATTGGTTAGGGGCGTGGCTGTGCTCTTATTGGCTGGGGAGTTGGCTGTGCTCGATTGCTGCGGGGGTGCTGTGCTCTGATTGGCTGGGGGAGTGTTCTGTTTGGTTGTGCTCAGGTGAGTCTGAGTTGCAGAGGGGTTTAAGATTTTGGGCTGCCTTGCTATTTTTTGGCTTCACGTTTGTGGTCGTGCCTCATTTTCATGGAGGGTGTCAGTTTGCTTCATGTATGGATTGGAGGGCTTTAAAGTGGCTAATGATGCAGCTCTGGTCTGGCTTCTGGTTTGTGGTCGTGCCTCATCATCTGTGTGGCTTTGGGTTTGCTTTTTGCGTGGATGTGTGGTGGTGACATCCTGTGTGGTTTTTGTGAGTGTGGGTCTGGTATCATTTTTTGTGTTAGGAGTCGTTTGTCAATGAGGGCGGGTTTCCAAATGGCTGGTAGGCGGGAGGTATCATCTCGCTTGTTCATGCTGTGTGGGCGTTTTTTATATCTCGATGGCTTCTCTGATTATTCCTGTATTGAAATGTTCACTTTTGGCAATGGTTTTCTGGTATTTTTAAAGTCAATTTCATGTCCTGTGGCTTTAAGGTGTTGGACCAGGGAAGATTGTTGGTTCCTCTTTTTTGAGTTGACTGAGTTTCTTATGCTTCTTCAATGCGTGCACTTATTCTTCTGTTGGTTTGTCCGATGTATGTGGTGGGAAAGTGGGTGCAATGGTATTCGTATACTACCTTGATTTTCCTAATTCAATTTTATCTTTTGGGGTTTCTAACGAATGTGGGATATTTTTTCTGTTTGTGCAGAATGCTGTTTTGATGTTGTGTTTATGGAGGATCTTACTGATTCTGTCTGTGGTGCCTTTTATGTATGGGAGGAGGGCTTTGCCGTTTTCTTGTTCTTCGTCTTGGATTTTAGTGGTGGTTTCTTTTTGGATTAGGTTTGTAATCTTATTTCTTTGGAATCCATTGGATGTTAGTACATTGGTGAGAGTGTGTAGTTCGTTTTTTAGGTGTTGTTCGTCAGCTAAGCGTTTTGTTCTGGAGATGAATGTCTTGGCTACAGAGTTGATCTGTGCTGGGTGGTGGTGTGAGAGAGCGTGCAGATAGCGGTTTGTGTGTGTTTTCTTCTGGTAGATGGTGTGTCCTAGGGAGCCATTGGATTTCTTGTAGACTAAGACATCCAGGAAGGGAAGTTTGTTGTTAGCTTCTGTTTCCATGGTGAACTGTATTTTGGGGTGTAGGCTGTTGAGGTGTGTGAGGAAGTTGTCCAGTTTTTCTTTCCCATGTGGCCAGATTATGAAGGTGTCGTCTACGTATCTGAGCCAGAGTTTGGGTTTATGATCCAATTTTTCTAGAGCTTGGTTTCAAAGTGTTCCATGTAGAGGTTTGCAATGACAGGTGAGAGGGGTGATCCCATGGGTGCTCCTTCTGTTTGTTTGTATTTTTGTCCATTATAGATGAAGTATGTGTTGGATAGGCAGTGGTTGGTCAGATCTAAGATGTGTTTGGGGGGGTTATATTTGTTTTGGATAGCTGTCAAGGCTTTGGTGAGGATCCTATCTGAGATGTTATGCACTGTTTGTTTCATGTGTGGCTGTGGCTGTGAGGGAGGAGGGGTTTGTTTCTGGCATTCTTGTAGTCTTCGGAGTTTGTTTCTGTGTGTATCTGTCTTGAGGGTGGTCTGTGTTTCAGCTCTCCAGACGGCGAGTTTTTTGGATTTGTCCCAAAGTGCGGGGTGGATCTTGTTGCTGAGTTTGAGGTGGAGTGTGAGGAGATCTTTGTTAATTCGGTCTAGGTGGAATCTTTTTGTGTGAAGTTCATTTCTGATTAGGGCCAATTCTGTTCTTTTCAGGATCCGTTTGGTGGCTGCAGAGTTGGAGTGGAATTTCAGTTGGAAACATGTGGGGATTAGATTTTGATCTCGGCAGTTGCGTAGGAATGTGAGGTCGCATAAAATGGAAGCTCTTTGGACTTCAACTTTTTCATAGGTCCTGGTCAGATGGTGGATTTCCTCCCCATAGAGGTTTGATATTTGTTTTCTGAGGTTTTCGCGGGTGTTTGTATGTAGGTCTTTGGTTGTTCGGGGGGGTTATATTTGTTTTGGATAGCTGTCAAGGCTCCACCCAATCAGAACACAGCCAAGCTCCCACCCAATCAGTTCATATCCCCACTGGCAGTTAAAAGGAAGAAACAGCTAAGACCACACATTGCTGCTCGAAGCACGAAGCTGAAAACACCAGCCTGAAGATGACGAATGGGACTTCGTCAAAACATCGTCAAGACACTTCCAATTTTACGCGGGAGAAAACCCGAACAACCAAAGACCTACATACAAACACCCGCAAAAACCTCAGAAAAAAAAAAATATATATATATATATATATATTTAAAACCAAACAAATAAATGTGAGCACCAGGGAGTGCTAAAAAAATTTAATAAGATTTAGTAAAACGTCAATAAAATTTTATTGACGTTTTACTAAATTTTATTAATTTTTTTAGCACTCCCTGGTGGTCACATTTATTTGTTTGGTTTTAAATATGGATATACCCAGCTTCTAGGAGCACGAAGCTGAAAACACCAGCCTGAAGATGATGAATGGGACTTCGTCGAAATGTCGCCAAGACACTTCCAATTTTATGCAGGAGAAAACCTGAATAACCAAAGAGATATATATACATACATACAAACACCCGCGAAAACCTCAGAAAACCACACACACACACACACACATATATATATATATATATGTGTTGTTCAATGATGCAATCTTCGATCTCCTGGAAGAGTATACTCCAGTTATTTATTGTTAAAACAACATTTAAAACAATAAAAACAGTTATATACAAGATTAAAACAACTTAGCTTTCGCTGGTCCTCTGCCAGCGTCCTCAGAGTGGGGCTTAGGGGGTGGGAAGTTCTTTTTATCCCCTTGCTGATCCAATTGCCTACTCATTGCCCTTGTGACAGGGCCACTCTTCCTGATTGCCTGTGACTGCCTTAACTGTTCCGCCCTCTCTTTTTTGCATTCTAACATTGTATTTTTCTGCTCCGTCATCCTTGTGCTGTCTCCCCCTCCCTGCGCTGTTATCATTAACACACTCCTCAATCCCTCCTCTCTGCCCAATGCAATATGCCTCCCCCGATTCGGCAATACACGAGTCCTGTTGGGCTGCTGGTCCGCCTGCCAGTTTTGCATTCCATTGCCAGTTCTTATCTCATCTCCCTCCTCCAACTCCCTAGCCTGCCGATTCATACACCCTTTGTTGTCCATTCCTGTTATCCTTCCCCCCCCTTCCTTCAACCCTCCCACCTGTTGATTAACATATTGCTCCTGCCTTTCATCAACCATTCCTATTGATGTTCTCTTCCTCAATGTCTTTTCCTTCCTGATCCGCTGCTCTACCTGCTGTTCCTGTTTACCCTCCTCCCCCACTGTCCATCTTCCCCTCTCCAATGTCCTCCCCATAATCTGCTGACTTACCTGTTGTTCATCCATTTCTGTCCATCCTCTCTTTTCTAACATTCCTCCTCCTCTGACCTGCTGTCCTACATGCTGTTCCCACATGCTAACATCCATTCCTATTAAACCCTCCTTCTCAAGCTTTCCTCCCTCCCAATCTGCCGTCCTGCCTGCTATTCTTATCTGCCCTTCTCCTTTCCTGTCAGTCCCACCCTCTCCTGTTTCCTCCCCCCCTCTCCAATCCACAGCTCTGTTTGCTGTTCCTTCCAGCATTCTTCCTCCCCTTACCTGCTGTCCTACGTACTGTTCTACCAACCTGCGTTCCTGTTGGACTCTCCTTCCCAAACTTTCCCTCCCCCAAAACTGCTGTCCTGCCTATTATTCCTGCCTGCCTTTCTCCATTCCTATCAACCCCACCCTCTCCTGTTTCCTCCCCCCCTCTAATCTGCAGCTCTACCTGCTGTTCCTGGCTATTCTCCTCCATTCTTACTCCCTTCTCAAATATCCCCTCTCCTCCTGTGAATATGCTTCCAATCTTACGTGCCTCATCTTTTCTGTTCTTTTCTCTCTCCCCTTTCCTTTTGATCAGTCCCCTGGGGTCGGGCATACCCCTCCCCCGTGTTCTGGGCCATACGATCAATTCTGCTGTTCCCAAGAGTCTTCCCTGGTCCCCTTCTCCTTGCAGTCCCTCATCATGTCCGCCTCCTCTTCCTTTACTGCCCTTACCTGTCTGTGACCCTAATATTCCCTCATCTGTCTCTACCTGTGACGTGTCTATGGGATCCTCCCTATGTCTAGTCATGTAGTAAATACCCCCCCACCAGTCCTGGTTTCGCCTCTGATAATCGGCATCCGTCTCTTAACATGCTCTTCCTGCACTCTTAGTGCCTGGTATGCCGAGGGCAGTTCTATACATCGTTGATGGATTCTGTGTTGGAGAACCAGGCTTCCTTTAGTAAGTGTCCTCCGTTGGAGGCGTCCTGGGCAATGGCTTCTGCCTCCTTGAAATCAAAAGAATGTCCGGTATTAATCATGTGCGTCCATATTTGAGAGTATTGCTCCTGCCTTCTGACAGCCAATTTATGTTCATGTATCCTAGTTTTTATTCGTTTGGCTGTCTCCCCCATATAATTACATTGGCAGTCTTTGCAATGCACTCTATATACGACCGCTGATCTTTCTTCCTTCGGCAATGGCTCTTTAGGGCACATGACTTTCATCTGGAGTGTTTGATCAGGCCGGTGAGCAATGGACAATGGCCCGGACAACAATACCGTATTTCCAGGGAGTATTGGAAGCAACAGCGCGTATATTGGCACCTTATAATATTAAAGTTGCTCACTGCCAGTGGGGGTATGAAATCAGAACACAGCCAAGCTCCCACCCAATCAGTTCATACCCCCACTGGCAGTTAAAAGGAAGAAACAGTTAAGACCACACATTGCTCCTCGAAGCACGAAGCTGAAAACATCAGCCTGAAGATGACGAATGGGACTTCATCGAAACGTTGCCAAGACACTTCCAATTTTACGCGGGAGAAAACCCGAACAACCAAAGACCTATATATAGGTATTTCGACTAATGAGACTTCGTCGAAATATATATACCTATATATAGGTATATATATTTCGACGAAGTCTCATTCGTCATCTTCAAGCTAGTGCTTTCGGCTTCGTGCTTCTAGGAGCAATGTGTGATTGGTCTGACTTCTGGTTTGTGGTTGTGCCTCATCATCGGTGTGGCTTTGGGTTTGCTTTTTGCGTGGATGTGTGGTGGTGACATCATGTGTGGTTTTTGTGAGTGTGGGTCTGGTATCATTTTTTGTGTTAGGGAGTCGTTTGTCAATAAGGGCGGGTTTCCAAATGGCTGGTAGGCGGGAGGTATCATCTCATTTGTTCATGCTGTGTGGGCGTTTTTCTATCTCGATGGCTTCTCTGATTATTCTGTTATTAAAATGTTCAGTTTTGGCGATAGTTCTTGTCTTTTTAAAGTCAATTTCATGTCCTGTGATTTTAAGGTGTTGGACCAGGGAAGAAGTTGGTTCCTCTTTTTTGAGTGAGTTCTTATGTTCTTCAATGCATGCACTTATTCTTCTGTTGGTTTGTCCGATGTATGTGGTGGGACAAGTGGTGCATGGGATTTCGTATACTTTTTGATTTTCTAATTCAATTTTATCTTTGGGTTTCTTAAGATGGTGGATATTTTTCTGTCAGACCACAGCTGCATAATTAGCCACTTTAAACCCCTCCAATCCATACATGAAGCAAACTGACACCCACCATGAAGATGAGGCACGACCATGAATGCGAAGCCAAAAAATAGCAATGCAGTTCACCATTTTAAACCTGCCTGCAACTCAGACTAACCTGAGCACAACAAAGCCCCCACCCAAACAGAACACTCTCCCAGCCAATCAGAGCACAGCCAAACTCCCAGCCAATCAGAACACAGCCAACCCCCCAGCCAATCAGAGCACAGCCAAGCTCCTAACCAATCAGAATACACCTCCATCCAATCAGAACACAGCCAAGCTCTCATCCAATCAGTTCATACCCCCACTGGCAGTTAAAAGGAGGAAACAGCTACAATCACACATTGCTCCTAGAAGCACGAAGGTGAAAGCACCAGCCTGAAGATGACGAATGAGACTTCGTCGAAATGTCACCAAGACACTTCCAATTTTACGTGGGAGAAAACCTGAATAACCAAGATATATATATATATATATATATATATATATATATATATATATATATATATATATATATATCCCCTTATGGATTACTGCCTTGTCGTGGCGAAGGGGCTTGCGTAACTCAATGAAGCTAAAAGCTATGCCGTGCAGGGCCACCCAAGACGGACAGGTCATAGCAGAGAGTTCTGACAAAATGTGATCCACTGGAGAAGGAAATGGCAAATCACTCCAGTATCTTTGCCATGAAAACCCCATGGACAGTACTAAAAGGCAAAAAATATGACGTTGGAAGATGAGCCCCTCAGGTCGGAAGGTGTCCAATATGCTACTGGGGAAGAACAGAGGGCTAGTACTAGTAGCGCCAGAAAGAATGAAGCGACTGGGCCAAAGCCGAAAGGATGCTCAGCTGTGGATATATCTGGTGGTGAAAGGAAAGTCCGATGCTGTAAAGATTTTTTTCTCCATAGGAACCTGGAATGTAAGATCCATGAATCAAGGCAAGCTAGACGTAGTCAAAAAAGAGATGACAAGACTGAACATCGACATCTTAGGAATCAGCGAACTAAAATGGACAAGAATGGGTGAATTTAACTCAGATGACCATCAGGTATACTACTGTGGGCAAGAATCCCTCAGAAGAAATGGAGTAGCCTTCATAGTCAATAAAAGAATAGGAAAAGCAATACTGGGATACAATCCCTAAAATGACAGAATGATCTCAATTCGAATCCAAGGCAAACCATTCAATATCACAATAGTCCAAATCTATGCCCCAACCACTGGTGCTGAAGAGGATGAAATTGACCGGTTCTATGAAGCCCTACAGCAACTTATAGAATTAACACCAAAAAATGATGTCCTTATCATCATGGGGGATTGGAATGCTAAGGTAGGAAGCCAAAAGATAACCGGAATAACAGGCAAGTTTGGCCTTGGAGTACAAAATGAAGCAGGGCACAGGCTTATAGAATTTTGTCAAGAGAATACGATGGTCATAACAAACACTCTTTTCCAACAACCCAAGAGACGGCTCTACACATGGACATCACCAGACGGTCAACATCGAAATCAGATTGACTATGTGCTCTGCAGCCAAAGATGGAGAAGCTGTATACAGTGGGTTCTCCAACTGTGGGTCGGGACCCCATTTGGTGTCAAACAACCATTTCATGGGGTCACCAACCACGCTGTCCGCCATTTTTTTTTCCCTTTTCCCTAGCTGTCCTACTCCCTCTTATTTGTGGCCCACACTCCACTTGGTGGTCCCACACATGGGGAACTCTATTATGGTGCACGGCATTAGAAAGGTTTGAGACCACTGCTCTTAATACAGTCATAAAAACAAGACCAGAGCGGATGTGGCTCGAGTCATGACTGCTCTCGTTGCAATTTAGGCTTAAATTGAAGAAAGTAGAAAAAAGCACTAGGCCACTCAGGTATGAACTAAATCATATCCCTGATGAATATACAGTAGAGGTGACAAATAGATTTAAGGAATTAGATCTGATAGACAGAGTGCCTGAAGAACTATGGATGGAAGTTCGCAACATTGTACAAGAGGTATCAACTAAAACCATCCCAAAGAAAAAGAAATGCAAGAAAGCAAAATGGCTGTCTGAGGAAGCTTTGCAAATAGCTGAGGAAAGAAGGGAAGCAAAAGGCAAAGAAGAAAGAGAAAGATACACCCAATTGAATGCAGAATTCCAGAGAGTAGCTAGAAGAGATAATACCTTCTTAAATGAACAGTGCAAAGAAATAGAAGAAAACCACAGAATAGGGAGGACCAGAGATCTCTTCAAGAAAATTGGAAATATGAAGGGAACGTTTCATGCAAAGATGGGCATGATAAAGGACCAAAATGGCAGAGACCTAACAGAGGCAGAAGAGATTAAGAAGAGATGGCAAAACTACACAGAAGAACTATACAAGAATGAGCTTAACATCCCAGATAACCACAATGAGATGGTCACTGACCTTGAACCAGACATCCGAGAATGTGAAGTGAAATGGGCCTTAGAAAATCTGAGCAACAACAAAGCTAGTGGAGGTGACAGTATTCCAGCTGAGCTATTCAAAATCTTAAAAGATGATGCAGTAAAAGTGCTACACTCAATTTGCCAGCAAATTTGGAAAACTCAGTCGTGGCCACAGGATTGGAAAAGGTCAGTTTACATTCCAATTCCAAAGAAAGGCAATGCCAAAGAATGTTCAAACTATCGCACCATTGCACTCATTTCACATGCTAGTAAAGTTCTGCTTAAAATCCTACAAGCTAGACTCCAGCAGTATGTGGATCGAGAACTACCAGAAGTACAGGCAGGATTTCAAAGAGGCAGAGGAACTAGAGATCAAATTGCCAACAGACGCTGGATCATGGAGAAAGCTAGGGAGTTCCAGAAAAACATCTACTTCTGCTTCATTGACTATGCTAAAGCCTTTGATTGTGTGGATCACAACAAATTGTGGCAAGTTCTTAAAGAGATGGGAATACCAGACCATCTTATTTGTCTCTGGAGAAACCTATATGCGGGTCAAGAAGCAACAGTGAGAACTGGACACAGAACCACTGATTGGTTCAAAATTGGAAAAGGAGTCCGGCAAGGCTGTATACTGTCGCCCTGCCTATTTAACTTATATGCAGAGCACATCATGAGAAAGGCAGGGCTAGATGAATCGAAAGTTGGAATTAAGATTGCCGGGAGAAATATCAACAACCTAAGATATGCAGATGATACCACTCTAATGGCAGAAAGTGAAGAGGAACTAAAGAGCCTCTTGATGCGGGTGAAGAAGGAAAATGCAAAAGTTGGCTTGAAACTCAACATTAAGAAAACTAAAATCATGGCATCCGGCCCTCTCAATTCCTGGCAAATAGATGGGGAAGAAATGGAGGTAGTGACAGATTTTATTTTTCTGGGCTCCAAGATCACCTCAGGTGGGACTGCAGCCAAGAAATTAAAAGACGCTTGCTCCTGGGGAGGAAAGCTATGGCAAATCTAGACAGCATACTAAAAAGCAGAGACATCACCCTGCCAACAAAAGTGCGTATAGTCCAGGCCATGGTTTTCCCAGTTGCAATGTATGGCTGTGAAAGTTGGACCATAAGAAAGGCTGAGCGCCAAAGAATGGAGGCCTTTGGACTATGGTGCTGGAGAAGACTCTTGCGAGTCCCTTGGACTGCAAGGCGTTCAAACCGGTCAGTCCTAGAAGAGGTCAACCCCGACTGCTCTTTAGAAGGCCAGATCCTGAAGTTGAAACTCAAATACTTTGGCCACCTAATGAGAAGGAAGGACTCACTAGAGAAGGGCCTAATGCTGGGAAAGATTGAGGGCAACAGAAGAAGGGGACGACAGAGAATGAGATGGCTGGATGGAGTCACTGAAGCAGTAGGTGTGAACTTAAATGGACTCCAGAAGATGGTAGAGGACAGGAAGACCTGGAGGAATATTGTCCATGGGGTCGCGATGGGTCGGACACAACTTCGCAATTAACAAATATATATATATATAAAGCCCCAAACCAAAACACAGAATTTTAAAAATACAGCATGCCATTAAATCATGTATAGGTAGTTGTATAGAGCACATACACATATAAAAGGGAGAAACATAAAATTAACATTGCATAGAAGGGACAAAACATTTTCTTATTAAATGGTCATTACACAAGTGTGTCAAGAACAGTAGCAAAATATTGATTTATAGCCTTAGATAATATAACACTTTAACTACTTGAACCTTGATGGCTAAAGATTTTGTAATGATTTTTATAAAGATATTTATATTTATTGTTTTATTATGACTGACTGCATGTCATCAAATCATTGTTGACTCTTATTGACCTTCATTATGATTTGTTTCTAACTTGGAAAAAATGTGGTCTTTTTTAACCGATCCTACCTGCCTTGTTGCTTTTTTCTTTTTCCTACCACTTTCCCAGTATCAAAGCCTTCTCCACAGTTATTTCTGTGCATAAAGTGTCTCAAGAAGGGTAATTATTATTATATCACATATGTCCTCCTCTAAATGATAATTCAGAGGAGCATGAGAATGTAGATTATATATTCAGAAAAATTAATAAAAACAGCTCCTCAAACTAACTAGTATATTTTCACTTTATTGTTATATGATCTCACCTTCTCCTCTCTCTGCAGTTATCCCATAATATAACATCAGATTGCAAATATGTCAGACATTTGGAATGTTTGGGATTAGTAGTCTTTGTTTTAAATTTAAACTAAAAAAAAAATGAAAAGGATCAAGAGAAGCCAACCTGCAAATACTGCAGAATTGCTAGGCATATTAATAGAGAAAATCATCATTCATGTGAGTTAATGATATTTACCAGCTGTAAGTGATCTGTCAGATTAAGGGAATATTTCCTCCTCACAGTTTTTATTGCATTTAAAATGACAAAAGCCTTGATGGCATTTCCTCCTTCAGTTCCCCAGGCCTGCTGAGGTTTGGCCTACAGGGATTAACATTTGCTCTTGATGGCATACAAAGACACCTGCTGAGAGCGTTTTGGTCATTTATCAGTCCAGGAAATCTGTCACTTAATAACAACAGCAGAAAAGGGTCATTAAGAAAGCGGATAAACTGTTTCTAACGCTATTTTAAACATTATTTTTGGCTTTTGAAATGTGGAAAATGGCAAGGCAATGCAGAAATGCTCTTACCAGACACTTTTTGAAGACAAATCAAATAGCTCCTGAAACCATGAAATGAGTCTCAAAACTGATGAACAGAGTAAAAATAAATGTACACAAAAAGCACTACATATAACCCAGGCAGGCAAATACCAACTCCACACAGAAAAAGTTTTGCTATCCTTGATTTTATGTTCAGATATATTTATATGACAATCTCTGACAAGTAAATAGAGTTGGAAACTATCAACATTAAACATTAAAATTCTGAAAATAAAATAATGCACAGATTGCTAGACATGGTTCTATATGTATATACATTTTTACTACATTCAGTGTTTGACTGTTGATGGAATATTTTCTCTGCTTTCTCTCTTAGCAATCATGTCTATAGCAGGAGCAGCACAGGAACTGAAACAAGACCCATGGCTTATATGAGCAATTGTTAGAAACAGAGATTGAACTGGGCAGGAAGAACTATAATAAACTTTCTGCTTTCGTAGGCTATAACTCCAGATGGATGAAGATCTTCCTGGATCCTGGAACTTTCTATTGTTTTCTTGGCTTAGCTTAGCACTCAGCTTTAACAGTACTTGAACATAAAGGACAAATTTCTTCAGTTTGTATTTTAATGCCCTTTTTTTCTATTTAGACTATTACACGCATCTGCTTTATATAAATTAGTATCCTATTAAATGTATGCATTTCTGAATATATAATTATCTAGTTAAAATGCAGACAGGAATGTGTATATTAAAAGAGAAAATGTGTATTAAAATAATGCATATTTTTAAAAACATATGCAACAATGTATTATATTAATAATGTATAGCAAAAATATATAACTCAAGACCCTAAATTGAGACTCTTGTATCACCTTAAAAATATACCAGTGTTGAAGGAAAAAACTTTATCAGGGTCCAGTCCAAGCTGGGAATAAACAACATGGCAACTGCTTTAGAAAGAAGGTTGTAGTTTATTGAAGAGAAGAGCCAGACAGAAAGTTGGCTCTGGAAAAAAAATCTGACCACATATAGCAGGGTTTTATACCTTCTTGGGCTTTTGTTTGCAATTATTCCTGTGGCTTGAACGTTGACCTGAGTCTGAGTGTGCCTTTCTGATATTCTGATGGTGGTGGGTTAATCATATTATGTCCCAAAGGTCATATCCTGCTTCCCTGGGGCTGGGGCTGATGAATGTTGGATTTTTTTGGTGTGAGGGATTGTTGATTCTAGGGATCTTTCTTTCTAATCGCAGCTTCCTGACTCAAATCTTTCTGACAAGATTATTATATCTGCATTTCTGCAGATCTGGTTTCTGTTTGGGGCACAGAGACTTGGGAAGGGGGTTCTGCCTTTAAAATCCTTTGGGGAAATATATTCTGCCTTTGGGGAAATATATTCTGCCTTTTTAATATTTTCCAAAATATTTCTTTCTCTGGATTCTTCCCACACCAGAGTGGTGGAAAAACAGGACAGCTCTTGCTTAAGAGTATTGAAATGCGAACTAAATAGAACCTGAAATTGATGGAATTGTGCTGAAATTGTCCTTCCTTACCAGACAGTATCAGAACTCATATACCATGGTTATCATGGATAGAAATGAGGCATTGCCAGCGGTATCTTCCACAGATTCCTTGTTTCTTCATCTAGTAAAGATACTGAGGTTTTCTTCCCTTTGGCCACTGATCAATAGTAGTATTCTTAACTTCCTTTTTTTTTTTTAATTGAAAATTTTTATAAATTTTTACAAAAAAAACAAAATAACAATACAGAAACGAAAAACAACCTATACAAAAAAAAAAACTAAACGAAAAACAACCTATACAAAAAAAAGAACTAAACATGACATAACAAAACTCCCCTTCCCCAACCCCCCCCCAAAACGCCCACCCCCTTCCCCCCCTGAGCTTCCCAGAGCAGAATATAGGCTTAATTAAAAAAGAATTAGAAAAGTTATATATATATATATAAAAAAAGAAAATATAACACTGAGATATATGTATATATATAAAAATAAAAATAAAAGTTATGAAAAAGCTATGTGATATTTTTTTATATCCAATTTAAATTGTATAAATTTTATCCATTTATCCCAAACAGCAAGAAATTTCTCTTGCGTTTGTTCCTTTAAAAAAGCTGAAATCTTTGCCATTTCCGCCAGGTAAGACACTTTAAGGAACCATTCCTGCATTGTAGGCAAAGATTCCTTCTTCCAGTATTGTCCTACTAACATTCTTAACTTCCTTTAAAGGAAAAGAATTTCTAAGTTGCCCAGTGGTAATCAAGTTGTAAGGTATGTGTTAATTTTACTTATCATTTTTATACTATCCTCATTCCTTTCTGCCTTGTCAGCCTATTATCATCTGCTACTCCATGCTGTCTCTCTTTCCTTTGAAATGTAAAGCAAACACTGCAGGGAGATAATAAAGCCTTGTTAAGATAACACTATTATAATGTGCATTATTAGCTTAATGCTATTCTACCTCATTCTTTATCATTTAGCTCATTCTTTAATTTGATTTACTTGCCAAGTGAAATGTTAGTAGGATTCTTCAAGATTCATTTCTTGAATTTGTTTTTGTGCGGTAGTGTGGAAATTATTTCAGCCCTCAAACAATATGTCAGCATGTTTATATCTAATGCTGATTAATTAAAGTTATCCATAAGTAATCCTTTGGAAGGCTTTTCAAAAGGGGATATGTCAGCTCTTATCTCTTGAATTTATAAAAAAAGGAAAAATATGACTATGAATAAGAATTTTGGTTTAAATCAAATATCCCTGGATACATTATAAAAGTAGAAAATCTGAAGATTTCACTCTTTATACATTCTACTATGAACAAACATATTTTCTTAATATTTTGTAAGTGCAAAATTATACCCCAAAGCACAAGATGACATGTAATAGAAGTATAATTATAATAATATACCCAGATATTGTGGAGCCATATGATAACATTTAAGGATAGTACTAAAATTACAAAGTGATATAATATCATTCAGCATTCCATGGGGTTGATACTGTAAAACAGTTAAAGAGTGGAGGAATAGGACCTTGAAATACAAAGGCAAAAAAAGCCAAGCAATAACCTTCACCTCAGTATTTGCAAACCTTCTGACTGAAATAGGATTGGGCTTCCTCTGCCAGTTCAATTAATCAGAATACAAAACCCTTTGGATTTAATCCTGAATGAATAAATCAAAGTGGCTGGTATTATAGATAGTTGACATAGTATAGCTGAAGCTAGGGAGTTCATGTATTTCAGCTTTGACAGTTTTAATTGTTTACAGTCAAGACTGGAAGAAAGGAGGATAGGGTGTGATAGTAACCTATTATGCCTATAATTTGTTATCAAGTACCCTATGTTTGATTTTTTTCAGAATATGTAAATCACACTATTGCACAACACAAAACAAAGTTTCTAAACTTTTCATTGAAGCTCTATTGACCTGGGTGTCTTTAACATGCCCATGGTGGCATGAATAGCTCAGGGTTCAACGATTCCCTTGGAAATCATGGATCTGTTCTTATGGATGTGCAATCCTATTCAGCATGAAATGGGACAACTTGTTGTGGCCAATTCACCACAGTCAACTTGCCATGGCCAGCTCGCTGTGGCCAATTCAGCATGGCCAATTTGTGATGGAACAATTCATCATGGCCAACTTACTGAAGGGCAACTCATTGTGGGAAAATTCAACAATTCAATTTAAATATTTAAATTTTAAAAAAATGTAATTCACTTTTCATTTTGTCCTCCCTTTTATATCCTTTCTTTAATTATCCTATTTCACCATTTCTTTGATACTAATGTAACTCTTGTCTTGCAGTGAGTTGTCCCATGGTGAGTTGGCTGTGCCGTGTTGTCCTATACCCTTCAGCAGAACACATATTGGATTTGGGTTTTGTTTGTAGCTTGGATTATGTTACATTACCTGGGCATATAGGCATCTAGGAATTTTCTGAGATTCATAGATTGCTGTTTGGTGTAGTTTACAATTATTAAGTCCCATAACTTCTGTAGGCACCCTTGGAAACCAATGTTTCTGGATAGTTTGTAAATTTTGGAACAAAACCAAGTTCTGTATTTATTTATATCTTCAGGCAGCACTACAATTAGTTCTTTCAGCAGGCAATCTATTACTGAACTTTGTGGGAACCTTGTATTTTCAGACTTGGAAGTTTCTATTAATGTAGCCTTTATATTAAAGTTGATTCTAGCTGACTTTCCTGTTTGGATTATCTGGGTGGGCTGATATCAGTCTTGCAAGTTTGAAAGTACAAAACTCCCCCGTCAATTTTAACTGCTTTAAATTTCTGTCTCTGAACCTTGGATGCAGGGGGTTCATGTCTCTCTTGTCTGATTGTTTCCTAGGCAGCAATACATCACAGCATTCTTTGCTTTCCTATCTCAGTCAAACTGTATTTAAAAAATCAGATTGTTCTCATGGCCTTTTCATGGTATAGTATCATCTCACTAGACAGGGCTTTACCAGATCACGCCAAGGGTCCTTTTTCCATATCATGACTGAGATCTAAAATACAGGACAAAAAGGGCCTCTGATAGATATAGCTATTTTGCTAATGAATAATCACATTTTGCTTCTATGCACATACAGAACATCCTGGATATAGCTTGCCTGTTAGGCAGGAGCTCCTTCTTTGTTTTGTTTTTTAAAAAATATATTCGCAAGTGGGCCTTTTCTATTTTTAAAATATGTTAATTCTGACATTTGATTAAATTGTGAGTGGCTTAAGGCTGCTCACTTTCCAAAGATTGCTAAACGTCAGTTGCATCTCTGGGAAGGAATATGGATTAGCAAATAGAAAGAGCTATACTTATAACTGAACGAATAGAATAGAATATTCTTAATATTCTTAAATGTTAAGAATATTGGAGAAAGGAAGGGGACTAGACAGGGCTGTCCATTGTCACCATTGCTGTTTGTTTTAACTTTGGAAATTTTGTTGATTAAAATTCGAGAATCACAGCAAATAAAAGGAATAGAAGTTAATAAAAAAGAATATAAATTAAGGGCTTTTGCAGATGACTTGGTTGTTACTTTATCTCAACCAATTGATTCTGTAACAGAGCTATTACAATTGATATATCAGTATGGACAAGTCTCGGGTTGCAAAATTAATAATAATAAGACTAAAATATTGCCTAAAAATATGACCAATTTGGACAAGGAGACCTTGGTTAGGTTGACAGATTTCGAGGTTGTTAATAAGGTAAAATATTTGGGGGTTATTTTATCTGTTTCTAATGCAAAATTGTATAAAAATAATTACGAAAGGCTGTGGGTCAAAATACAAAGAGATTTGGAAAATTGGGAGAAGCTGCAATTAACTCTTTTGGGGAGAATTGCAGCGATTAAAATGAATGTTCTGCCAAAGTGTCTTTTTTTATTTCAAATGATACCCATTTTAAAGAATGAGGTTAATTTAAATGAATGGCAGAAAGGTATCAATAAATTTATCTGGGCAGGGAAAAAACCAAGAGTAAAACTTAAAATTATACAAGATATTCGTGAGAGAGGTGGACTCAAGGTACCGAATTTGAAATTGTATTATGATGCTGCGGTTTTAACATTAATTAGTGATTGGGTTAATTTAACAAATGTAGAAGTACTCCTCTTGGAGGGTTGGGATTTACTTTTTGGATGGCATGCCTATTTAATTTTTAATAAAAAGGTTGATAGGGTTTTTAAATCTCATATTATAAGGATTTCTTTACTTCGGGTTTGGAAGAAATATTATAGAAGTGATTTTAAAATTCCACTATGGGCTATACCATGGCATGCGATAGAAGGGATAAGGAGAGGAGTCAAGATGGATAGTGTTTCTTATGCACAATTACTTAGATGGGATGGTAAAAACTGGCAATTAAAATCTTTGGAAGATTTAACACAAGAAAATATTATTTATTCATGGTTTCAGTATAGAAAAATAGTGGAGAGGTGGAAGATAGATTGTAATGTGGGTTTGCTTAGAGAAGATGAGAATTTGTTAAAACAAATAAAAGATCAAAGACGAACTCATATTAAGAGAATTTATGGGGTGTTAGTAGAATTGGATTCAGAAGCAGAATTAGTTAAAGAATGTATGGTTAAATGGGCACAAAATTTTGATGAACTGGTTCTATTAGATACTTGGGAGATTATTTGGGTGAGGAATGTTAAATTTACACAAGCCCAAAATTTAAGGGAAAATTTTTATAAAATGTTTTATAGATGGCACCTTGATCCACAAAAAATGTCTCGTATGTATCCTGACTTGCAGCCTAAATGTTGGAGATGTGGATGTTTGGATGCTACTTATTATCATATTGGTGGTCATGTAAAAATATAAAAGCTTTTTGGATTAAGATATGGTGGAATATTCAAAGAATTTTTAGAAGAAAGATAAAATTTACCCCACAATTGTTTTTGTTAGATATTGTTTCTGATTGTGATAGTAAAGAGATTATATTGATGTTAAATTTAAATTGATGTTAAATTTGCAAGAGTGGTTTTTAAAGTTTCTTATTTGGCAGAAATGGCAAAGATTTCGGCTTTCTTGAAAGATCAATCGCAAGAGAAGTACCTCCTGGTATGGAAAAAATGGATAGATTTTATACAATATAAGTTGGATATAAAAAAATATTATTTAGTTTTTGAATAACATATTTAAAATTTAAGATAATTTAAAGACATTTTTTTAATTTTTCTTTTTTTATTTGATTTTTTCTTTTTCTGTTTCTTTTTTTCTTCTTCTTGTATTTTTTTATATATATTGTTGTTAACTATTTTATAATTTGTTTAATTAATGTATTTAGATGGTTTATATGTGTCTTAAGATTTTTTTTAATTTTTTTTAATTAAGCTTGTATTCAGCTCTGGGAAGGTCGGGGGAGGGTAGGGGAGGGTTGGGAGGGTTTGGGGAAGGGAATTTTTTTGTAAAACTTAAAAATTTTCAATAAAAAAAAAGAATATTGGAGAAAGATGGGGTGGGGGTAAGGACAGGAATCAGTAAGTGCATTTGAAAAAAAATACATGGAATGCTAATTTCTTTCTTTATCTTGTTTATAATGTGAACTAAAGAATTAATACTTCTGGCACCACTGATGAAATTGCAAATATGGAAAAGTATTTGTGACAATGCATTTGCAATGCTATCTTGGGCTTGCATCATACAATATATTGACATTCTTTTAAAAGAAGGAAATCTCCTTTTTGAAGCAAGAGCCACTGTGTTACTTCAGCATGGAGACATCCATACTTATACTGTCACCCTGTGAGGTAGGACATGTTGCCACACTTATTTTTTTTACATATTTCTAAGACATGTAACTATTTGCATGATTTAGAATAGTTTCTAAACTTCTGTCCAAACAAATGAAACTTTAGGTTAATGTTTGGATAAACATATTCCCACCTCTTTTCCAGAGTTTTGCATTTTTTTTCTGAAAAGCCAAATAAATGTGTATACCCAGCAGTTTAGCACGCAAGTAACGCTTGTCTAAGCAAGCCTAAATTCACTTCATTTCCCAACTCAGTATAATTAATGAAGAATCCAGAAAAGGGAACCATAAATAATACAGAGTGACTGATCAATATTTTGTTTGATCTAATCAAGTATCTTTCAAGTGATTTCTACAGCATTTGTTTATCTTAATAATGATTTATGGGAAAATCCATCAGATGAGGATCTAAGGTAGATTTTGGAATCAGTTTACTTGACTATCCAAAAAGGCATGTTGTTTCAAAGAATGAGCTGAATTAGGAACATCCATGTATTTTACTTATTATACCTATTTTTCAGTTGATTCTCTATTAACCTGAAAAAAATGTTTTCGGGCTGAATGAGTGAGCTACCTAAAATAATGTAAACTTTTTCACTCCATGCAAATATGAAAAAAAAAAAACCAGGCTGCTTTAAAGTATGTTGGAGATATGGTATGCTTGCAAGAGATCTCAAGCACTTGTCCAAAATTATTTTCAAAGCATGTTTAGCCTACATATTTTATAGCTTATTTTCTTTTAGAAAGTGAGGAAGAATCGTATCACCTTGTCTTGTTATTGATTGAAGTGAATTGGCTTTAGACGCCAAGAGCCCTTTCATTTACATTCCAATGAAGTACCTCTTTCTGTACTGGCACAGCCCCATTCTATTTTAAATGAAATAGAAAAACATCAAAAAACAAAAGGGGGAAGAGTATTAGACCATATATATTATTAAATATTGCTAATATTATTAGTCCCAAAGATAAAGTTTTAATGGCTATATGAGATTGTGGCACATCAGGCATTAACATCCTAAACGTCTTTATACCTGAGTACTTAAAGAACTGCCTTACGAACCTGGTTGGTCATTAAAATGTGGAGGAAAGGTGTTCTCAAGAATTACTCTGCTATAGATACATATTTATCTACAATGTAGGAAAGGCTCTTCTCTGGGCTTGTACGATGATAGGGGATAAATGTTCTCATAAGACCCATTTAATCCATAAAAGAATCTTTTAAATTAGTATTTTCTTTACATTTTCTAAAGATGTTCTTATTTAGTATATGTTACTGTATATGTACCAGGTAATGGTACTGTATGTATGTATTTTTCTACTATATATCTCTATTGCTTTGTAATTTTCCATATGAATTTCATGATATAAGAATATTGGAGAAATATGGGATAATTAGGATAAGGACAGGAATCAGTAAGTGCATTTGAAAAAAATACATTGAATGCTAATTTCTTTCTTTACCTTGTTTATAATGTGAATAACCAAGATCTTGGTTATTATTTATAAAGTTATTATTCATAGAGCTCTGCATGGCACAAAGAAGGTTATTTAAATGACCACCTAGCTATAAAATAAATTATAATGGTAAATTAGTGTATCAGAAGGAGTTGATCAAGAAATCTTTTTTAGATTATTATCAAAAATTATATAAGAGTACTAAAGTACAAACTTTAGATATAAATAATTACTTAAGTGAGGCCAACTTCCCTAAATTAACAGAAGATCAGAAACAAGAAATTAATGGTCTAATTACTAATGAGGAAATTGTGACAGTTATTAAGCAATTAAAATTAGGTAAAGCACCGGGTACGGATGGTTTGACATCCATTTATTATAAAACCTTGGTAGAAGAAATGATTCAACCTTTATGTGAGCTCTTCAATAATATACTACAGGGTTCAGAGATTCCTCCGTCATGGCATAGAGCTTTTATATCTTTGATCCCAAAAGAGGATCAAGATCTCACTTTACCAAAGAATTATAGTCCTATATCTCTTTTAAATGTAGATTATAAGATTTTTGCAAAAATTTTAGCTAATAGGCTTATGAGGGTTTTGCATCAGCTTATACATAAGGACCAACTGGGTTTTATAACTGGTAGGTATATGAAGAACAATGTTAGACAAATTATTAATTTATTAGAATATTTAGATAAGAATAACCAAATTTCTGCAGGGCTGATATTTCTAGATGCTGAAAAAGCTTTTGATCAATTGAACTGGCAGTTTATGTTAAGATTAATTGAGGAAATGAACTTTGGAGAAAAAATATCACAAGCTTTTGGTGCTATATATCAAAAACAAACAGCACAACTTATAGTTAATGGGGGTTTGTCAGAGGTTTTTACAATAGAAAAAGGCACAAGACAGGGATGTCCACTATCACCGTTACTGTTTGTTTTAACTTTGGAAATTTTGCTGATCAAAATTCGAGAGTCGCAGGAAATAAAAGGAATAGAAGTTAATAGACAAGAATACAAATTAAGAGCTTTTGCAGATGACTTGGTGGTTACTTTGTCTCAACCTACCTATTCTGTAGCAAATTTATTACAACTGATTTACCAATATGGACAGGTTTCGGGTTTTAAAATTAATAACAATAAGACTAAAATATTATCTAAAAATATGACTAATTTGGATAAGCAGATTTTGGTTAATCTGACAGACTTTGAAGTTGTTAACAAGATAAAATATCTGGGGGTTACCCTATCTGTTTCTAATGTGAAATTGTATAAAAACAATTATGAAAGGCTGTGGGTCAGGGTACAAAAAGATTTGAAAAATTGGGAGAACTTACAGTTATCTCTCATGGGAAGAATTGCAGTGATTAAAATGAATGTCCTGCCAAAATTTCTCTTTTTATTTCAAATGTTACCTATTTTAAAGAATGAGGTCAACTTAAATGAATGGCAGAAAGGTATTAATAAATTTATTTGGGCAGGGAAAAAACCAAGGGTAAAGCTTAAAATTATGCAAGACTTCCGTGAGAGAGGCGGACTCAAGGTATACTATGATTCTGTGGCTTTAACACTAATTAGTGATTGGGTTAATTTAACAAATGTAGAAATACTCCATTTGGAGGGTTGGGATTTACTTTTTGGATGGCATGCCTATTTAATTTTTAATAAAAAAGTGGACCGGGTTTTTAAATCTCATATTATAAGGATTTCTTTACTTCGGGTTTGGAGGAAATATTATAAAAGTGACTTTAAAATACCATTATGGGCTATACCTGGGCATGCGATAGAGGGGATAAGGAGAGGAGTTAAGATGGATTGTGTTTCTTATGCACAATTACTCAGATGGGATGGTAAAAATTGGCAGTTAAAATCTTTGGAAGATTTAGTATATGAAAATCTTACATATTCATGGTTCCAGTATAGACAAATAGTGGATAGATGGAAGATAGATTGTAATATGGGTTTGCTTAGAGAAGATGAAAATCTTTTTAAACAAGTAAAAGATCAAAGGCGAACTCATATCAAGAGAATTTATGGGGTACTAGTAGAACTGGATTCAGAACCAGAACTGATTAAAGAATGTATGATTAAATGGGCACAAAATTTTGGTGAACCAGTCCTACTAGATACCTGGGAAACCATCTGGGTGAGGAATGTTAAATTTACACAAGCCCAGAATCTAAGGGAAAATTTTTACAAAATGTTTTATAGATGGCACCTTGATCCACAAAAAATGTCTCGTATGTATCCTGACTTACAGCCTAAATGTTGGAGATGTGGTTGTTTGGATGCTACTTATTATCATATTTGGTGGTTGTGTAAAAATATAAAAGCTTTTTGGATTAAGATATGGTGGAATATTCAAAGAATTTTTAGCAGGAGGGTAAAATTTACCCCACAATTGTTTTTGTTGGGTATTGTTACTGATTGTGATGCTAAGGAGGTTACATTGATGTTAAATTTAATCACAGCCGCAAGGCTGTTAGTAGGGCAATATTGGAAGAAGGAATCTTTGCCTACTTTGCAAGAGTGGTTTTTAAAGTTTCTTATTTGGCAGAAATGGCAAAGATTTCGGCTTTCTTGAAAGATCAATCGCAAGAGAAGTACCTCCTGGTATGGAAAAAATGGATAGATTTTATACAATATAAGTTGGATATAAAAAAATATTATTTAGTTTTTGAATAACATATTTAAAATTTAAGATAATTTAAAGACATTTTTTTAATTTTTCTTTTTTTATTTGATTTTTTCTTTTTCTGTTTCTTTTTTTCTTCTTCTTGTATTTTTTTATATATATTGTTGTTAACTATTTTATAATTTGTTTAATTAATGTATTTAGATGGTTTATATGTGTCTTAAGATTTTTTTTAATTTTTTTTAATTAAGCTTGTATTCAGCTCTGGGAAGGTCGGGGGAGGGTAGGGGAGGGTTGGGAGGGTTTGGGGAAGGGAATTTTTTTGTAAAACTTAAAAATTTTCAATAAAAAAAAAGAATATTGGAGAAAGATGGGGTGGGGGTAAGGACAGGAATCAGTAAGTGCATTTGAAAAAAAATACATGGAATGCTAATTTCTTTCTTTATCTTGTTTATAATGTGAACTAAAGAATTAATACTTCTGGCACCACTGATGAAATTGCAAATATGGAAAAGTATTTGTGACAATGCATTTGCAATGCTATCTTGGGCTTGCATCATACAATATATTGACATTCTTTTAAAAGAAGGAAATCTCCTTTTTGAAGCAAGAGCCACTGTGTTACTTCAGCATGGAGACATCCATACTTATACTGTCACCCTGTGAGGTAGGACATGTTGCCACACTTATTTTTTTTACATATTTCTAAGACATGTAACTATTTGCATGATTTAGAATAGTTTCTAAACTTCTGTCCAAACAAATGAAACTTTAGGTTAATGTTTGGATAAACATATTCCCACCTCTTTTCCAGAGTTTTGCATTTTTTTTCTGAAAAGCCAAATAAATGTGTATACCCAGCAGTTTAGCACGCAAGTAACGCTTGTCTAAGCAAGCCTAAATTCACTTCATTTCCCAACTCAGTATAATTAATGAAGAATCCAGAAAAGGGAACCATAAATAATACAGAGTGACTGATCAATATTTTGTTTGATCTAATCAAGTATCTTTCAAGTGATTTCTACAGCATTTGTTTATCTTAAGAATGATTTATGGGAAAATCCATCAGATGAGGATCTAAGGTAGATTTTGGAATCAGTTTACTTGACTATCCAAAAAGGCATGTTGTTTCAAAGAATGAGCTGAATTAGGAACATCCATGTATTTTACTTATTATACCTATTTTTCAGTTGATTCTCTATTAACCTGAAAAAAATGTTTTCGGGCTGAATGAGTGAGCTACCTAAAATAATGTAAACTTTTTCACTCCATGCAAATATGAAAAAAAAAAAACCAGGCTGCTTTAAAGTATGTTGGAGATATGGTATGCTTGCAAGAGATCTCAAGCACTTGTCCAAAATTATTTTCAAAGCATGTTTAGCCTACATATTTTATAGCTTATTTTCTTTTAGAAAGTGAGGAAGAATCGTATCACCTTGTCTTGTTATTGATTGAAGTGAATTGGCTTTAGACGCCAAGAGCCCTTTCATTTACATTCCAATGAAGTACCTCTTTCTGTACTGGCACAGCCCCATTCTATTTTAAATGAAATAGAAAAACATCAAAAAACAAAAGGGGGAAGAGTATTAGACCATATATATTATTAAATATTGCTAATATTATTAGTCCCAAAGATAAAGTTTTAATGGCTATATGAGATTGTGGCACATCAGGCATTAACATCCTAAACGTCTTTATACCTGAGTACTTAAAGAACTGCCTTACGAACCTGGTTGGTCATTAAAATGTGGAGGAAAGGTGTTCTCAAGAATTACTCTGCTATAGATACATATTTATCTACAATGTAGGAAAGGCTCTTCTCTGGGCTTGTACGATGATAGGGGATAAATGTTCTCATAAGACCCATTTAATCCATAAAAGAATCTTTTAAATTAGTATTTTCTTTACATTTTCTAAAGATGTTCTTATTTAGTATATGTTACTGTATATGTACCAGGTAATGGTACTGTATGTATGTATTTTTCTACTATATATCTCTATTGCTTTGTAATTTTCCATATGAATTTCATGATATAAGAATATTGGAGAAATATGGGATAATTAGGATAAGGACAGGAATCAGTAAGTGCATTTGAAAAAAATACATTGAATGCTAATTTCTTTCTTTACCTTGTTTATAATGTGAATAACCAAGATCTTGGTTATTATTTATAAAGTTATTATTCATAGAGCTCTGCATGGCACAAAGAAGGTTATTTAAATGACCACCTAGCTATAAAATAAATTATAATGGTAAATTAGTGTATCAGAAGGAGTTGATCAAGAAATCTTTTTTAGATTATTATCAAAAATTATATAAGAGTACTAAAGTACAAACTTTAGATATAAATAATTACTTAAGTGAGGCCAACTTCCCTAAATTAACAGAAGATCAGAAACAAGAAATTAATGGTCTAATTACTAATGAGGAAATTGTGACAGTTATTAAGCAATTAAAATTAGGTAAAGCACCGGGTACGGATGGTTTGACATCCATTTATTATAAAACCTTGGTAGAAGAAATGATTCAACCTTTATGTGAGCTCTTCAATAATATACTACAGGGTTCAGAGATTCCTCCGTCATGGCATAGAGCTTTTATATCTTTGATCCCAAAAGAGGATCAAGATCTCACTTTACCAAAGAATTATAGTCCTATATCTCTTTTAAATGTAGATTATAAGATTTTTGCAAAAATTTTAGCTAATAGGCTTATGAGGGTTTTGCATCAGCTTATACATAAGGACCAACTGGGTTTTATAACTGGTAGGTATATGAAGAACAATGTTAGACAAATTATTAATTTATTAGAATATTTAGATAAGAATAACCAAATTTCTGCAGGGCTGATATTTCTAGATGCTGAAAAAGCTTTTGATCAATTGAACTGGCAGTTTATGTTAAGATTAATTGAGGAAATGAACTTTGGAGAAAAAATATCACAAGCTTTTGGTGCTATATATCAAAAACAAACAGCACAACTTATAGTTAATGGGGGTTTGTCAGAGGTTTTTACAATAGAAAAAGGCACAAGACAGGGATGTCCACTATCACCGTTACTGTTTGTTTTAACTTTGGAAATTTTGCTGATCAAAATTCGAGAGTCGCAGGAAATAAAAGGAATAGAAGTTAATAGACAAGAATACAAATTAAGAGCTTTTGCAGATGACTTGGTGGTTACTTTGTCTCAACCTACCTATTCTGTAGCAAATTTATTACAACTGATTTACCAATATGGACAGGTTTCGGGTTTTAAAATTAATAACAATAAGACTAAAATATTATCTAAAAATATGACTAATTTGGATAAGCAGATTTTGGTTAATCTGACAGACTTTGAAGTTGTTAACAAGATAAAATATCTGGGGGTTACCCTATCTGTTTCTAATGTGAAATTGTATAAAAACAATTATGAAAGGCTGTGGGTCAGGGTACAAAAAGATTTGAAAAATTGGGAGAACTTACAGTTATCTCTCATGGGAAGAATTGCAGTGATTAAAATGAATGTCCTGCCAAAATTTCTCTTTTTATTTCAAATGTTACCTATTTTAAAGAATGAGGTCAACTTAAATGAATGGCAGAAAGGTATTAATAAATTTATTTGGGCAGGGAAAAAACCAAGGGTAAAGCTTAAAATTATGCAAGACTTCCGTGAGAGAGGCGGACTCAAGGTATACTATGATTCTGTGGCTTTAACACTAATTAGTGATTGGGTTAATTTAACAAATGTAGAAATACTCCATTTGGAGGGTTGGGATTTACTTTTTGGATGGCATGCCTATTTAATTTTTAATAAAAAAGTGGACCGGGTTTTTAAATCTCATATTATAAGGATTTCTTTACTTCGGGTTTGGAGGAAATATTATAAAAGTGACTTTAAAATACCATTATGGGCTATACCTGGGCATGCGATAGAGGGGATAAGGAGAGGAGTTAAGATGGATTGTGTTTCTTATGCACAATTACTCAGATGGGATGGTAAAAATTGGCAGTTAAAATCTTTGGAAGATTTAGTATATGAAAATCTTACATATTCATGGTTCCAGTATAGACAAATAGTGGATAGATGGAAGATAGATTGTAATATGGGTTTGCTTAGAGAAGATGAAAATCTTTTTAAACAAGTAAAAGATCAAAGGCGAACTCATATCAAGAGAATTTATGGGGTACTAGTAGAACTGGATTCAGAACCAGAACTGATTAAAGAATGTATGATTAAATGGGCACAAAATTTTGGTGAACCAGTCCTACTAGATACCTGGGAAACCATCTGGGTGAGGAATGTTAAATTTACACAAGCCCAGAATCTAAGGGAAAATTTTTACAAAATGTTTTATAGATGGCACCTTGATCCACAAAAAATGTCTCGTATGTATCCTGACTTACAGCCTAAATGTTGGAGATGTGGTTGTTTGGATGCTACTTATTATCATATTTGGTGGTTGTGTAAAAATATAAAAGCTTTTTGGATTAAGATATGGTGGAATATTCAAAGAATTTTTAGCAGGAGGGTAAAATTTACCCCACAATTGTTTTTGTTGGGTATTGTTACTGATTGTGATGCTAAGGAGGTTACATTGATGTTAAATTTAATCACAGCCGCAAGGCTGTTAGTAGGGCAATATTGGAAGAAGGAATCTTTGCCTACTTTGCAAGAGTGGTTTCTTAAAATTTTTTATTTGGCGGAAATGGCAAAGATTTCGGCTTTCTTAAAGGAGCAATCGCAAGAGAAATTCTTTGCGGTATGGGAAAAATGGATAAATTTTATACAATATAAATTGGATATAAAAAATATTATTTAGCTTTTTAATAACTTGTATATAAATTTCAATATTTTATAGATTGTACTTTTTTATATCTCTTTTCTTCTTTCTTTTTTTTCTTTTTTTATTAGTTCTTTTTCTTTTAAGTACTTTTTTTAATATTTATGCTTTTTTTACATATATCTTATTGTTAATTACTTTATAAGTTGTTTATGTAAGGTATTTAGATATATTTATGATTTATACTTTTTTAATTTTTTTAAGATTCTTAAAAATTTTAATTAAGCCTATATTCAGCTCTGGGAAGGTCGGGGGGGATGGAGAGGGAGGGTTAGGGTGGGTGGGTCAGGGTTGTTTTTTTGTTTTTTGCTTTTTGTAAAAATATTTTAAAATTTTTTAATAAAAAAAAAATGACCACCTAGCTCAGATTATGCCTGCTCATCCAACTAGATCCCGCAGGCATTCTCTGAGCCTTGCAATGATATGTGATTGGGTGAATATTAGCCCTTTTATATACGTGGACTGCATGTAACACAGTAGAAAGGGCAGGGTTTTAATTGTCCAGTCACATCAGGTGGTGGGATTCAAATATGTGAATAACTGGTTCTCTGTGTGGATGCCGCTTCTGGAAATTCAATCTGGGCCTGGGCAACAAAAAAATAGCTACCAGTTCTGCCAAAGTGGTGCGAATAGGCTGAATCCCAGCACTGGTCACATCCATCATTTTAAAGTCAGTGACTAGTATAACTGCAGGTGCCTGAGTTTGTCAGAGAATAATTGATCATTATTTTATTTCATTTTTGAAGCTGTAGTAAAGAAAATTATTATTGGGAACAGTTGAACAATGTAATTTCTTTTTATATCAAATCTCAAAATTTGTTAACTTTCCAATAATATTTACCCCTTGTATAAACTACTTTAATTTTTGGCAAAGACCATAAGAGGGGAAAAAAATCACTGGCCAAAAAAACTCTGGCTATAAATACTGGCAGTGTAATCTCAAATGCTAATTCATCCATATATTATCTTTCCTTCCTGCTAACAAACACTGTCTACAGCAGTGGTTCTCAACCTGTGGGTTGGGACCCCATTTGGGGTCGAATGATTCTAGTGATATTACAGTAATGAATCTGAAGAGTAACATGACACAAAACAATTAGATTGCTAATTCCAAATGCTTCAGAGGAATATGGGGAAGAGCAGGCTGAGGCAAGCCAGGGCCTTTCAGGATTGGGACAGGATGAACATAAGAGACAGAGCTCAGGTAATGAGCAAGGACCAGCCTCTCCTGATCCTAGAGCACGGAGAGTGGAGAGAAGGAGGGTGCAATGCAGGCAGGCTCAACTACTCGGGAGGAGAGCACCCAACCCCTCTCCACATGGCACACCTGGAAACTGACACTTAAGGAGATGCTGTGGGGAGGGGCATTTGTTAGGAACAAATACTGAATGGTTGGAGTTTTGTGTGTCATTGCTGATCTTGGAAACAACTCTCTGATCTCTTGTTCTGTGTTGTGATTTCTGCTTGGAAACCCTGAAACTCTGACCATTGGATCGGCTGACAAACTTGATTTGGTGTTCAAGGACCTCAGATTGAATTTTGGCTTCTCTTCTGAAACTGCTCAGGCAAGCTTGTATTTCCACAGACTCCTTAGATTTTGGATGTTATCTACGTGGCCTTGAGTAAATTACTCTTCTAATCTAATTATGTGTGAGTCGAAATCTGAAGGAGGACAGCTTGTTCCATACAGACATGTTCCCTGTCTGAAGAATTGAAAACTTGTGAAAACTTGTAGCCAGAGGCTGCTGAAGGTGTGTGTCTTACTTTATTCTACAGCTTGCAAAAACGTGGAAGCATTTGGGGGAAATTGGAGCAAATAAAGGGTGGTTTGAACTGCCAGTTGACTATTTTGCCTCTGTACCATGCCCTGGGTCACCACAGAACTAGAGCTACCTAAAACATTAAGATAGGTCCACCTGTGTTCCATTGCAGTCTTCTAAAACCCGAAGTAACCGCGCCTTTATGTCCAGTGGGGCCCCCAAAGCCACAACCCTTCATGGTTGAAGGTGAACAACATTTTTAAATTAAAAGATCCTTGATTCTTGAAAATACCATGAAACAACACAATATCTCATAGCATGGAAGGACCTCCCCACTTCCCAAAATGAGTGGAGTCACAAGAAACATGTTAGAAGCCCTGGACTGCTCAAACATTTCCATGCTCTTTACCCAGATAAACCTAACTAACTGTATTATTTTTCTCTCTCCTCTTTATTGTTTTACTCTGCTCCAGGGCAGATCCTGCCTGCTTTCTCTTGATTTCACTAACTCTAAATAAAGGTTCCTGTTGAAATGATGCCAGTTTCAAGAGTTCTACTTTATTGAGAGACTCAGCTGAGGCAGGGCCTTACACAGCTATATCTTTAAAGTAATGTGCAATTCAGTCTTGATAATTCTCCTTTCATAACTAAAATAATATTCATTCTAAATAAAAATTTCTAAGTAATATTTCTTTTTATATTTTGAATAGTATTTTTTTAAAAAAATAATCAAATTGGATTTTTTTAATTTTTGGAATGCTTCACATCATCTGTTAAATATTGAATAGCTTTCAATCTTAGTAGATAAATGATTTAAAGTTATTTTCCACAGCATCTTGGATCATGTATACTTTTATTTATCTTTATTGCCCTTCCTGTTTAAAGTGATCTTTCTTCACAAGCTACAGCCTTCACAGTGCTGTTTCAGTTGAGTATATACCTTAATACAGAAAAAAAGGTAGTTCTGTATTTTTGAAAAACTCCAATTCCATCAACTTCTTGAAGGCCATAAGTTTCTACTCCTTCTCTGTTTTATGCTTTGTAATCCTCTTTAAATAAGTATTTAAATAATTATTTAGGAGTCATATCAGAGTTTCTTGATAATACTAATGTGAAAAGTTCCATAAGTGTGTTTTATGCCAATATTTTTTATCTCTCTTTGTGATAATCCTGAATTGTTATCAAAAACTTAGAAGTTAATCCTATTAAGTCCCACTTGTAAATAAACGACTTTGAAATAAACAATATTTGTTATCAGGCCTGCAATTAGATATATGAAACACTGATCTTAAGTGGCAAATGCTGAAAAAAGTAGCAATGCTACCTAATGGAAGACAGAGCTTCCTTTGAATGGCTACAGGTCCTCTATCATCTATTCTATCCTTAGTCTTGAAGATTGTTGTTGTTAGTTGCGAAGTCGTGTCTGACCCATCGCAACCCCATGGACAATGTTCCTCCAGGTCTTCCTGTCCTCTACCATCTTCTGGAGTCCATTTAAGCTCACTCCTACTGCTTCAGTAACTCCATCCAGCCACTCATTCTCTGTTGACCCCTTCTTCTATTGTCCTCAATCTTTCCCAGCATTAGGCTCTTCTCCAGTGAGTCCTTCCTTCTCATTAGGTGGCCAAAGTATTTGAGTTTCAGCTTCAGGATCAAGCCTTCTAAAGAGCAGTCTCTTCTAAGCCTGACTGGTTTGATTGCCTTGCAGTCCAGGGGACTCACAGGAGTCTTTTTCAGCACTATAGTTCAAAGGCCTCAATTCTTTGGTGCTCAGCCTTTCTTATGGTCCAACTTTCACAACCATACATTGCAACTGGGAAAACCATGGCCTTGACTATATGCACTTTTGTTGGCAGGGTGATGTCTCTGCTTTTTAGTATGCTGTCTAGATTTGCCATAGCTTTCCTCCCCAGGAGCAAGCGTCTTTTAATTTCTTGGCTGCAGTCCCCATCTGCGATGATCTTGGAGCCCAGGAAAATAAAATATTTCACTACCTCCATTTCTTTCCCATCTATTTTCCAGGAATTGAGAGGGCCGGATGCCATGATCTTGGTTTTCTTAATGTTGAGTTTCAAGCCAACTTTTGCACTCTCCTTCTTCACCCGCATCAAGAGGCCCTTTAGTTCCTCTTCACTTTCTGCCATTAGAATGGTATCATCTGCATATCTTAGGTTTTTGATATTTCTCCCGGCAATCTTAATTCCAAATTTGAGCCAACTTTTAGCCCTATGGACAGTACCAAAAGGTCTTGAAGATAGCACTCCAGTATTGAAGTCAGGTTCAATGATAAATTTAAGAGTCTTTTGTGGATGAAAGGAAAAGAAGACCCCAAAGAACATCAGCCCTGCTATGTTTACCAGATCAGGAAATCAACTTCACAGGAATACTAAAGCTACTTATATTGAGATGGGCTGTAATTAACACTCTTGCCAGTCTGATTGCATCTTACCTTCTGTTTCTTATACTCCAGTGAATTAGTATTTGAGCTGCTTCTGAATGTTATCTGATATATATTTTTAAAAAAATCAGCTCCTTTTGCCTAGGTGAGAGTCTCTTCATAGGCCTGTCAAAGTCATCTTTCTTACTCTCCACAAATAATAATAAAATATAGAATGCAAGTGTTGGCGGTATCTTAAAAATCATCTAATACAATAACTAGCCAAAAGTGAGACTCTATTCCTATTGATAACATGGCCATTCAACCTCAGTTTAAATATTCAACAAAGGGTAGTCTGTTACCTTTAATCTCATTTTGACAGCTCTACTGTTAGAAAATTGATGTTTATCTTCTTTATAATTAGATCCATTGTCCTGTTTTCTGGAAGAACTTGTAGAGGACATAGAGAGTGTCCTTGAAGGACAGTGGGAAAATCATTACCAAGGAAATGATCAGGCAAATGTTGTTTAAGTCCACTCCAAGAAGCTTGAGAACATGTCTCATTTGATAAAGAGAGAAGTACATTCAGATTTGAATAATTCTGTTACTGTAGCTGTTCTAATAAAAGTAATTTTAGGCCAATATGACATTAGTCTGGTCTATCCTGTATAGCTGACACAACTCTGATGATTCTACTTTGCTCTCTACATGATAGTCTTTATATTTGAGCACAGTTATCATTTCTCCTCTCCTCAGTCTTCTCTTCTTCATTAAAATATACCCAGTAATTCCTCATAAGATTTCCTTCCAGATTCCTCATAAACTTAGTGCTTTCCTTCATTTTGTCAATATCCTTCCTAAATTGCGGTGATTAAAATTAGATGCAGAATTTTAGTGAAATCTTACTAAAGCAGAATAGGGAAGAAAAAATAGTTAATTGTGACACTACATTTCCACACTATAGTTGAAATGCAGCCTGCATTGCATTTTTTTTTGTTTTCTTGCCTTTTTTTGCAGTTTTATCACACCTTTGTCTTATGTTCAACCTGTAATTTATGAAAACACCCATATGCTTTTTACATGTACTGTTCTCCACCCATGCCCTTGTTTTTCCTACCCAAACTATCAGGTTCTCTAGCCTGATAAAGTTTGAATATCTTTGCTCTAAAAGTTTGGCTATGCTTCTATGGAGACTAGAAATTTGAAAATTATATTTCTAACATTTTATCCAAACCATTATGTATTTTTGTATTGACAGTCTTGCTGGTTTATGCCCATTGTTCCAGTGTTTGAAGATCCATCTGAATCTCAACACTGTCCTCTATCTCACAGAATTCTAGGGTTCCATAAAAAAATGATGAGAGTCTGTGAGAGACTAAGGGGAAGAAGGTAAGGGGAAGTACGTATACTCAAACACAGTCAGTGCTCCATTGCCTCTTGTTCAGAGGCTCCAGAATTAAAAACAAACAAAAACTAACAGGTTCTATAGCTCAAGAAAGTTTTAATATCCTTGCTCTAAAAGTTTTGATATGCTTTAATGGAAACTAGAAATTTGAAAATTATATTTCTAACATTTCATCTAAACCAGGAGTGTCAAACTGCCAGCCTGTGGGTTGGGTGTGTCACACCAAAACCGCACCCATCCCATTGCTGGCAATGGGAAAAAAGTTGTGATATGTTGCGATACATCACGTGAAGTTGCGAGTTTGACACCCGTGATCATTCTAAACCATTATGTTCAATAGCACAGCACCTAGAATGAGTCCTGCAATATATTACTCAATGCTTTCTATCAAATTGACACCAAATAATTATGTGTACTGATTTGTTACAGTTGTTCAGCTAGTTCTAAATTACTTTAATGATAGCATAGCCACCTCATATTTTGCCATTTCTTTGCCATTTCTTCACAGTGAGATACTGTGAGAATGCTTTGCTGAGGTCAGAATAGATTATTCTTCAGATTTCCAGGGCTCAACTAAGATGGTCATTTTAGCAAAAAGAGAAAATCATTTTGGTTTGGTGTGACTAATTCTTGATAAATTCATGCTTGTTCTGCTAAGCAATGCATTCTATATGCTCTAAAATGACTATTTAATAATTTCTTCCAGAATTTGCTGTTTGATTTTTAATCTGATTAGTCTAAAGTTACACGAATCTTTACCTTTTTGAAATTTGGGAAGAATGCTTGCTGTTCTCCAGTTCTGAAAAATTATATTTATAATTCTTGATTTCTGAAAGATCACTGAAAGGGATTCAATTTTATCTTTAACCTCAGACTTCAAACAAGTTACAGCCAACTTTTGCAATATTTATTTTCCTGGTCATATTTAGAACTAATAGAAGTACTAGTTAATAATACCATTTTTTTTCTTCAATGTTTATTTACTGGTTCTGACCATTCCTTTTAATTCATTGGTTTAGCCGACTCTTTTGCAATGTAAACATATTCTTATGACAATGAAATGAAGACAGTCACTCTTGAAAGGAAAATTGTTCTGTTTAGAATAGCAAATAAAGCAAAGACATGACAGTACTAAAGTTCTTGCCACTACATATAAGCAGCAGACTAGGCCAGATAGTCAAGGGTTGAAATCTGATAATGCCATCTTTGCCAGAATGATTAAGAAGAAATTTCTTTTTTTAATGTTGTATTTCTATTTCTATTTCTGTCTCAGTTCTATTCCTTATTTATAATTCCCAACAATTTTTTTTTGATTTTGGATACCATCATTAACTGTTATTGGATCTGCAGGAAGCCTTTTTGTGATATCTCCACAAAGAGGCTAGCAGATGTTCTATTACTGTAAAATAACATAATGCATTTTTTTCTTTCTTAAAATCATTTAATTAGGAACTGTTTTGGATCTGTGCAGTGTATTAAATATTTTGTCACTCTACAAAAATTAATAGATCATCAGAGTGACTTATTAACTCATTTTCCTAACTACAAGCTGTTAAGAAATGTAAGCATTTAGAGGATAAAAGGAGAGATTAACTATTAATGCAATGTGCCTCCAACATTTGACACCTACTTAG
The DNA here is from genome assembly GCF_016545835.1 of Crotalus tigris. Lineage (NCBI taxonomy): Eukaryota > Metazoa > Chordata > Lepidosauria > Squamata > Viperidae > Crotalus > Crotalus tigris. The sequence continues at coordinate 1,358,134 of NW_024096545.1, read as the reverse complement.
CATGACCATTATCTACCATAGCCTACACAATTTATTCTTCATGCTTCCACTGTATTACTTCAGCACCATATGGCCATGCTTGTTTTTCTTCAAATAATTTCCACATAAACAGCTGGTAAATTGTTTTCATTGTAACATGGCACATATTTTCTGAGACAGTTAGGAAGGATTGATGTAGCTTTAGTTGCTTCCATGCGTCTCAGATCAGCATTGTAAGAAAATTTCAAAAGCTTCCATATATTTTTATTTTATCTTTTGATTTTTTTTTAAAAAAATCATCATATATCCTTAGATGTACAAAGACAGTTTGATATGTGCAAATTTTGTAGAAAAGGCCTCCAAACTATTAACCAAAGCTAACGAAACTGGAGATATATTCTTTTGAATTTCTATTTATTTAAGATCATATTTCTTTAATAGTTCAAAAATAAACATGGATATGAATTATTGGATTCATGTGAGATTGTGAATCAGGAACACATCCAACAGATTTGCAGTGGTAACTTTTCTATATCACCACACCAATTTTGAAAGGAGGCAGCCTTTCCAATTGGAAACATCCCAAGGACTTTTAGGAATCTAATAGCTCTTATAAGAGGCAACCCAAACCAACCTAACACTGTCTCAAAGGAGAGTAATTGCATATATCTCAATTGAAAATGGTCTCATCATGAAGAGAAAATTAAAATTAATTTCATGCAGAAAGATTTTCTGGCATCCTTTTTTTCTGTCAATTTTTATTCAATTTGATGAAGGAAACTTTGCTTTGGAAACTTCTTTCAAAGGAAAAGAACATTTTTAATGAAATGATCATAAAACAAATGTAGCATTTCTGATTTATATAGCATGAAGTATCACTGGCAATTCCAATACTCAGAAGAGGTTACTGAGCATACAGGGCACATATGTAGAAGCTTTTTCTATTACTTTTTAGGGCTTTCTGGAAACATTTGAATTCATGCACACAGGCATGAATTTACCTGGTAGTAAATAAGTAAAAGGGGGAATGTTCTTTGCTCCATAGAACAACCTAAGACAGGAATTTGCTTGAAGCCCTGAAGATACAAAGTGTGTTTCCAAATCCTTATTCAACTATATTATTAGGTGCTTTAAATTTTCTTTAGATTTTTTTTTTTTGTGTGTGTGTGTGTGTGAGAGAGAGAGAGAGAGAGAGAGAGGGAGAGAGGGAAGAGGGAGAGAGAGAGAGAGAGAGAGAGAGAGAGGGAGAGGGAGAAAGAGAGAAGAGTGATGGTGGTTTTGCACTTGATCTATTATTTAGAAGTGATAGACAGGACTTTTATTCATGTTACATATATCTCAGACATTTTGTCATGTCCTAAGCTGAGTTACTTCATTAGGGATTTACATGAAGTGAGGAAGGCTGCTGAAGAAACTATTGTGCAATAAAAGATAGGGTGTTCCCTATGCAACCCTCAGCTTCTTATAACTAAGATAAGCTTAGGAATCCTTTATATTGACCCATGAGAATAGCATCAGGATTTTTCCTCTTTTGGAAGATTATTCTCTTTCAAATAAATAAGATGAAAATGGTTTAATATATGAATAGTAAATATTTGATATAGCACTAGTTGATATACTTACAGCTGAGGTAATGTCACAGTTCTTTCTGCTTCTGGGATTCACAAAGTAATCAAATCAAGTATAGTTAGAGATCCTGAAGATTTGAAGAGACTTAAATGCACCAATTATCTATAGTAACAACATGCATTTCTTGTTGCTTAATATGAAACACTTCCATATGTTGTTGATAGATGAGGGATTAGCAGTGATGATTATTTGGATTTCTCACAAAATCTCAATTGGGGAAAAAAAAAACCCTCATCTCTGCTCACTTGGTGGCACTATTCACACATGTACCAGTGTCTCTTGGGATAGCACTACTATGGTTGATAATGCAGTTTTAAGTGTTTGTGATCAGAAAATAATATTCTTTAATTATCAGAATTAATTCTGTACTCATCAAGCCATCATTAATGCATGTGCAAAATAATATCATACAATTCAGAAAACAATTGTCCTATCAATTAAGCTATGAAGTTGTGAAGGATGTGGGGCAGTATGGGCTTCAGTTACTCTACTTATTATTTTTTTTAAAAAAATACACAATTCTAATAGCCATTCCTAAGAGTTGAAAGCCACAGCAAAAACTGAAGCTTTTAACTTTGAGGTGGAAGAAGGAAGATAAAGAATATAGTTTTCAGGTAATCTAAACATTTATAAACACTTAGCTTTTCTAGATTGCAGTAACTAATGTTCTATGAATTTGCCAGACAGAACTGAAAATCATCTCCTTAAATTCAGTGCATGACAATGCAATCATTGTATTGTCTTGGCAAAAGATACTTATTTTGTGGCAGCTATTCCAAAGGTTATAATAGTTCTTTTGTTATATCATGCCCTCTAGCTTCTGCCACACTGCAGGACAAATAGGAAAAAGCATTTTATATATAAAAAAAATTCAAGTACTTATAGCATAATGTCTTTAATATAAAGAAAATAAGTACAGAAGACCTTGTTGGATCAGACTGAAAACATGCTATTTAAACCATTTTATTGTCATAGTGAACAATCATATATAAATGCAAACCCACAATCTGAACAAGTTCAATAACACTTAGAAAGTAGCATTCAGGCATCAGTTATGATACTGATAAAATAACCCTCAAAGTAATATTGTCTAATATAACATCCTTTCCAAGGATATAATAGCCTTGCCAAATCTAACATCCTTTCAAATGTCAAATTACCACCAAAAATTATACCTTATAAAACTGATTTTTATAATTCCACTCTGTGCTATAAACAGGTAAAGCTACAAGTATCCTTGAGAGGAACCAACTTCCTAGAAATATTAAACAATTGTGTCTTCTTCTTTTTTTAAAAAAAATCCTAGTTTAGCCTATAGTTTTGGGATGCTTACCAAATCTAACAGCACCTACTTTATATTTTTGAGACTAGCCAAGGTCAGCTACCTGATCTAAACTGTACAGAGGTCTATTTTTATTTTTTTCACACCCAAGAGAATTTTGGAAATAAATTATGTAAAAGACATCAAGAGTCTGTCCATCCGTGTCATAGCTTTCTGAAAATGCTCCAGAAAGGAGCAAATCTGATGTGGTAAGCTGATAAAATTGAGATGTTTAAACTGGACTGCATTGAACTAGGGCTGTGGGAGAAAAAAGAACATATCCATATGAAAGATGGGAAGTTGCTTGGAATGTTGATATCTCCTCTGTTCTCCAAGCTCTCCTCTTCCCAGTGACATGATAAGGATTGAGACTTTTTTAAATGGCTAGAAAATAATTCCAGAATCTGTGTTCTTTATACTTTCCAAACTTATTTTGACCTGATTCACATTATTTATGAAGGTTATCTATGTCTAATTACATAATTACACATAAATACGTTAGCTCACTTGCTCACCCTTTTTCTTAACCCAAAAAGTTTCAATATTTTGATTTTTCATATTATGAAATTTCTGGATCTCTTGTTCACCTTGTCTTTTTCTGAATATTTTCTGCCCTAAAAAGTGTATGCAGAAGTACTTTTTTTTGAAAGTTGACTTATAATAATTTCTCTTAATTCACTAAAGCAATTTTTTTTCCTTAACTGAAACACATTAGCTGTCATGCCTACTCAGGCATTATTCAAAAAATGGATTAATGGGTGCTGTGCCAAATATTTAGTATCTCATCCGGCCACCAGAGAGAGAGAAACAATTATGCCACAAAGTAGCTTGTTCCCTTTTAATTTCATATCCATGATGTAAAATAACTTTTTAAGCTGTGATCTTAAGTACACTAAGAGTAAATAAGCTTTATAAATATAAGTGGATATATGGCCATATAAATGTTCATAATTAAACTACAAATTTACTATTTTCACCTAAGGCCACTAGAGAAGAATCCCTCCCTCTCTAATGTAAAGACAAAAGCAGATCAGATACAGCTAACTCTTAACAAAATAATCACCCTTTTTCTTCTCCATACAAAGCAGAGAATGCTATGTTTTGCCTATGTATAAATTTTTTCTTCATTGGAGTTTGCAAAGGGTCTAGCAATGCAAGATCCCCATAATTATCTGTAGAAAATCCAAGAATGAATCAAAAGACAGTGTCTAAACTTTGCCAGCAGGTTTTTCTCCTCAGAATTTGGGAAATACTATTCTCCATCAATGGCAACAATATGAGAGAATATTATTTTTTTCTGATGCATAAGAGGTGACTTTTCTCTTTTCCTTTTGTCTGAAGTGCCTTTAAATTATCTTTGCCAGAATATAGTGCAAATGATAGTCAACTTCTAAGGCAAGCTTGATATTCAGGGCTGTGATTACAGGAAATAATCTTATTTTTAACAGGAATTTTGTGAAGGAGAAGCAACACACAAACCATCCAATGGCCCAGGAAGGAAGAAAGGAAGGAAGGAAGGAAGGAAGGAAGGAAGGAAAATAAGATTCTAATTTCCTTTGCAGAAAATATAAGAACAATTACAAAGTTATCTCTTTCTTATTTTATGATTACAAAAACTCATTTTTTCTATTATCCAGGGTTCCTTTTTTTGTAAATATTAAAACCTCAAATCATAAGAGCATTTTTCCCATTTCATGCAAAAAGTCTATAAGAAGTTTCTAGGCAACCATAAATATAAACATTGTTTCTCTGATCATAGAAATAATTTTATCCATCTCCACAATTTCCATCATCTTTACTCACCATTTGTCTGGGGTACCTTTCTCAATAGTAGTAACTGTGAGAGGAACCTCGGAGTTCTAGTGGACAATCACCTAAATATGAGACAGCAGTGTGCTGTAGCTGCCAAAAAGGCCAACACAGTGATAGGCTGCATTAACAGAGGGATAGAATCAAGATCACGTGAAGTGTTAATACCACTTTAAAATGCCTTGGTAAGGCCACACTTGGAATACTGCATCCAGTTTTGGTCACCGTGATGTAAAAAAAGATGTTGAGACTCTAGAAAGAGTACAGAGAAGAGCAACAAAGATGATTAGGGGACTGGAAGCTAAAGCATATAAGGAACAGCCGCTGGAATTGGGTATGTCTAGTTTAATGAAGAGAAGGACGAGGGAGGACATGATAGCAGTGTTCCATATCTCAGGGGCTGCCACAAAGAAGAGGGAGTCAAGCTATTTTCCAAGGCGCCTGAAGGCAGGACAAGAAGAACAGGTGGAAACTAAGCAAGGAGAGAAGCAACCTAGAACTAAGCAGAAACTTCCTGACAGTTAGAATAATTAACCAGTGGAACAACTTGCCTCCAGAAGCGGTGAATGCTCCAACACTGAAGGTTTTTAATAAGAGACTGGACAGCCATTTGTCCAAAATGGTATAGGGTTTCCTGCCTGAGCAGGGGGTTGGATTAGATGACCTCCAAGGTCCCTTCCAACTTTACTATTAGTAGTAGTAATAGTAGTGGTAGTAGTAGTAGTAGCAGTAGCAGCATCAAACCTTTTCTACTGTTGAAAGAAAAATCTTCATCAGGGTCCAGTCCAAGCTGGGAATAATCAAAATGGAGACTGCTTTAGATAGAAGGTTAAAGTTTATTGAAGCCAGACAGAAAAATGGCTCTGGGAAAGCTAGCCACATGTAATAGGGAGTGGTGGGGTTTTAGACCTTCTTGAGCTTTTGTTTGGAGTTGTTTCTGTGGCATGAACTTTGACCTGAGTCTGAATGTGCCTTTCTGGTATTCTGATGGTGGTGGGTTAATCCTATTATGTCCCAAAGGTCATATCCTGTTTGCCTGGGTCTGTGGCTGATGACTATGTCCTGTGTTGGATTTTTTGGGTGTGAGGGATTGTTGATTCTAGGGATCTTGGTCTTTCTAATCCCAGCTTCCTGGCTCCAATCCTTTTGGCAAGATTATCACATCTGCATTTATGCAGACATGATTTCTGTTTGGGGCAAAGAGACTTGGGTGTGTGTGTGTTGGTTTCTGCCTTTAAGATCCTTTGGGGAAATATAATATTCTGCTTTTTAATAGTCCCAAAAATATTTCTTTCTTGGGGGAGGGGAGGTGACTTCCCACACTACTATTGAGCATATAATAGTCTTGCTACATATATAAAAACAAAGTTCCATGACTTTTTTCTAATTGCTTATTCATATATTCAAAGAAAATATCATGTTTCAATTATACTTTAATCTTTAAAATCTTCAGAATTGATGCATGTATTCATATTCAATTTTGTATGCATGTGTGTGTTACCAAATATGAGTAAAATGTCCTCTCATATTCTTATTTCCAGCAAAGAGTCAAAATACCTTTATACTTTCTAGACAATTTTTCGGGTTACAAATACCAATGATAGATCATTTTATACAAATTCTCTTTAAGGCAATTTCAAACCTTGTGGCTGGACATTTTTCAGCCATAGCAAATTTGGTTAGAAATACAAACTTAAGAAGAAATAGGGCAACACTGAGCAGCTGGTTGGTATCTGGCAGTAGTAGCAGAAAACAGAACCATGTAGTGAGAGTAATGGCAGTGTTTTAGTCATTTAAGAAATGAATATCTCCCTTTAGTTTTTTCTTCTGTAGACTAAACATGCTATTTCTTTTAGCTGTATCTCACAGGACTCTGTTTAGAGTTTTTCCAGCAATCTGGTAACCCGCCTCTGAACTTGTTTTAGTTTGTCAATATGTTTTTTTTTTTTCAGATTGAAATATTGTAGAAGGCAGAAGGGATGGCCATGAAAGACAAGAGAAAAAACAACAGTCAGATAAGTGGACTTTGAGCCAGGGCCAAGAAAATAATTTGAGAAACCATCTCAGACAATGTTTCTCAAGTTTACATGAAGATAAAGTGAGGGATTGGAAAGCATATTCAAATGTGCAAAATTCTGTTACTACAGCTGTTATAGCAAAAGTAATCCTCACCCATATGGCATTGGTTTCTTAGTCTGCTTCACCTTGTTGAGCTGACAATCCCTGAAACTGGATATAGGACTTTAAAATGGGGGTTTAACCTAGGTGGTGTAGAGGAGAAAAATGAGTACATCCTATAGTAGCTTGTTTACCAATTGCATTATATAGTTTGCTCAAGTAATTAAGTTAGTGTTTTTCTTATTTTTCCCCAGGTTCAGGATTTCACATTTCTACCTATTGTTCAAACCTTTATACTGTAAATCTTTTCCAATCTTTCTTTTCTACAGAGTTAGTTAGTCCTTTCTTTAGAATTTTGTGTCATCTGCAGATATCATTCTTTCAAAAATCAACATCCAAGCCAATTACAATGTTGAATGGAATAGGCTTTAGGATATAAGCCATGATTACCCACTCAATGTTGACTCCAATGAAATGCAGAGCTATTTATGAATATTCTGTGGCATTGAGGGAAGAAGGTGGAACAGTTTATGTGCAGGATGTGAGGGGTCTGTAGATATTTTCACAGCCCTTTTTCTTGCTCATGCAGTATACAGGTCCTCAATGGAAGGCAGGCTGGTTGCAACTGTTTTTTCTGCAGGCCTAACTATCTGTCAAAGTCTGTGTCTGTAACCAGACAGTTATAGAGGTACAGATGACATACTCAGTAATTCCTCTGTAGCACTGTATCAGCAGCTCCTTGGGCAGTCTGAGTTATCTGAGTTGGTGCAGGAAGAACATTCTTTGTTGTGCTTTTTTGATGACTTTTTGATGTTAGGTGTCCATTTCAAGTCCTTAGATATTATAGGACTCAGAAACTTGGAAGTCCCTACTGTTAATACTGTGTTATCTAATATTATAACAGGTGGTAGATTAGGAGGGCTCCTCTTAAAATCTACTGTCATCTCTACATTTTTGAGTGTGTTTAGTTCAAGATTGTTCCAGCTGCACCACAGGGCCAGTTGTTCCCCTCTTTATGCAGATTATTGTTGTTTCAAATGAGACCAATGACTGTTGTATCATCTGCAATAACAGAGAGATCCTTTGAAATGCAGTCATTGGTATAGAGAGAAAAGAGTAATGGAGAGAGCACACAGCCCTGGGGTGGGTACCTGTGCTAATTGTACAAGTATCTGATGTGATTTTACTTAGCTTCATCTTCTTCCTATCTGTTAGAAAGCTTATGATCCACTTTCAAGTGTAATCAGGCACAACTAGCTGAGTCAATTTAGTAAGAATACTTGGAATGATGGTATTGAATGCCAAGCTGAAGTCTACAAAAAAGACACTTGCATAGGTCCTTGGAGTTTCAAAATATTTTAAGATGTAGTGCAATGCCATATTAACAAGCATCATCTGCCAATCTCAGTAGGCAAATTAGATTAGCCATGCTGGCTTTTGTTAATTTTTAGACTCCTATATCATATTTAAAATTTTTTTTTTTAATTTTTTTTGCAAATGTTTGGACTCCTATGTCATGTTCACAAATATTTATGTTAAACATCTGAAGGACCATGTCAATTACACATAGCAGGCTAATAGATCTATAATGTCCTGGGTCATATTCCCTCCTTTTCAGAAGACAGGACAATATTAGTTTTTTTCCAGTCTTCTAGGATTTTGCCAGTTATCCAGGAGTTTTCAAGAACTACAATTATCAATTCTGTTATTAAATGTCCTTGATTGTAGTATTTGGTGGCTATGGAGACTAGAATTCATTTAAATTTGTTACCATGAACCTTTATTTAGTCTCCATGGAATTTCTCCCTCAAATTTACCTGCTAAACTTCCACAAGTAGTCTCCTGCTTGTTTGCGCTGTAAACAACCTTTATAAGGAATTGTCTTCTTCATCTATCCCTTAAATGCCTCAACGAGGTTAATGGACAATCAGAAGCAGTCTAGAAACAGTCAGCAGCAATCAGTTGGTTATTTCTATTTCCTTGGCTCTTCCATTTTTTTTTTACCTTACTTCATTTTCTGCTCCCTTTTCTCTCTCCTGTTGAATTCATATGCAAAACTTCCCTGTTCACGCTCTCAGTGAATTATGTTTACTTTTTAAAGCAAATCAGAAAAAAATACTTCTAAGTACATTTTGTTTTTTGTTTTTGTTTTTGTTTTAACTATTTTGGTATCTTGGTTGAAGAACATCATAACTGATTATTTTGATTCAACTTTATACCAAACTAATATGCCAGAAAAATATACTGGGAGGTTAACACAATGTATCTTTTTTTTTTTCCCAATCTCTGCTTGTTTTATTTTCAGCATATGGATTATATCTGAAATATATTCAAATCTCAACCTAAGTTATTGCATTTATAAATAGAAGTTTTAAAATAATATTATATATAAAATATTAAATTTGAATTAAATTAAGAAAATTTGATAAATAAGTCAGACACTAAGATTTTTATATTTATATATTCTAACTAAGACAGTGCATTCTTTATGATGTTAAAGTGCACATTCAGTTTATAGAAGACAAAATAGCAGAAATAGTTGTCTTGTAAACCATATAACTGTTGGGCTTCATAGGTGTGAAGTGCCACGTATTACATGGCCATTAATTTATGAAGTACTTTGAGCATATAAAAGCCTTTTATAGCTTTGCACTAGCCATGAGCAATCAACTATTGTGTGTGGGTTCACTTCTTTTCTTTGGATTTTTAAGCCAAGTCAAGCTGAGGAGTCCAGCTAAGTCAGTAAGTATTAGGAGAACCTTAATTTGCTGCCAAGATAAGTCTGAGAAGCCTGGCAGTCAGTAACTGAATTCATTGTAAGTTGCTTCCTTTTCTTTCTCTGTCTGAGCTCAGAAGAATGTGCTGATTTTGCATCTTACATCACTATGGTTTCAGAAAGCTACATATAATATCTGCAATCAGCTATTACCATAGACAGGTCTTTCCCTTGTCAACAGAGGTATGGCATAGGTTCATAAATTTTTCATATTAAATACACAGCTTCCTGGACTGGATTTTGAATCTGAAAACAAAATAAATCTCTTTTTTGAATCCTGGAAGCAACTATATCTAGTGTGAGAATAGCTGTACACAGTGTTTACCATTTGAAACTCCATTTGATGCTTATTTAGCTATGTATATACATAAATTAAAAGTACTATATTTACACAAACCCTGGAGTTGGTTCAAAGATACTTATTCATGAATAAGAGTATGTAAGAAGATCTATTCTGCAGAACCTTAGGCAAACTTACTTAAATCACTTGGACCAGGAAGCTCTTAATAAAGGGATTTTAGCAGATAGGGCCCACAATCACAGACTTAAACTCACTACCCAGAGCCCCTCCCTGAGGGAGATGGGCAATTAAAAATATGAAAAATAAATAAATACTTTATACCAAGCTAATTTGAAAATTGGTGGGTTGCTCTACGCTAAGTAGATGATAAAGGGTAGCCCAAATTTCATTTTCTACTAAGTGAAACATTCAAAATATAAGAAGTTTGATACACTGTTCATTTTGTCCATTGGGTGCACTTCAGTTTCTCTTTTTATTTATCAGTTGTCTTTATTTATCAGTTGGAGATCAGTTAGAAATATTCTTGAAAAACCAATTGGGATCACAGTTACATTTCCACTTTTATTCCAACCATGCAGCACATGTACACACAGTGATACATCTACATATAGTGTATCTATTCAACTAAGCCTCTATTTCCATAACACAGCAGTTATTCAATGAGTAAATTGATTAAATAAAATTAAATATTTTTTTAATTTTATAAGACTTGGGTACAAAAGATTTCTCCAAATTATACCCATTGCAAGTTTTAATATTTAAATATTGTTTAGCAGATGATTTTCTAATCATATTATAGGAAGAAAGCAATATACTGGATCCTGGATCCAGATTTAGTCTTGCTGAACATAGAGCTTTGAAGGTTCCTTATAAGGAACCCAACAGTGACAATTGCACTCTCGCGCGCGGACGCGCACACAAACACACACACACAAACACACACACACACAGATACATGTTATCACACATTCACATACACACACATTAAAAATGCAGCAGACAATTATTAAAAACAAACACTGAATCATATGGAAAAAATATTGAGAATAAACAAAAATTTGTTTCAAATAGTTCAAAGACTGAGAAATAAAATCCTGCAATATAAGGTTATATGAATGACAGGAAGAGGAGAATAAAATTAAAGATAAATGAGAAATGGCAAGTGAGGGAACAACAACAACAAAAAGAATTTCTGCATATACAAGTCAGGTTGAAAAATGTCCATGAGTCGTTTATGAAAAGGAGAGTGGCATTTGAAACAATGTTTCAGGATCAAACCTATAAATGATTTGGTATTGTTTTTCTTTTGATGAATAGAAAATGAAGTTTAGCACTTATAATTACAGTAGGCAGCAGTGGGTTAAGCAATGCCTGTAATTATAATATGAAAAAGGGAGCATGAAGCTGTGATTCACCTTTCCTTGTCTCCAGCATTATTGTCCAGGAATACATTGACTAAGCTCCTGTCCAGCATTGATCCATGTAATGATGTGTCAAAACTATCCATTCTAGAGTTTACAGTTAGCATTGACTTGAGCACAAAGCAGGCTCTAAAACAGGTACAATTTTAATCTTTCAAAATGGAAAAATACAGTTTATCATCAAGAATATCATTTTTATACATTTTTAATGTATGACTATGCATAGCTCATGAGGGGAGTGTGTCAATAAATAAATCTTCCACCCTCACATATTATTTTTGGAACAATAAGCAAATTTAAAAAAATCTGTGTACACAACTATCTATAGTAAACCCATGAAGCAAATTGCCAGTGCTCCACTATCACAGATTATAGAAATGGCAAGTCCACATCTTAATGGGCTTTCTTTTTTTAACAATATGGAAACATCACTGATCAACTGAAAGATAAACCAAAGGAATAATTCTCTTATCTTGGATTTCAGAGGTCTGGTGGGTATATGTAGACATATAACTGTAGATGAACATTACATATATTTATTATCTGGTGTAAATATTTCAAGAGACATCTTCCAGACTGAATTGTAATCTTACTATAAATAAGCATGCCAGAAGTGCAGGCTTGATAGATAGATCAACCATTAGTTACTACTGTTTCTGTTCTGTATTTATATAACATGTCAAGTAGCACTTTGCAAAATGGTACTAGAGTTATAAAGTATGTGTACTAGATGAAAGAGTAGTGTTGCCTCCATATATTCTGCAACTTAATAGAAGGTCAAATGTATTTGGTAAACATTTCAATAACAAAATCTATTTGTTTCTGATTTTATGAACTGTTTATGTCTTTATCTGATCTTTATATTGGTTATAGTGATATAGAGAGAGAGTAAGTGAACAAATAACATTCAAGTATAGGACTTGTTTCATTTACAAATAAAGTTAATATGCAGTATGCCTGTATGTTAAAAAAATAATCCCCTTAGATTCAGTAATCCCATCATCTTTAGCTATTATAACTGCAACAAGCATTTACTGTGAAGAAACATTGCTTTATAGGAGTTTAGCTTATTGTTTTATAGCAACTGGTTTAATTCAGTATCGTTTTTACATTTTTAAGCATGAACCTCTTGTCCAAATCTTGCCATATTTCTGTGAGGTTTAAGTTTCCACTCTGTCCCTCCAAAATGTTGAGTTTATTTTTCATTTAACCAGTTATAGAATGCTTGCATATTTCAACTCATTATCTTGCTGCATAGCCCAGTAAAGGACAAATAGCCTGACATTATCCAGCAGAACTCTGTGCTAAAATGCAGAATTCATAGGCCCTTCAATGATAGTAAATTGTACATGTTCTGGGAGAACAAAGCATTCCCAAAACATGACATCATCATCCTTCCTTCCATTTTTCTTATACCTGTTTTATACCATTCCTATCTCTTGATAATTGGCATCATGCTACTGTGTCAAAATTTACCCAGCAGACAGAACTAGAACCATTCTTGTGGTAAGATCAGAATTAGTCAATAACCAAAGCAGTCATGATCAAAGAATTCAGTAACTACTGTATTTCAAGAACAAGCCCTATATTTTCATAATATTCAAGGCTTTTGTGCCTCTTAATCATTCATAGTATGACTTTTTGCACAAATATATATATTTAAGTTTTTCCTTACTGTCTTCTATTTTTGCAATATTCAGCTTCTATCACATTTCCTTTCAATGACTGCAAGAGCACTAAATTCATGATCTGGAGCAGGCATATCAAACTGCCAGCCTGTGGGCCGGATGCGTCATGCTGAAACTGCGCCCACCCCATTGCCGGCAATGGGGGAAAAGTCTTGATATGTCGCGCGACATCATGTGATGTCACGAGTTTGACATGCCTGATCTGGAAAGTTATCCAGGTGCTTTGGAAAAAATATTAATAAGAGAATAATGTTTCTTTATGCGATCTGCAGCTTCCAGTTTGCTATTGTCCATTATTCCTATTTCAGTCCAGAGTTTTCTGACTGGAGAATTATAAACCCTGACTTTAACTAAATTGAGAGAGGCATGCAGATCCTGGATATTATTTTGGGATTCAAAAACTCAAAAATATTTTTAAAGTGGATATTTTGGGGATATTTCAAACATGGACTAAAGAAATACAATCTCTGATAATGCTCCATCAATGGATTCATGTCCTCAAAAATGTTAAAATGGTATTTACAAGTTTGAGATAAAGGTGGTTTATTCAAAAATGTATTTAGGATGTATTTGACTCCTAAATAATGTATTTGAAAGTATAAATATTAGATTGTCTGTCCGGGTGGTATAAAATATTTAATGGTTCATTGACTCATATGATATGGATATGTGATCATCTGATATCTTTAAGGATATTGATATATAGCATATGGGAAATGGTTATATGCTAAAGATGATAACGATATGCCAAACCTTTGAAATCTGCTTGTCAGGAACTGTGATTATATTGAGCATAGGGAGTAATTAAAGTAATTATATTGAGAAATTAGAAAAATTGCATTAAGGAGTAGCTTTCAGAAATGAATGATTCATCTCTTTCATTTGATTGATTATGATTTGTACTATTTAAGTGATGAAATAATATGTTTTAGCAGATTTTTGTAATATTTTACAATAATATGTTGTATTGATCATACATTGATCATCAATATAATATTAGTGACTATTGACAATGTATAAGATTTATATATTTATATATTTTTTCTATTTCTCTCAGGCTTCTCAAATATTCTTTTTTGGTTTTAATTAATAGTTTTGCTTTCTTTAAGTGATAAGTGTTTTTTCATTAACTGAGTATGAAGTTTTTAGTGCATTTAGATGTATGATAATTTTTTTGGGGGGGGTAATTTGTATTTTTTTAAATATACACAGTTGGTCTTATTTATTATGTTAATTGAACTAAAGTGGATGAATACTTTTTTCACACTGACACACTATATTCTCTATATAATATATCTGATACACAATTATATTTATTAAAGTTAATGTCTTCCTTAAAGCTGTGGCACTTGTTTCACAACTCACTTTAATGATTGGTAGAAAACAACTGGGCTGGTATAAAGTCTACAAACACTTTGTAAAACTATTTTTAACTGCATACTACCCTAAAAAGCAATATAAAAGCAAACGTATTGTAAAATACAAGGCTTTATTCATTTTGGATAATATTGTAGCTATTGTCATCAGTATCAAAAATATTAGAAGAAAAGTAATACATTCTTAGTTATAGTGTGAATTGTAATTATAAAATATTGGAACAATCTAAAACCTTCTAACAGAAGATGATTGGTTTCAACGTATTTGGCAAGCATTTGTAATTATAAAAATTATTTATCATAAGTAAAGAAAAGATCATTTTTTAAAACTACGGACAGTTGGATGTTTTTTTATTGTATTGGAGCTATATTAAGGCATATGAAAACATTACCAAAAATATTAAAAATTATAACAGTTTTCCAGCTGAACTGTAAAATCCAATATGCACAATATGTGATACAGACTGTAGAAGAAGCTACATAAATTAGGCAAAGCTTTTTTTAAAAAAAAGGTCAATATATTGCATTTGAAATATATATTGACTGATCTGGATGCAGATCTACTTAAAGTAAGTAGAAAATAAGTAGAAAATAAATAATTCTATTAGAAATAAATAATTCAGATATAACTAATTTAGTTATAAATAGTCCAAGCATATTATATATTTAGGAAGGGAAATATGGGTATATTGAAATTAAAATTTTAAATTTATATAGTTGTTTCAGCTCAGACCTCTATATGTATGTAGGAATTTAGTGTGTTTGTTGTATAGATAGGTGGCTGGAAATCATGCCCCATTATTCAAAGTTTACAGTAGCATAATCCAAATAGCATTTACCACTGTTTAATCAGTCATACGCTTTCAATCATCCTTCTGGACCTCTTTACAACCATAGACAATTTTATTGATCCAAAGGCTTTCTAATTCCATAATTAACTTTTGGAAACAAAATTTATCCAAAGCATGGCTGATGGATGTTTTTTCTAATTGTCAGAACCTCATGAACATTTTTGAGTATATCATAACATCATTTCAAATCTGGGATTTGGGAAAGCAGAAATGGATAAGAAATAAATCAGAAAGCAACTCATACATAGCTAATAGGTGAAGAGGGTGCTGTTTACTACCGATACTATACAAAGGTAGTGCAAAGTGTATTAACCAGATTTTATCTGTATGTATATCTACTGTATCTATAGTGACCAGGAATATATATGTACTTTATTACCCAACTTAACTTAGTATATAAAACTTAATTAAAAGATGTACATTTCTACTATTTTGCTTATAATGCCAGTTGCTTCCTACTCCTATGCTTACTTATCTACAAGCTTAGAAATGTTAAAATATTATATCCTTAATACTCACTTGCCGATTAATTCAGTATTTGCCAGAATTTGTTGCACCACCATTTCGGGTCCATGGCTACATTTTCTTTCTGCTGGCTCTTTTTTGCTGGTTCTTCTTTGGTTTTATTTGCATCAGGTACCTTCCTAATTCTTCTTCCTGCTGGGGGAGGATGCACAAGCTTCTGGTTCTCCCAGAGGTTACCCCTCTACTCCATGCTTTGTCCAGTCACCTCTCCCCCCAGCAGTACCTCCTGCTAAACCTAAAATATCTTCTCCTTTTGTTTACCTGCTTTGGTTCCTTTTATAGTTACTTCATTTGAATTCTATTTCCCAGCTTGCAGGTGATTCAAAGGAGTTATGTATTTGAGATGGAAGGCAAAATAATAACATAAAATAAAATAATAAAATAAAATAATAAAATAAAATAAAATAATAAAATAAATAAAATAAAAAATAAATAAATAATACAATAAAGTAAAATAAAGTAAAATAATAAAATAAAATAAAATAAAATCAACATTTTAAAAAAATTCAAGACAATTTATTCTTGCTAAATGAGTACCAAATCAATTAACATGTATAAGAATGCATGAACAATAGAGTTTGTTAGAGGCAGGTATATTTTTTTATTCCATGAAGCCTTTAATATTTTCTTCTTTAGCCAAATCAAATAAATGGAGTAGAAAGAACATAACAAAGACAAAAGATGAGACGAATGCTACCGTTTTCTGACATGTTCTTTCTCCACCCTCCAAACCCTACTCCTGACAATATGAAAAAATTATGTTTCACATACCAAATGCCTGATATCCCTTGTACAATAATATAAAAGCACTTTATATTCCTTGTATAGTTCACTCTTTATGTTTATCATAAACAATCAAATCAGTCCTAAATTATTATTGTACTCTTTTCCACATGTACATATGAATAGACTTATACCAAATTACATACCTGAAACAACCAAGTTTCTAAGCAAATGCTCACACAAACTTATAGCATTTTCATTCATTTTTTGATCTCTGAATGGCTCAATCATTTTTTCTGTAGTCCTTTATCTGATATTTAAGGAAACAGTATCATTTGAAGATGTGTTTAAGAAAGAACTAATTATATAACTGTTAAGTCCTCTCAGTAATGGCGAATGATGAAGACACATCTTACAAGGAACATCTCTTTATTTCGTTTCCAGCCAAAACTCCAACAATGAGCAGAGGCACGCAGGCCTCCTTTTATACTCCCAGATCCCTGGACACAATGGCAGCAACGAACAGGTGCTTTTCCTGCCTTGCGCATGCGTGCAAGACCGGCGCCACTCAGTCTGGTCCCAGGCAACTTCTGCAAAGCCCAGGACCATTGCAACGTCCCGAGCCTGCATTTGCAGTCTCAGGACACAACACCCCTGCCCCCTAGATTGAATCATTCCTGACATCTTCAACATTCTTCTTTGGGAAGAGTGTCCTACAGCCTCACAGTCAGCATGGAAAGAATGCCCGAGGTTGACTCCCCCCACAAACTTCTCCCCCATTGTTTTGGTGAATATATATATATATACCCGAAATCATAAATAAAACAAAATAACAATGTTAGTCAATTGTTAGTTAAGAGCATTACCCCTGGAACTGGACAGCAACTTCACAAAATCTGAAAGATATTTGGGTAGGCACTTGGCCCTTTGCGACCTCCTCGGCCCGGGAGGGTTTGCTTGGTTCCCTTTCTCGTCCACCAGACTGGGTGAGCCAAGACGTTGCTGCCCACTTGCCACAGGTGGACTTGGTGATGTTGCCTGACCCACCTGCTCACCTGTCAGGCTCAGCAGGTCAAGACTTTGCTGCTCCACATACCTGGTTGTCCTGCCCATCTGCTGGCTGACTGAACTCTCTGAGCCTAAGCCAGCATCCCTTGGAGGGGTGGTTGTCCCCAGGTCCACAATGGGCCTTTCTTGGGAACACTGTCCCTTGAGCCCAAGGCCAACAGATGGGGATTCTGGGGTAGCTACGGGGCCCCAGTACCCGGTGGACCCCAAAGTCATGCCTGAGGTGCCAGAGTCAGGAGTAGCCTCTCTGTTTGCCCCCTTTCCAGAGGACTTCCTTCTGGGAGCAATTGCGGAATTTGGCCGGTCCCCTTGCTATGTTGCCAGTTCTCTTGTAGGTTGTGAGTTGTTGGATACTCCCGGTCAGTCTCCCTGTCTGGAGCACTATCTGTTGTGTATGAATAATGTGGATACCCCCATGTGACTCACTGGCTGGACTAAGTGTGGGTGTGAGGGATGACCCCCTGCCCCATGAATTCCCGTTCCAAGCACTTTTAGAACCTTGTGATGGGGAACCAATGGCCTCATCAATGGCCATTGAAGGCTGCTGATATTGATCCCCAGAATGCATATTATAACCATCCTCCCCCCTCCCAGAGCAGAGCCAGGAGTGGAAGGGTGAGAGTCCAGCCTCGCACGCAGCTGATCTATGTGCCACTGAAGAACGCGGCCGTCTTCCAAGGTCACCTCATAGGACAAAGGTCTAGAGACCTTGCAGACCACAGCTGGTACCCAGAGATGACCAGGCCTATAGTTTCAAGTCCAGACCAGAGCACCCACTTGCAGACTCCTCAGTGCCCTTGGATGCGACACCTGAGACATCACCCGGTCAGGGTGCAGTCTGTCTAACTTAGTGATGAGCCGGTGACCCCACCGAAGTTCAGCAGGGTTCTTCCCTGTGGCTGTGCAAGGTGTGGTGTGATGTGCAAGAAGAAAGTCTGCTAACCTGTGATGCCAGTTACCGTAAATCAGTTTCTTAAGGGCATTCTTGGTGGTGCGCACCATCCGCTCTGCCATTCCGTTGGTGGATGGGTGGAAAGGAGCCGAAGTTGCATGGCGGATCAGGTTGGCCTGAAGAAAAGCCTGAAACTCAAAAGAGGTAAATTGAGGACTGTTATCTGAAACCAGTACATCTGGAAGGCCATGAGCTGCAAAAATTCCTCTCAACACCTGGATAGTCTTGGCAGTAGTAGTGGAGGACACAGGAACAACCTCTAGCTACTTGAAATGGCTATCAACAACAACCAGGAAGAATTGCCCCTGAAAGGGCCCAGCATAATCTATATGTACCCTAAACCATGGTGTTTGAGTTTCCTCCCACTATGAACTGGGGCCTGAGGCATTTCAGGCCGGGACTGTTGGCACACATGGCACCCATGCACCCGGGCCTCAATGGCTTTATCAAGGCCAGGCCACCACAAATGGCTGCGTGCAAGCGCTTTCATCCTGACTATACCAGGGTATCCCTCATGTAGAAAGATTAAGATTCTAGACCTCAGTGAGGCTGGGATTACTACCCTACTACCTCATAACAGGCATCCTTTGAAAGTGGACAACACATGCCTCTTTTGCCAGAAACTTTGGAACTCAGTATCTGGGCACATGTCAGGCCATTCTGACAATACCCAAGTCAGCACATGTGTAAGCGTGTGATCAGTGGCAGTTTCTGCAGCCACATCCCTAGCATTGAGGGGAGACTCAGGCAGCTCTTGAATGGACAGAATATTAATGGCTGGAGCAGGATCAGGCTCCAAGTTAGGCAGGGGTAATCTACTCAGGCCATCTGCATGACCCATTTCCTTTCCAGGTTTGTGAATCAATGTGTAGTCATATGCTGACAGGAAAATGGACCAACGCAGCATACGAGGAAACAGGATATGTGGAGTTTGTTTGGTAGTGGTAAACAACCCCAATAAGGGCTTATGGTCAGTGTAGACCATGAAGTGGCGTCCGTATATGAAATCATGAAACTTCTTAATGCCAGCCACAATAGCCAATGCTTCCCTGTCAATTTGAGCATAATTACGCTCTGCAGAAGACCAGGTCCTGGAATAATAGGCCACAGGGACCTGTGTCCCATCAGCCTTCAGGTGGCTAAGTATAGCTCCCACCCCATATGGAGATGCATCACAGGCAATGCAAACAGGTAGCTGCTCATTGAAGTGAGCTAGCACTGCATTAGAAGTAAGCAAGGCTTTAACCTCATTGAAACTTTTTTCATGGACTTTGGTCCACTGCCAACATGCTTGTTTGTCTAAGAGCCTGTGCAAGGGCTGAGCTATTGCCGCTTTATGTGGCAGAAATGCATGGTAAAAGTTTAATAGCCCCAAAAAGGCTTGTAACTCACCCTTAGACTTAAGGCTTGGGGCCTTTGGAATAGCTTTCAATTTAGCTTGTGTGAAGGGTGAATGCTTTGAGCATCTATCCTGAATCCCAAGAAGTCAGTAGAATTGACTCCTATCTCACACTTGTCCTTCTTTAACTTAAGGCCTGCTCTTCTAAAATGAAGCAAGACAGCCCTTAATCTCTCTGCCAAGTTTTGAGATGATTCCCCAGCAATGAGGACATCATCAAAATATGGGCAGACTCCAGGAATACCCTGCAGTGTGTTTACCATGACACTTTGGAATATGCCAGGGGCTACATTCACCCCAAATTGCAATCTCTTTACTTTGAAAGCTCCTCTATGGGTTACAATTGTCTGAGCCTCAGCAGCTGCCTCATCAACAGGCAACTGTTGATAGGCCTGTGACAAGTCAAGCTTCGCAAAAACGTACGCCCCCTTGAGGGAAACCAGGATGTGGGTTACTACAGGTAATGGATAAGCGTGCTGCTGCAGTGCCTTGTTTAGTGTGCACTTGTAGTCTGCACATATACATATGTCCTCATTAGCCTTTAGAGGCGTTACTATGGAGGTTTCCCATGGACTAGAATCTACAGGTTCTAAGATGCTCTGCTGGAGCAATTTGTCCAGTTCAGCATCAATCTTGCCCTTGAGGGCAAAAGGTACCCTCCTAGGCTTGACCCTGATGGGTGGTATGTTTGGGTCTAATCGTAATGAAACTGGAGGCGCCCTGTAGGATCCAAGCTCAGAGCTAAACACATCTGCAAATTCCTTGCAGACTTCCACCAGGCTCCACGTTTGCAAATTGTGCAGCCCTGTAACCTGGATTCCCAGAGCCTCAAACCAATTGAGTCCTATAAGACTCGTGCGTTCACCCCCAACAACCAACACATCTAAGGGACCTTCAAAATCCTTGTACTGTACCTTAAGGGTGGCCTCCCCCTTAACACACACCTTAGAATTCTGAAAGTCTGTGAGTATTACATTGGATGGCCTGAGTTTAACTCGAAGGCCACTGCTGCTGCAAATTTTCCTGAATGTGTTGAGGGAAATAATGGAGAGAGCGGACCCAGTGTCCAACTCCATGAATAAAGGAACCCCTTGCAACCTTACTTTAAGGGACAGTTTCTTCTTTAGGGGTTTATGTGTGCCTGTCCTTCAAACACTTCTGCGCGTTGCACAGAAACTCACCCTATTTTGGCTGGGGACCCTGGTACCTTTCAGATGTAATTCTTCATGCAGTTGTGCCTTCAGACGACCCAAACAGACGGATGCGATGTGGCCTTGCCTACCGCACGCTCTGCAAATGATGGAACGGAACCTTCAGTCAGCTCGTTTGTGGCATCCTCTGCACCCGAAGCATTGAAGAGCTGTTGGGGCCTTTTCTGTGCGTTTCTTCCATCTCCTTTCAGCTGCCTGGTGAAGCTTATCCACCTCTTCTTCAGGATCTTCCTCCAAATCGTCTCGCACGTTCTCCTGGTGGATGGTGACTGTCTCTGGAGAGCTTCTGGTGGGCCGCAGATTCTTTACCGCCCCGCCTGCTGCTTCCTCTGCTGTAACCTCTCACAGAGCATCTTGGAAAGAGACATCTTCCTTAGTGAAGATCTTCTGCTGTAAGTCTCTGTTCTTTAACCCGCATACAAAACGATCATGCAGCCTTTCTTCCAAGTCTTTAAACTCACATGGTCTGGCTGCTCGCCTCAAGGCCGCAAAAAAGTCCTTAGCAGATTCACCTGCCCTCTGGTCCCTTTGTTCAAATGTGTTCCTCCAAGCAATGCCAGACAACTTAGTCTGGAAATGCTCTTTCAAAAGTTTCTTTAAGTCAGTATACGTTACTGACTCCAGGGAAGCAGATTTTCTGCAATCTCAAAGGCTTCCTGTCCACAGACACACAAAAGGGTTGCAGCCTTCAATCCATCTTCTCTGATCTGGTTTACCCTGAAGTAATTCTCCACCCTCGCAACATAGGATTCCCATCTCTCCGGGTGTGAGACATCGAACTCAGATAAACGGCCGACCTTCGCCATCCTAAATCTGCACTTCACCACTCGCTTCTCTTAGGGAAGGGGTCTTTCAGCCGAACTCACCCTCCAGCGACGCTGTACTGGCAGGCTGGAACGCTGACTTTGACGCCGTCTTCCCTCTTCAGGACTTCTTTGTGGTAAGTCTTTACAGCTTCCTCCTGTTTAGCTTGTAAAGAATCCCACCTTCGTCGCCAGTGTTAAATCCTCTGAATAATGGCAAATGATGAAGACACATCTTACAAGGAACATCTCTTTATTTCATTTCCAGCCAAAACTCCAACAATGAGCAGAGGCACGCAGGCCTCCTTTTATACGTCCAGATCCTCGGACACAATGGCGGCAACGAACAGGTGCTTTTCCCACCTTGCGCATGTGCGCAAGGCCGACGCCACTCAGTCTGGTCCCGGGCAGCTTCTGCAAATCCCGGAACCATTGCAACGTCCCGAGCCTGCATTTGCAGGCTCAGGACACAACAATAATTTGGTGATATCAAATATTTCTCTAACTTATATCTCACAAAAGACTGAAAATTCAGTCTTACTATTTCCAATATTTAACTTGTTTTTTCTACTTGATGTTGTTCAAGATCCTGTAATTTGTACTCTGAATATTTTAACCTTAAAGCATCCAACCATATCCTTTTTTTAAAAAAAAAAATATTGCCTAAACAAAAGAGGGATAAATCGAATATTGTTTCCAATCCAATACTTTTGTTTATATTTTTTGATAATACATTCTAGTCTGTTTTCATATCCATTAATTGTTTTACAACCTGCTTTAAAATCCATCTTTATAGCTAGAATACATTTAAATGCAAATTTTAATTAAATGCATTTATCTCAAAATACGTATTTTGCATGTATAATATACATTTTTAACCTAGCACAGTGCTATTTTGAAGAGAATGGAATCCATAAAGAAGCTCTACAGTTCATACTCATTTGAGTGTAATTAGTTAATATAAAAATTTGTAATTATTAAACTTTCCTACATCTAATCATGTTGGCACTTACTTCAGGGAACTATCCTGAAGTATGATTGTTGGCATTTTTACAATTCCTGCTTTATTCTTAGATTACAAGGTTTGCAAATAATAAATACTTTTTTCTTTTAGTTTTCTTACACAATTTATTAACAGTAATGTATTATTGAGGCAAAGTTTTATGAAAAACATGTGTAGTTTAAGTTTGACATTTTATAGATACAGATACACTAAATCAAAAAATCATGAATAGATCTTGAAGATATTGTATAGAAGCTTAATTATTAAAAGAGATCAGTGCAATCGAGTCTGATAATTGAATTGCAATACTGTTCCTGGAAAATAGATAAAAATTAAAGCAAAAAATAGCTGTAAATTAAAGTAAAAAAAAATCTGTAAAATAATCTGTGGTTCAAAACAAACAAACAAACAAAAAACCCACTATCCCATCCTCATGACAATTCCAGTAAACTATGTCAATAGTAAACAGGAGCTTAATGACTTTCATGGTGGAAATCAATTTTTCTATTTTCTACTGGAATCAGTCTATTGGAGTTCTAATTAAAATAGGTCTCCTACAGCTGCTGTATTTAAAACTCTGTCAGGTCTTCCATTATAGTACAGATTTCTTTTCTCTTAAAATGATGTTATTTTATTCTTCTCGATTATGCAAAGGCTTTGTTAAAGTTACCCAATTTTTTATATTACATTTAAATCAGATTATAAAAAAAAACTAATCATACACTATTTTAGCATTCTGATTATTCAAGAGGTCTTGAAAAAAAGCAGAGACACAAATCAGAAGTTTTTAAAAATCTTGGCAGAAATAACATGAGTGACAATATCACCAATCATCTATGGTATAATTATAATTTAAGCATTTTAGGAGGTCAATAGCTAAATAGGGTAAAGGAAAAAAGGGATGGCATGGTGGCTCAGTGGCTTGTCAGCTGGAGACCCAAGTGCTATGTGATGGGGTAAGTTCCCATCTTCACCATAGCTCCTGTCATCCCACAGTTTGAAAGTATGCAAATGTGAAAAGGTAAATAGCTACCACTTTGGTGGTAAGGTAACAGTGCTCCATGATGTTATGCTGGCCACATGACCACGGAAATGTCTTTGGACAGCATTGGCTCAATGGCCCTGAAATGGAGATGAGCATCATCTTCTATAGTCGGCAATGACTAGTGGAGTAAAATCTGCAGGTACTCCTAAAAATTAAAAGAAATGTTTTGCCTTTTGGATAGGAAGCAAAAAATCTCAATAAAAAAATCACAGGCTGAAGGGAAATGGTATTAATTCTCTTTTATTTCCCTCCTGTTATTTCTTTTATTGAAAAAGCTTGTGTCTAATTGCAGCCCTGGAGGGCAGGGCTTTCTCTATTTTTACATAGTTAGATTATCATTCTTAGAAGGAATTAGGAAAAGAGAAACAGATTCTATGCCACTTTAAAAATGATGGTTGCAAACAAAAGTCAAAAATTTGATTCATATATATGAATGGCATTTTTATTCTACCAAATTGTAACACACATACACACACACACACACACACACACTATCTACTCAGCATTTAGGAAACAATAAAATGATATTTACTTCATGGAATGATGAAGGATGACTTCCTTTGAATTTAGAATTTTTCACTGTAAAATAAAATAGCATCCACCCCAACATTGTTTCAAAAGAGTTCTTAAAATCTTTTTCTTAGTTATGGCAGCCAGAAAGCTACAATAAATGTTTTGTAGTGAAAAATATAGAAATTATTTAATGCCAATTCTTTGAGGTGAAACTTTTGTTGACTGAGGTGAAGAATATTGCCAGTAAAGCAGACTTTATATTGGCAAATGTATTTATTTACAGCTACACCAGTACATTCTTATTCCTGGATTTCTTTCTTTGGGGAGGAGAAAGAAACTACAGCTTGTTCCACATTTCTGACAGGCATGGCTGTTGTTGGTAACTAAAGCACCCGAGTGGCAAATATGACAAGATCTTATTGAGCTGCAATATTAGCTTCAGTTGTTAATACTTTTACAGTAGCTCAGAAGGGGAATCACTAGAATTTTTCTTCACATAGAAGTTGACAAATCAGCTTGTTTTTGGTCCTTTTATTTTCTCATTTTCAGATATAAGTCAAATATATAGCTTTTTATTTTCTTTATGTACATTTAAATATGTATTCACATTCCTATAATTGAAAGCACTTTTGCTACAACATTTTTTTGAAATCACAATTTTTAATCAAATATCAAATTCTTAAGAACTATGTTGGCATGTTTGAAAATTCAAAAGCTGGTATATAGCCTCATGGCAACCTCAGAATGTTCTCTACTACATTGTGCTTACAATAATTAAACTACAAATAGTCCTCAATTTATGACCACAATTGGCACCAGAATTTCTTTTGTTAATCAAGCAGATGTGAGATCCACCATTTATGGCTTGGTGCCTCGCTGGCATACTGCCATCCAAGGGCCGGGGGGAGACAGATGGGAAGACAAATGGGCAGTAAACCTGTATCATTTATGTGGGAATTTGGGAGGGATAATGAGAACTGAAGAAAAGCAGATCAACGTGGAACCAGTTTGTGCCAAACATCTTCAAAGCCATTTGCCCTGAGTGTGGTAAATAACCAGTCCAAACACCCCAGTATTCCCAAAACATCTCAGCAGAATCCCATTGACTGGGATTGGACTGATCATGGGAGGTGGGCTGGGAATGAAGGAAATGGTTTTGTATTGATGTGGGGGGAAACTTAGATTCCACCTGACTTCACTGCAACCAGCATTTCTTAGTAAAAGTACCAAAGGGAGTCAAGGGTTTTTCTTCCCTAGGGGATCACCCTGGGGCAGGTCTGACAGCAGTTGTTCAGCGAGTCATGCCCAATTTTAGCTGTGGCTAAATAAAATAATGCAGTTGTTAAGTGAATGAGGTAGTTATTAAGGGAATCAGGCTTCCCCCACTGTCTTTCCTTGGTGGATGATGGCTAGGAAGGTCGCAAGTGGCAAACATATGACTCTGGGATACTGCAACTATTGTAAATACATGCTGGTTATCAAATACCTGAATTTTAAGTGCAAGGACTTTTTTCAGTGGCCACTAAACAAATGGTTATAAGTCAAGGACTACCTGTAATTTCTCTTAAAAGAGAGATGGAAAGCTTGAGCCAAGTTTAGAATTGGTATATCCTAAATATCTCAGAATATTCTTGGTTTCCCAAAACAACATGACACTTGATTTTGCAGTGAAATATATATTTATTTATTTTGTTACCACTTAATGATTAGTAGACTTGTCCTTTTAGAACAACTCCTTCTTTCAATATGCTGCTGTACTTTTGATCAGGTTTCCTGTTGCTCTTTAGTCTAATGACTTCATATTTAATTAGGTTTTGTTGCTGGCATTGTACATCCCGCTTATAAAAACACACATTATTGCCCGGGGAGATCAAATCAAGCCAAGACAGACAATATTATTGTACATATGTGGCACTGAGATACCACAGGAGAATGATTTCATCATAAAGGCTGGAAAAGAAACTGATGTTGAAGTACTCCATTGTGTCAAATTTCATTGAAGTGAATGGGTCCTTTGCCAGAAATTTAAGCATGGAAATGCAAAGTTAATTTAATGAAATGTGATGTTTAGTGAGTAGTTGCAGAGCAGAATTAACTTTTAGAATGTTGTAAAGAATACATTGATTAACAACTACATGATGAGGAAAAGCCATAGAAATTAATTTCTGGCAAAGAGAGAAAGAGGGAGAGATAAAGAAGGAAATAGAAAACTTTTTATCTTCAAAAGTGTGACAAATAGTGACAAAGTTTCACTATCAATAGTAAGGTGCAGCTCTAAAACTAGGACAGATGCTTTCCCACCTGGCCCATGCTACCCTCAGTGCATCCCCCTGAAATGTTCCACACTTTATGTACCTTTCCTGACCTGTGTTGCTCCCTGCATGCTATCTCTGACCTCCAAAGCCATCTCTTATGAACTCTCAAACACCCCCAGGCACACTTCCCAACCCATATCACCTCTTCATGTGCCAACCATGGCTGGTGTGGTACCTCTCACACAACTTGTGTGACCCTCATGCATACTTCTAGACTCATACCAGCCTCCTGCATGTTCTACTTGACTGATGTAACATGTAGCATGACCTCCATGCACTCTTCTTCACCAAACCACCTCTCACCTCTAAACAATCCACACAGCACCTCTTACACATCCCAGGACATCCTTCCTAATCTATACTGCCCATGCAGAAGCTCTCCCCAACCTGCATAGCATTGGAGTAATCCAATCATGAGGTGACAGATCTGAAGAACTTCTTGGTTCAGAAAAGAGCACAACTGATATACAAGATGTCCACAGCTTCTACTAGTAAGTACCCTTAGATTACACACAAATCTTGTGGAGAAGTGGCCACATCATTGAGAGTTAAAAATGGAATAGCTATGATTCAAATAGGTTCAAACAGATGTAGGGTGTGTGTGTTCAAACAGATGTAGCCGCTTAATTTTGTCAAGACTGAGCCTAAATATTTCCTCTCCATAAGGATGTGAACAGCCTCCAAACACTGGAATAGAACTTAGAAAGCATCACTGGTCAGCCTAAGGTCAAAATGTATATAATTAGGTATCCTCAGCATTCTTATGATATATAACTCCAAACCAATGAATGACCTCAACCAGCAGTTCGTGTAGATATTAATTGGACCTAATGACATAGAAAAGAGAAAAACCACTGTAAAATGGTGTTTCCCATCTCCACTTCTTGAAGCCATGCTCAATACTATCAAAAACCATTGAGAGAACAAAAACCAGAAAGTGAACATACCACCTTCATCTCAATTCTGCCATACAGTAGATCAATGATCAAATTGATCAATGCAGTGTTTATATTAAATTAGGATTTTAAACCAATTGAAATTGATCAAGATCATAAACTTCCTCTAGGAACCCTCTCTAAAGCCTGGAGATTAGAGACTAGACAGTAGTGGTCCAGCACTGTGGGATTCATTGATGACCATACCCTTTCTCAGTACTTTTTTTCTCATAGAACACCCAGAACGTAGTTCCGACACCTTTTTTGGATGGAACCTTGTAGGGTAGGCAAGGTGGGTTGTATGGCATGTGTGAGTTCTGGCACCTTTTTTTTTCTTTTAGAAAAAAAGCACTGCCCTTTCTTAAAAAGAGTGACTCACCATATTGAGCCAACTGCAGGAGTGCTTTCATCATCCAGGACAGACTTGTAAAACCCCATCTAATTTCTAAAGTAACATCAATGAATCAAACTCATTCTACCTGTACAAGACCTTGCTTCTAGGTCTCAGCTATCCCTTATCCAGTTGCACTCCAACTTTGAGAAAATGTGAGCAATTTTATCTGCCAGATAGAGAACACTATAATCCTCCTCAGCAAGAACTAGTTTCTTTAGATAAGATTCCTGGATTCCTAAGATGGGCTCTTTTTTACGCTCAGTCAGATTCACTCTTCAACTATATTCAACACTGTTCCAGGCATATCTTTTTGTGTTTCATGTCTTGGAGTTTTTAAGAGAATTAAGGCATGCTCCTGCATTAGTGCAAGAGGGGACAATCATATATAAGGCCTCCATCACTCACCCATTCCAGGAGCCAACCAAGGTTTTCCCAAAGCTGCTCACCAGACTCTCAAACAGAAGCCAGATCCATCACTCACTTGGTGTGGTGTTGATCTAACAAGTTCCGTCTCCCTCTGAGGTGGGCTGACATTGGTGAGCTGAAAAATAATCAGAAAGTGATCTGATCATGACAACAGACAAATAGCAATGTAGTCCAAACCGCATTAGGTTTTAACTGTTCAAAGATAGCTCTCAAGTTTATATGCTGCAGATAGCACTCTACAGGGGGTTGCTAGGGGGGGGCAAGTTGTAAAATGTGGCAGCAAGACTGCTAACCTGTGCAAATTGATAGAATTGCATGATTTCTTTATAGAAATATCTCCACCAATTGCTAGATGTTTAATATATATATATTAAGATTTTAGAATTGACTTTTAAAGCCCCCAAAGTCTTAGAATGTGACAGGTGTATTTTATTATGTATCTGTCCAGATGTTAGAATCTACAAGAAATGTCCTTTTGAAAGCAACACAGCTGTTAGACTCATCTGTCTAGCTATTAAGAGACCTTCCCATGTATTATTCCCAGTGTATGGAACACACTCCCTCAGGAGCTGTGTTTGGTCTGTTCTCTAGGATTATAGAAAACCTATAAAGGCAGGATTTAATGTTAGTGTTAATTTAAATTTATGTGTAGTTTGTTATATATTCTGGTTTTGGTTTTGGATTTAACTTGGTAGTTGCCTTGAGAACTTGCCAGAATAGAAAGGCAAGATCTAGATCAAATTAATTAAAGTGTATAAATAAATGTTTGAAGAAGCAATTAAGCAAATGTCAAGAAGGCTACCTCCTTTTCTCAAAAGAGCATTTGTCATATTAAACTAGAATGGCTCAAGTCAAGACTCTGGTTTTAAATGGGTAAATTCAGTTTTACTTTACTAATTTATTGTATGATTTGTCCTTCCTTTCTTATTGTTATGTTTTCAGGTTCCACTGAATAAAAAAAAATTGCTGAAGAAAGATACTGTATAATTAAAAAAATTAAACATTAGAATGGAAGTGACTGGATGGGATATATTTCTATGAAGATAATAAAAATGAAATGTGACATTTTCCAATTAAAATAGGTTATGTTTAGAATATGTAAAGTTATTAGAAGTATAAAAATATTTCACTGTTTGCAGGAGAACAGATAATTAGGCAATTAGAAGTGTTAAAATAATAAAAATGCAAACCCAGAAGATTTTATTATACAACTTTTATGGATACCCATTTACAAAAAGAGAGCAGGGCTATGTTTCTTATCCCTAATTCTTATCCTAGCTCACAGGTCGGCAACCTGTGGCTCCGAAGCTGCATGTGGCTCTTTGAGCCTTCCCCTGTGGCTCCCAGCCTCCTCTGCCTTTGCAGAGAGAGAGAGACAGAGACAGAGAGAGGCAATTGCGCTTCCCTGCTTTTCTCTCTCTCTCTCTCTCTCTCTCTCTCTCTCTCTCTCTCTGTGTGTGTGTGTGTGTGTGTGTGTGTGTGTGTGTGTGTGTGTGTCTGTATGTGTAAAAGAGAATGCACTCACAGT
The DNA here is from genome assembly GCF_016545835.1 of Crotalus tigris. NCBI lineage: Eukaryota > Metazoa > Chordata > Lepidosauria > Squamata > Viperidae > Crotalus > Crotalus tigris. The sequence goes on along the minus strand of NW_024096545.1, from coordinate 1,328,025 downwards.
GTTCTCCGAGGAGCTGAAAAGCTTACTGGGCGGAGCTCCTCCCTTTGCTGCATCTCTGCAGGAAGCAGGAAGCAGGAAGGGCAGGAGAGAGCTAGCTAGCCCAGCTAGGCTGACTCAGGAATTCTGGGAGTTGAAGTCCATGAGTCATAAAAGAGACGAGGTTGCTTACCCCTGAGCTTGTTGGACAACAGCTTGAAGCTTCCCAGGTGAGCAGCAGATAGGAGGGGGGGGGGGAGAAAGAGAGAGAGAGAGAGAAAGAAAGAAAGAAAGAAAGAAAGAGAGCGGGGGAAGAGGAGTGGCAGACCAAGGGCAGATAGAGAGGGAGGCAGAGAGAGAGAGAGACCCTTTTGACATCTAAAATGAAGATAACACTGCATATCTCTGTGTGTGTGTGTGTGTGTGTGTGTGTGTTTATGTGTATGTGTGTGTATATACATATATACATATATACATACATACATATATATACATACATATACATACACATACATATACACACACACACACATACACACACAAACACACACACACACACAAACACACACACACCTATAATAAAGGTAAAAAAAGGATATATGCAGTGTTATCTTCATTTTAGATATGAAAAGGGTTTTGCGGCTCCCAGTGTTTTGTTTTTGGCGGGAAACGGGTCCAAGTGGCTCTTTAAGTGTTTTGGGTTGCCTACCCCTGTCCTAGCTCATCAGTATTTTATTACAGTTAGCAAACCTATGAATGCACTTGTTTTGAGATAAATCTATCATTTCTGAGCTCTTAATCTCCATATGAACATTGAAGGCCAACTGAAGATAAAAAAGCTTTTGGTGCCATCTAATAATCATTCAGATTTTTGCAATCCAAATAGGGTAACTCTGACTTAAATTATATTGAATAAAATTGCTGCATATAAAGAGATATACAACAATTATCCTTCAAAATGACATATTAATAATCATTTTTAAAAAAATACAAATAATTGTAAATTAATTGACTGAAGACACTTCATCACTTACCCAATCATTATTGGATGACTGTGGTAGTTCTGCTCAGCTTCATATCAGAAAAAAAGTAGAAACAGGCTGCCATCATTTTTTTTTCTCCTTCAAAACTGGAGTTTCTGACATATTATATTTCAGGCTAGTTGATTTGAGCTGGATCTCAATTTCTACTTTAAAAATGTTCTTAGGACTGGCAGGTTAGTGAGATAGAACAGACAGAGGGTGTAATTGGTAGTAATAAAACTACTGTAAGTGAATCCTGTCTTGATGCAGCTGCTTTAGTTGCAATTTGAAGAAACAGTTTCACTCATGCTTAGCTCCAGATAGAAAGATATCTATTGCTGCATTTACTATGATGGGCAGAGATGGGAGATGAGTGGGTAGAAGAGAAGAACTGAAGAAGCTTCTTGGATGAAAAGTGAAATGTCTTCAAGGAAAAACAAAGAAAGTCCAGTTACCTTTTGAAAAAGCACCTTGGGAAAAGTAGAAGAGATGGTTTTAAAAAGCAGTTTACTGTTAGGTCAGGTGTGGTTGGGCTGAATAGGTGCTTGTATCCAAGCTTCTTGTCCATGATAACAATCATGATGGTGGAAATAAGTGGCAAGTGATTTGGAGTATGCAAATTTATTTGCCCTTTCCAATTGCTCTCTAAAGATTCAGCTTACTGAATTTCATATTAAGGCTAAAACTGAAAGTAGCATTAGGTCCAGAAAGTGAATAGATGGTGTTTCTTTTCTCTAGAGAGGAATTTGTGTAGCTATTTAAAAAAAATGTCATTTTATTACACCAATTATATATAGCCACAGTTGATATCAGGAGACACAGTAACATAGAACTTTTCTACTTATTGCTTTCTTAATGTCTTTCCTGAGAGTCAAAGGTGATATTATCCAGTATCATATGAAAAATCATCATCTGTATATATAAAGATTCATATCAAAATGCTGACTATGTGCCTTATTTAATTCAATGTTATTGTACAAGGTCAGGCACTGAAGAACTAAAATTGTCAAAATTACAAAATCTTATCAGTTTCTTTAAAAAAACTCGATCTTCTTTTTGAACCACAGCAAAAAACTTAATATTGGTCAAGGGTTTATCAGTTGGAAAAGACCACTTTGTCTTGTTAAATTGAATATTGACTCATTAATGACCCATTATAAGGCATTTTCCCATTTGTCATTCTAGAAACAGCCAAGAATGCAGTCTATACTATAGTATAGTATAGTTATACCATGCTATAATAAAGCTACAATGCATTATCTTTCAGTTACAATTTCATACCAAATTATATATAGGTAACATAAAAAGAATTAACTGAATAGAGGAAGTATATATATAAAATCCCAAATCTGTTTGAAATTTTCTTAGCAGAGGAAAGTTCAGGGCACCCAAAGTTATTTTCTCCAAGTTCTACAATTGAAAAGCCCTCTGAATTGATCTTCTTTCTATCCCAGAGGAAATGTTCAGCCAAATTACAAATACCAGCAAAATGCTAGAGAACAATTGAAACACAAATACAAATTTTTCAGTAGAAACAATAGCTGTTTTCCACAAACATTTAACCTGCATGTACTATATGAGGGATACAAAAATTTCAAGAATAAACAAATTCCCCATGGATATTCCAGCTTTCAGGTGCTTCTAAATAGTTTCATGCATGAATATTAATAAAAAAGTTTCAGTGAATTGGAACTCAAACTTTAACTCTTGTCTGTTCAGGCTAAATGCACAGTAGACTACTAAACTATTGCAAGACAAATCTTATATAACTTTAGGGAAATATAGAAGTGACAGATTGGTCAAAAGTGCGTAAGATATAGTCACAATTCATCAAAGCAGTTTGGCTTATGGAGTAAACTTTAAAATGAAATGTGTCTACGTAACAGGTTACCTAACTTATATATATATATATGTAGGTCTTTGGTTGTTCGGGTTTTCTCCCGCGTAAAATTGGAAATGTCTTGGCGACGTTTCGATGAAGTCCCATTCGTCATCTTCAGGCTGGTATTTTCAGCTTCGTGCTTCGAGCAGCAATGTGTGGTCTTAGCTGTTTCTTCCTTTTAACTGCCAGTGGGGGTATGAACTGATTGGGTGGGAGCTTGGCTGTGTTCTGATTGAGTGGAGGTGTGTTCTGATTGGTTAGGGGCTTGGCTGTGCTCTGATTGGCTGGGGGGTTGGCTGTGCTCTGATTGGCTGGGGGAGTGTTCTGTTTGGTTGTGCTCAGGTTAGTCTGAGTTGCAGAGGGGTTTAAGATTTTGGGCTGCCTTGCTATTTTTTGGCTTCGCGTTCGTGGTCGTGCCTGCTCTTCATGGAGGGTGTCAGTTTGCTTCATGTATGGATTGGAGGGGTTTAAAGTGGCTAATGATGCAGCTGTGGTCTGGCTTCTGGTTTGTGGTCGTGCCTCATCATCCGTGTGGCTTTGGGTTTGTTTTTTGTGTGCATGTGTGGTGGTGACATCCTGTGTGGTTTTTGTGAGTGTGGGTCTGGTATCATTTTTGTGTTAGGGAGTTGTTTGTCAATAAAGGCGGGTTTCCAAATGGCTGGTAGGCGGGGCGGGTTTCCAAATGGCTGGTAGACCACACATTGCTGCTCGAAGCACGAAGCTGAAAACACCAGCCTGAAGATGACGAATGGGACTTCGTCGAAACGTCACCAAGATACTTCCAATTTTACGCGGGAGAAAACCCGAACAACCAAAGACCTACATACAAACACCAGCGAAACCTCAGAATATATATATATATATATATATATATAGTTGAATTTATACTCTACAATATTGTGGATTTGACCCCTTTTCCCCCCTACAGTAAAACATTTGGGAATTCAACAACAGATGAAAAGCCACATATTGTCCATCCTTGTGTAACAACAGTTAAAGTTTGTTCAGTTTATTTTCTAGGCTTAATAAGTTTAAATAACTATTCTTGTTTACTACTTCATATACATATGGAGAAAAGATGGCTGCTATTACTAAGCAGTGCAACAGTGCCTGTAGGGCCTTATCAAACTGCCCTCTTGGTTCTCTATCAGTCATAGAAATTTACATTCACTTAATTCATCTGTATTACAACAAATTAATTTTAAAAATAATTACTCTGACAAATATTAATATTGTATGCAAGGCTGAAGTAAGATTCATTTCAACTTACAACAGTTCATTTAGTGACTGTTCAAAGTTACAATGGCACTAAAAATGACTTATGACCATTTTTCACACTTATGACAATTGCAGCATATTCATAGTCACGGGATCAAAATTCAGACTCTTGAAAACTGACTCATATTTATGATGGTTGCAGTGGCCCAGGATCATGTGATCCCCTTTTGCGACCTTCTGACAAGCAAAGTAATGGGGAAGCCAGAGTCAATTAAATAATCCAGTATTTGCTATTCCATCATGTTTATCTCAAAGTTATGATTACATATGGAATATAACAACTAAATCCATGAGCATTTCTGTGATACCTAAAAAAAACAAAAGGATAACTGCAAAGCCTGTTTTTGTTGTAAGAAGTTGCATCGTTCTTACTCAACACATTTGGTGGTTATGTGCTTCAATTGTATGTGTGTTGTCAACCAATGCTTAATTTATCTTTGAGAAAGAAATGCAAATCTGTTTTTTCTTTACTGAGGAATTATTTATGTATTTATTTTAACCCCCAAATGGATTGAAACCCCCAAATGGAACACACAGCTAGAGGGATTTAAATTATTTAAAAGAAACAGACCAAATAAAAGAGGAGGTGGAGTTGCTCTCTATATAAGAAATAACTACATTTCTGCAGAAATAGAGCACAACAATGGTGAAAACTGTCTTGAATGCATTTGGATCAATATAAATGTGGGGGGAAAAATGACATTGCCATAGGTGTATACTATAGGCCACCCAACCAAACAGAGGTAATAGATGAACTTTTTGCTAATCAGTTAACTAAGGCATGTAGGAAGCATATTACAATAGTAATGGGGGATTTTAATTATCCTGACATCAACTGGCAGACAAACTCTGCACCAAATGGAAGATCAAACAGGTTCCTGACAAACCTAGTAGACAACTTTGTCTCCCAAAAAGTAGAGAAAGGAACTAGGGTATCAGCCATATTGGATTTAATTCTCACTAACAGAGATGAAATGATAGAAGGTGTTGAAACCAAGGAACCTTGGGGGGACTGACCATGCAATATTGGAATTCAACATTATGTAAGACAAGCAATAGAACACAGTCAAACTAGAGTCTTGGACTTTAAGAGAACTAATTTCAATAAACCTAGAGAGAACTTGGGAAGGATTCCATGGATGAGAATCCTCAAGGGGAAAACAGCTCACGAAGCTCAGGAAATTTTGAAAAGTGAGATTATAAAAGCCCAGTCTAGCACAATACCAACGAAGAAGAAAAATAACAGTTCTCAAAAGAAATCAGCATGGCTGCATAAAGAACTCTCTGATAAATTGAAAGATAAAAAGGACAAGTATAAAAAGAGGGGCACGTAACTAAGGCAGAATATCAGCAAATAGCCCGAGCCTGCAAAGATGAAGTGAGGAAAGCTAAGGCTCAAAATGAACTAAGGCTTGCAACAAAAGTCAAAAATAACACAAAAAAAAGCTTCTTTCAAAGCTTTTACAAAGTTTCTTTGTAAAAAAACAAGAAAAAAGTTAAGTAAATGATTGGTCCATTACTTGGAGAAAGTGGCAAGAGGGTGACAAGCAACATGGAGAAAGCAGAACTACTCAACTCATTTTTTGCATCCGTATGTACACAAAGGGAAAAAACAGTCCAACCTATGAAAAAACAGTACTGTAAAAAATAGATTAGAAACACAAGTTAAGATAAGCAAGAAAATGGTAAGTGAGCATCTGTCCACCCTAGATGAGTTCAAATCACCAGGACCAGATGGACTATACCCAAAGGTTCTGAAGGAACTGGCATTGAACTAAATCTTTCAAAGATCCTGGAGCTCTGGGGAACTACCAGAGGACTGGAAAAGAGCTGAAGTAGTTCACATCTTTAAAAAAGGAAAAAAATGGATCCAGGAAACCACAGACCTATCAGCCTGACCTCAATACCTGGGAAAGACAATCAAACTATGAATCGGTGAACACCTAGAGGCAAACAAAATCATTACCAAAAGCCAACATGGATTTGTCAAAAACAGATCACACCAGACAAATTGTATTGCATTCTTTGACCAGGTGACAAAATTAGTGGACCAGAGAAATGCTGTAGATATAATTTACTTAGACTTCAGTAAGCCATTTGATAAAGTAGACCACAACCTACTACTTGATAAGATAGAAAAATGTGGGTTAGACAGCATCACCACCAGATGGATTCGTAGCTGGCTGATTGATGATACTCAGCATGTGGTCCTCAGTGGAACTGCATCTACATGGAGGGAAGTGTGTAGTGGGGTGCCCCAGTGTTCTGGGCCCAGTGCTCTTCAACATCTTCATCAATGTTTGGATGAGGAGATAGAGGGGGAACTCATCAAATTTGTAGACGACACCAAACTGGTAGGAATAGCCAACACTCCAGAATACAGACTTAAGATACAGGAGGATCTGGACAGACTTGAACACTGGGCGCTATTAACAAAATGAAATTCAATGGTGAAAAAAGTAAGCTTCTACATTTAGGCAAGAAAAACCAAATGTACAGGTATAGTATAGGGCAGGGGTAGGCAACCTTGGCTCTTTGATGACTCATGAACTTCAACTCCCAGAATTCCTGAGCCAGAATGGCTCAGCTTGGAAACCTCTCCCTGTCACCTCAGCATGGCTGGCTCAGGAATTCTGGGAGTTGAAGTCCATGAGTCATAAAAGAGCCAAGGTTGCCTGCCCCAAGCTATTCTCTTGCTCAATAGTAGTAACTGTGAGAGGGATCTTGGAGTCCTAGTGGACAATCACTTAAATATGAGCCAGCAATGTGCTGCAGCTGCCAAAAAAGCCAACACAGTGCTAGGCTGCATTAACAGAGGGATAGAATCAAGATAACGTGAAGTATTAATACCACTTTACAATGCCTTGATAAGGCCACACTTGGAATACTGCATTCAGTTTTGGTCACCACGATGTAAAAAAGATGTTGAGACTCTAGAAAGAGTACAGAGAAGAGCAATAAAGATGATCAGGGGACTGGAGGCTAAAATATTGGGTATGTCTAGTTTAATGAAGAGAAGGATGAGGGGGGACATTATAGCAGTTTTCCAATATATCAGGGGCTACCACAAAGAAGAGGGAGTCAAGCTATTCTCTAAAGCACCTGAAGGCAGGACAAGAAGCAATGGATGGAAACTAACCAAAGAGAGAAGCAACTTAGAACTAAGGAGAAATTTTCCGACAGTTAGAACAATTAATCAGTGGAACAACCTGCCTCCAGAAGCTGTGAATGCTCCAACACTGGAAGTTTTTGTCTGTAATGGTATAGGGTTTCCTGCCTGAGCAGTGGGTTGGACTAGATGACCTCCAAGATCCATTTCAACTTTATTATTATTATTATTAACTATTTATTATAGTTAAAATTGTCTTTATGTGACATGGAATATTTGCAAATAAACTACATTTCAAGAGTTCCGCAGAAGATGCAAAATAATAGTAATTAAAATAATTTATTAAATATATATATCACCCAACTCCCATTGACTCTGGGAGTCAAGATGATAGCCATGACCATATGACTTTCTATATATCTTGCACATGCAATATCTATTAAAGAAAGGCTTCAACCATGCAGTTATGGACATCATTTTTACATTTTTGGTGTTCTCACAGATGCTCTTGAAACTACCTGAAATCATGCAGTAAACTTTTAAAGCATGTTTTCATTTTCTTGCTGACTATGGCCAACTGTATTTCAGCAAGAAGTTTGTTATTGTATGCTCCAGAGAATTCATATAGTTCAAATTGTAATGCTAGCTTTTGATGCAGTTTGTATTGAAGTCTTGTGAGATACTTTAATTTATGCTGTTTGCTGCAAAGCTAATGTTGGAAAAATAACTGTAAAAAGATTTATATAATCTGAATAGTTATATAACTATTGATCTGCATGGTAAGGGATTAGATACTACTTTCATAACATTATTCATAATGATAAGTGCAACTTACTTTGCTCTTCAAATTTGTACTATGGAGCACTTCTCTTTTTTTTCTAACAGACATTGTAATATTTTCATCAACTTTTGCAGTATCAGAATGCATACTACGTCCGGATGTCACTTAATTTTCTACATCTGGCAGATGGGATCATTTCTGAATGCATTTGTATTCTAAAAAAAAAAGTCACATATGTAGATCCCATCTCATTGTTCTTTGGAAAATGTATTTTAGCCAAACTGCTTGACTTTGTACAAAAAAAAAAAAACTTCAAGTAGAACTCAAGCTTTATATGCCATTATTTTAACATGCCAGTAGATGCTGCCATTCAGGGAATTAAGACTGAGCTAGATGGATCAGTACAGATTATAGTTCTCTGTTCTGTTTCACATCTATTTTTATTTTATTTTATTTTATTAATTTTATTTTTATTTCCATTAAGGCTACCAGATCTAGTTCCTTTTGACACACCAGTGGATGGAAGCAAAAAGACATGAAAAATTCTAACTCCTTGCTGCCATCTAATGATCATCAGGATTTTTGCAACCTATAATTGGAGAGAGGCTCTAAATGCCATATAATATTTTTCTCATTCATTATTTATTTATTAAATTTATATAACTGCCCATAAATGTGACTCCGGGCACATAAATACAATAAAACAAACACTTTAAAACAAATCTAAAACAATCATTAAAGCAATTCATCATAAATATAAATAAGAATTGGGTATGTCTAGTTTAACGAAGAGAAGGACAAGGGGGGACATGATAGCAGTATTCCAATATCTCAGGGGCTGCCATAAAGAAGAAGGAGTCAAGCTATTCTCCAAAGCGCCTGAGGGCAGGACAAGAAGCACTGGATGGAAACTAATCAAGGAGAGAAGCAACCTAGAACTAAGGAGAAACTTCCTGACAGTGAGAACAATTAATCAGTGGAACAGCTTGCCTCCAGAAGCAGTAAATGCTCCAACACTGGAAGTTTTTAAGAAGAGACTGGACAGCCATTTGTCCGAAATGGTGTAGGGTTTCCTGCCCGAGCAGGGGGTTGGACTAGATGACCTCCAAGGTACCTTCCAACTTTACTACTATTACTATTACTATTACATTTCATGTATGGACAATTGTTTTATGGGACTGTGATGAAAAAGGTTGATACTTATCCTTTCTCTTTTTAACATAACTCCTCTAAAATCATTATAGGGTGATGAGAATGTTTACACAGGCATTGGCCTTTGTTTGTTTCTGGAATATATATTATATTTTAATACAGAAGCTTTGAAACTTTGCCATCATTAGGTAGCAATATTTGAATATTTCAGCTGAAATGAGCTGAATTATTCTGTATTTGTCATAGGCTGTCATCATTAACAATCAAGTAAAGGTTTCTTCAAATCTACAGGATTAGCCAGTCTCAGACTAAGAAGAAAAACAAGGCAAAACATCCACCATTCACTGTAGCATATTCTGACCACATCTGAAAAGTTCTTTTCCAGGTCTTTCCGCCCCACCCCACCTTCTGGTAGTCCTTTCCATTGTCTGCATGGAAATACATTGTGGTACCTTCAGTTCGAAGGCCATAAGTTGTCTAACACTGAATTGGATGCTAATTTATAGTAAAGACATTTGAAAATATTTGAATGATATACAGGTAGTCCTCGATTTACAACCACAGTTATGATAAGTGAGTTTTCCTCATTTTATGATCTTTCTTGCCAGAGTTGTTAAGTGAATAATTGCAATTGTTAAGTTAGTAAAATGGTTGTTAAGTGAAACTGGCTTCCCAATTGACTTTGCTTGTCAGAAGGTTGCAAAAGGTGATCACATGACTCCGGGACACTGCAGTTGTCATAAATATGAACCAATTGCCAGGCATCTGAATTTTGATCATGTGACCCTGGGGATGCTGCAATGGTCATAAGTGTGAAAAACAGTCCTAAGTCACTTTTTTCAGTGCCATTGTAACTTAGAATAGTCACTAAACCAACTGTTGTAAATCAAAGACTACCTGTAATTCAGGACTCTAATAATAACCGGACTTTTCCCGTATTGTTGGTGCATTTAACCATAACATCAAACTGGATCTCTATATAAAGAATAAAATCAGAAAATATTTTGGTTTCAGAAACAAGGTACTTTTGCCATCTGTTATTTTCTCCTATAAATATTGGGAAAAATAAATTGCATCTGTATAAAGATAAGAATTGAATATAGCCACTAATAAGTATCAATAGAACATTTTGTAACTATCTAACATCTGGGCAAAATAGAAACAATAACAATAAACAGTCATGGCAAGTGGCAGGCTAAATGTTAAGGGAATGTAGACCCCCCCTCAAAATGCCAAAGCCAAACAGATCAGTGAAGATATTAATGAGTGGCAGATGTGTATCTCCTTCCTTTTTGATCAAAACAAATTGTTCAAAATAACTCAGAGGTGGATTCACCTTGGATGTTTGATCACATATGAAAGCTAGAAGAACTATATTTTTGGTTGCTCGGTCCGATTTTTATATTAGTAGAAAGACAACAAACTTGAGTAGTAATTATCACTGTAGCTGCTACTGTACTCATGCTTATTTTGTGATTGTTTGCATTAATGCCTGGTGATATGAAAGCCACAAAGCAAAGAATTAACCTATATCTCTTCATGTTAAACTAACAAAGATGTAGACTGACTTCTATGTACTCCTTGACTGTATGCTCTGATCAAATCTAAGAAAATAATGATGTTAAATTTTGATTAACTTATAATTTATCTCACGATCATGGAATGGCTCCCTAAGAAATCAGTTTGATATTTATAAATGTCTCTTTTCTCCCTCCAAAAAGCAATCCCTCCTGGGTCTCTACTGCATTATCTCTTTAATCTTCCCTGCTGTTACAATACCATCTAGTCTATTACCTGCAGGAAATGTAATTAATATCTTTGGGCTTTATTTTCTCCATTGTTAAGAATGTTAAACTTGAAGTTTTAAAAAATGACCCTGTATAGGCCTACTGAATATATCCCAATTACTTGAAAGCATTCTGCATGTCATTATGTTTTTCACAGACCGTGAATCATTTTTGCTTGCTTTTAACAATGCTCATAACTCGAGCAAATTTAAGCAACATAAAATAAATCTCCTTGAAGATCTGAAAGAAGAGTCACTTAAGCATTATGGGTGATATAGAAATTTGATGAATAAATAAGTTTTTGCTTTCTGAGTGCAGAATAACAAATATAGACTTTAAAAGATCTACCTAATATGCATTTGACGTTAAACAGGATATATTTTGCTGTTTTTATAATAATTAGGTATCTCAGTTTATCATTATGGATATTTCTTCTTTTATAGGTCACTGTCTTGAAGATTAACTAATGCTATAATTAAGAAAACACAAAATTACCCTACCCCATTTGCCAGTCTTCTCACAAGTTAAAATGGTTGACGGTTGATAAATGGCTGAGTACGTGGATAGTGAGTTTCCAATTTCATTTAGGGCTTCTACTTCTCCCATTTCCATTTCTACAATTTTCATTTTTGTCCCCACTTCATTTCCTGGGGACCAGCTCACATAGTCACTGATTATGTGCCAATTTCAATCTAATAGTTAAGGCACTGGGCTAGAAACCAAAAGTCTTTCAGTTCTATTCCTGCCTTAGCATGAAAGCCAGCTGGATGATTTGGGGCCAGTCACTCTGTCTCAGCCAAACAAACTTCACAGGGATGTTGTTATGAGGAAAATAAGAGGAGGAAGGAATATTAAGTATGTGTGTTGCCTTGAGTTATTTATAAAAATAATGTAGGCAGGAAATAAATAATTTCCCTTTCTATTATCCTATAATGCCTTAATTCGGGATAGAATGGGGATGATTGGATAGAGCTGAGCATTTACTTGTTGCATGCCCTTTCTGACACCACACAGAATTCACAACAGATATTATTTTTTGCCCCCTAGAAGAGAAACATCTGCAGCTACCTAGGATTGAACTGTCAAGTCTTCCAAGTGGGAGGTGAATGTCTTCACTACTAGACTGCTACATAAATAAATAAATAAATAATACCTGAGAAATCCAGAACCTGTGTAGTGATGTGCCATATATCCTCACACATTTTGAATCAAAACACTCTTTGAGCAGAGCTTGCTTTTGGATAATGAGAGTGATATTCATAACCTTCCCTGTTTAGCATCCTGGCATACTGTACAGTGTTAGGAACAGAATGCAATGTTTGGGAGCATTTTATTATGAACCATTGCCTAGACAGCAAACACTCAGGACTATAGAAGCTGAACAATCACACTACACAAATTTTATCAGTAGGATTAACGCTACTCAGATTATGCTAAGCAAATGCTAGAATGGTAGCCATGAGTTGAATTATAAACACACATATGTGGACTTTGGGAATCACGATGAGCCTGATGCAGACATGAGTTGAGGTAGCTGCTGCTGTTCTGGCCTACTATCATATCCTTATCTGTCACAATGTATTTTTATCTCCCCAAATGCTGAACTAATTTGCCCAGAATTAAGTCCTACTGAGTTCAGTGGAGTTCACTTCCAAATTGATTTGGATAAGCTTGAGCTATTAGAAGCTTTATAGTTTAGCAGTTAAACCTATTTAATGAATTGGATTTTCTTTTTACTGAAGTTGTGTTCTAAACAAATGATTAAGAAAAAGAAAACTATTCCAGCTTCTTATTTTCTATCCAGCAATACTGTACTAAACTACTTGGATTTAGACATTTTTATACATATACATACATAACACTAAAATGTTTAACTATGCCTGAATCAGAAATATTGGTGCAAATACATTGACCTACCCTACCAAATCATAATTAAAGTTCTGGCTTCAATGTTTTATGTTTAAACTTTTTAATATTACATATTAAATATCAAGAACAAACATAAATACAGATGGACTCATTAGCAGGCCCAGTAAATTAGGGAGAAATCTGTTGCTTTCCTCAAATCTACAAGAAATAGAATAGCTCTTTCACTTATTGAAATAACTGCACATTTAAATGGCTCATGCCTTTTTTGCATTAGTCAATTCATATGTTTTTCTTTCACACACAAACTCACATTTTACACTCTACAAACAAGCATTTTGTGTACAAAATTGACTCTTAGGTATGTTATTCTAGAGTTATTCAAATAAATATGAGACATACAGTATATTATAAAAATATTAAACTTTAACGAGGCACTGGAAAATTCCAGACGCAAACATCAGTCCAATTCTAGTTGTCATAACAACAGTCACTGATTAGTCTTTAGTATATTATTTTGTTTTGCCAATTCTTTTCCTGGATGATAGTGATGATGATATGATGCTGATAGATTCAAAATACAATCACAGTGACCTGGATAATTTAGGATATCCATGTGACTATGCATTTTGATTTGGTAACTTGAAACTGATATTCATCCATTTTGGTAACTTAACACAAATTTTGCTTTTCCTCTTTGAACCACAAAAGATGTCTATTTTAATTCACGATTTGCCAGATCTAGTGCAAAGAGTTACTCTCTGCCCATTTGAAAGAATCAAGAGGAGAATACAGTTCATTTAAGCAAAGAAAGGGTACAAGACTATACTTCATTTTTAAAATGCCATTAACACTTCATTTTTCACTAAAAACAATTTTGAACTGGAAATTTTCCTGCAGTCATCATCTTCATTGGGCTATTGTTAGGACTGGGATAATTATGGGAAATAAATGGAGTCAAATTGAGGATTGCATTCTAAAAGAAGAGATGTCTATTATCATACTGTATTATTTAAAAGTTTCAATATATATCTCAATTATTACATGTCTGAGACAAGTGAGCATTCATTACCTCCCATTATTTTACAAGGACTTTTTATTGTCTTTGGGATAAAACAAAATTAAGTACAGGAGACAAGATTCTTCAATTTGTTTGCATTTCTTATTTGTTCTCTGAAAGTAGCATAATAAATGTGATTCTTTCTTGTATTTCTGCATGTACTCTCAACTCACATAGAGAATATGTATGATCTTAAAATTTTGAAAAAAATATTTTTCTCTTTTCCCTCCTCTTCTTTTTCTTCTTTTGTTTTTCTGGCTGCTGTAATATCATTAATGGTCCAGGATTTCAATGGAACTCAAAAGCATGCCAAAACTAGCTGATATGAGGCACTTTAGAACACAGAAATAGGAAGGTACATCTATGAACTACAAGGAGCCAAAAAGCTTCTTCCCTGATAACAGTGTACAAGTGAGAATTTTGCCATGGCAATGTGCTGATTGTATTGTTTTCAAAAGAAGATGGCAAAAGCTTTTTTTACCCTTTTTGTATTGTAAAAATAAACCATTCAATGTGCAGTCAATCTTTCTTAAATGATACCCAAAATGCTAAACTGTCCCATAGTGCTTTCTATAAAAATAGGGTATGTATTACAGCATATAAAAAGGAAATCAATTCTAAAGGCAAGAAATAGAACCTTTGGGTTTCATTCAGCTATACAAATACAATTCTTTAAGAAGGAGACAGCCTTTTTTTCATTACAGGAACAGAGAACTGTCATTTGGCTGCCTGTTTCTTTCTATAGCTTTCCCTGACACCGACAGTACCACTCACTATTAAAGAAGCAGGATAGTGCTCTGATGGCTTCACTAATGTGAGAGCTTGATCTATTCTTCTAAGCAGAGGGATTAATAGATAATTAGTATGAAAAATAATTTCTAAAACTGTCCTAGCAGTTTCCATTTCCCCAAAGGCATAAAGAATGCATGAATGTCCAATGTAATTCTTTTCTACTTACCTATGAAGGTTAATGTTTCCACCAAATCAATAATACCCATTGGACTGGTAGTATGTGAAATGCTAAAGGTTCTGTAGGTATGTATCAGGCCTTTGACATCCATTTAAGAGGTACCTCTTCAGAACTCTTATGGCCTTATCGCAACGCTGTGTCCATTTAAAGTACATATAAAATAATGCCTGGCTCCTGAAAAAGGGGCAACGGAAGGGAGAAAAACCACTTCTTTTACAAGATCTCTTTTTCAAAGAATGCTTGCAATACAGCAGACCACATTTATTTTTCCATATAACTATTTTCATAGATTCCACTTTCATTTTTTAAGTCAAAAACACAGATTTTACAGTAACTTGCAGAGGAAAAAAAAAGAAAGTTTGGAAATGAATATTATAGGAGGCATCTTCTTGCCAGGATTGCTGCAGAATAAACCTTTGTAATTTAGAAAACTAATCATGAACAAATGCCAGCAATTAGTTCTCTATTCAAAACAGCTAAACAGTTGCTCAGATACATGGATGGGTAGATATTCTGTCCATTCCTATTAATGGGACCATGTTTGCTATCCTCAGGCCACTCTGAATTTCTTTATTGCCTGGGTTCTAAAATATGACCTGCTTTTTCATATGACATTGATAGTTATCATCTTTATCAATGAAATGTCTCAAATGCATGGGAATACTCAGGAAAAAAAATCAGGCTTTCATGATGCACAAAAATACATTTCTATTCAATTTTGTTAATCATAATTAGAAATCTGAAGGACCAACAATGAGGTCAACAAGTAATAATGCAGATATTACTATTTTTTTTCTTCAGGAAAAGAAAACCCTTAAACTTTTGACTCTTTTTTCAATAAACTGTTACAATTTTATTTCCTATTTGCATTGATTGATTGATTCACTGATTGATTGATTACAAGCAATTAATAAAAGGATGAAGCTTTCCTTTGTGCCTGTGATGAAGAGGCTGTCTGCTCTTTTCAAAAGTACCTGTGGTCATGCAGAAAATCCCCCCTCCCCCCAAGCATCCATCCCTGCCCTCAGAATTGTACACACAGGCATTCAAGCCAGTGTTTCAATAACCTGGATAATGGAACCACACTCTGTATTTCCAGGGACATGCTTGCCATCCAGAAGCAGCCTCACCCTACCCAGTCTTTTGAGCTTACAAAAACAAACTCTGCATGGAAAGAAGGGTGTGTATAGCAGGAAAGGTGTTAAGCAAATAACCTATAGGCAGGGAAGCAGAAACAACATCTTACAAGCAGATAAGAGGACTTTCATTCAACTGCTAGGATCACAAACTACAGTGAGCAGCATGTCATGGTGAGAATCCTTCCTGGAGCCCCACACAAAGCAGAAAAGGAACAACCACATTGAAGCAGCACTTCAACCCAACTAGTGCAAGAACATTTGGAAAAAGGCAAAGGTTGTATGCCCCTTTATAGACTTTGACACATTTTTTTTGAAAATTATATTAAAAGACTGAGTATTAAAGACATATTTATGTGGCAACATCACCCACAAAGCCTAGAAGAGGAACTTGACCAGAGGAGTAGACTGTTATTGGGGAAGGTGCATGTTGCAATAAAATATTTATACAGATTTGCTATGCTGTGGTATATCCAGTCCTTGGAGGGCACAGAATTCTCACAGTGCTCATTTCACACTAGTGGTTGCTTCAAATAAGGAATATCTGAAAACAATATTCAAATGCAACATTTATGTTGTTTCAAGAGTGAAAATTGTGTGTATTTTACATTATGATTAATCTGTAAGAAATTATGTTTTAAAAGAAGATAATAAAAATACCCGCATTTCACATGTAAAGCAGCAGCACATGTTTTTTTATGTATCCATTCTAAATATTTATCCAATGATATAATATTTTTATTAGAGTTTAGATATTTTTGTCTGTGCCTTTCATTATGACCCACTTAAAATTTCTGTTCCTTGTTAAGCTGAAATACCATCTCTGTCTGTTAGCTTTTTCTCTTCCTCCAGCATTCAACATACACCTGTATATTTGAGATTAGTTAAAGAAAACAGATGAGAAATTTAATGGTAAGAAAGCTGGATGTAATTTAAATCATCTGCATGCTTTAGTTTTTCTCATTACACCTTTTCCCTATATTAAAATACCTCTAAAATAAGCAAAGTAAAGCTGAGGCTCAAAACTAAATGCCAACTCAGGATGACTTTCTAAAATTAAAAGACATTTTTTTGGGGGGGGAATGAGGCTGTGAACATTCAGTTGTCATCTTGGATTTTTCTACTGCTCAAACAAGACTAAGGCAATGAATAGATAGTTAATCACTGTAGTTAAGTTGCTTGCTAGCCAAATATTATAAGCTCATTCCAATCATTGTATCCGTCTGGAGCATGGTGGGAAAAGCAAGATAATATTGTTTCCACATTCTTATTTAACAACATCAATGAGCAACTGAACTTAAAAGGAGCTTTAATTTAGCACAAATGTAATATGAAATTGCAAAGAATGAATTGGAATATTGTGTAATACTAAATGCTTTCTACTAAGGATATGGTTAAATAAAATGTGTGCTTTTAAGGCTGTTTACATTTCTCATTCATAGACTTCATTTATATTTCAAATTAACATGATGTATAACAAACCAGATTTATTGTCCATTAAATGTAATAGCTAATTTTCTATGCTTTTCCCTTCTATTATTATAAACTATTTTTTCTATTATCTAAGACCAAATACATCCTTCACATATATTTTCAATATCACTAGGACAGTTTGTTTTTGGGGATTAGCAATAGCATTGGGTTTAAAATTTATTCTGATTTTTTTCAACCATTTTCTAATCTTGGGTGAAAAAACTCTTTTCCTAAAGAAAAATATTTTAGTGACATTCTCATTAGTGGCATGATGTAGAATCCTTGCATTTAATTTACTGACAGACTGATTGAATGTATCTCATGTACAATAATCTTAGCATAATTTCCTACCTTCCCTTGCTTGAGTTGAATGTCTGGGAATTTCCTCCCATTGAGTGTTTTTTAAATTAGAAAACTAAGATATCCAGGTAGGCTACAAACTGATGGAAAGAGATCAAATACATAACTGCAATTTCTGAAGTCTTAAAGTTCAGTGAGAATAAGATTTAAAAGATACTAGCTGAAAACATGTTAGGTATTTTCTGTGATGTAAATACTGAATTCAAGGAATGTCATGGATAAAATTTATTAAGGATGCTACCTTTCCAGACCTAATGCATGTTGGTCCTATTCTCTTCACAAGTCTATGTCATTGGGAAAGAGTGAATAAAAGAAAACAGGAGCAATGTGGACAGACTTTATCACAATAGTGATATGTGGGTGATTAGAAGACTTGAAGTTGGAGACATATCTTAGAGAAGATCTGAAAGTCAACATTGAGCTAATGCATAATCAGTCAGTCTAATTCTGTCATTTATCTCACCTTGTGAAGTCCCTATATATTGGTACTGCTCTCAAATTATAAAGAAACAGTCATATATATTGGGAAACAGATTTCTAGAAACATCAATCTCTTTAGTTAACTACATGGTAAAATATTGTTCCTTGCCTTAATTATTTCAGCACAAAACACTGGGCGAGTTTCACTGATTATACAAATACTTCAAGATACTTTGTTTCAGCATGAAATGAGGATGAGTATATGCCTAACCTTTTCGTTTTGCTCCAGTAAACAGACCAATTGATGTGATCTCTGGAGTGGCGGATTAACCCTTCTTCATTGTGGACCTTGTTTTAATCTATGCTTCCATCAAAATGGAATGAATGACTGGAACAATCTCCTCTGTACCAAAGAGAATGGGAGGCACAGAAGACTCTCATGATTTCATATTCATTATCCTGAATGCCTGCATCTGCTCAAAAGAGACTTAGGCAATGAATAGAGTTAATCACTGTGGTTATGTTGCTTGCTAGTCAAATATTATAAGCTGGTTCCACAGCTGGTATGCATCAACATCGTTTTCCTGAAATCATAAAAGCTGTTCTTTTCTACACCTGGGCAGGATCTGCTTTCATCCAGGCAAAGACTTCTTCATTGTGAAATAACTGAATAGGAAATGTTAATAAGAAGAGTCACAAACAGCTGTGATAGGTAATCCTGAAAATAGCTGTGGTATGATTAACAGGCCAGTATAGCAAAAATTGCTGGCACCGCTTTAATGGAAAAAGCACAGACAGAAATGTGAAAATATAGTGCTATTCCAGCGATTATACAGAGAAATCAATTATATGAGGTCAGAGCTAACAGCCTGTTAAACTGTCATATGCCAAATACATTTGTACAAATGTCATTGTGTTTGATTTCTTAACCCCATTTGACTTTCTCGGAAGCTGAAAAGTTTTCCACATTTCATATACCCATAGGTATGAACATGCCAGCAAGTGGGCAATTTAAGTTAGGGTAAAAAAAACAACCACAACTATGGTTTAGGAACAACTGTTAAAAATCTGTTTAAAGTGATCCTGATAATAGTAGCTCTTGTGAATATCCCACAAGAACTGGGTAACAGCTCCAATGAAATATGGCTAAGAAGAAGTTAGACTTTATACGAGGGCAATTTGGAAATAAACCTCCATTTGGTTATTAATGACAGACACTCGCAGATACAGAACTTTTATTATACACACTAGAAAACTACATTACATTACTTTTCGACATAATAGCCATTCAAATTGTGAGGCACTTGTCATAACGTCTTACAAGGTTTGAAATTCCTTAGTAATAGTTGCTTGGCGCCAAATCTGGGCTATAAAGGGGGTGATCAAAAACATCCCAATGGAACTGCTTCAAAAGTTCTTGGGTTTGTCTAGCGATGTGCAGGTGAGCATTATCATGAACCAAACTACACCAGAAGTCAGCATGCCCTGATGCTGGTTATGGATGGCTCGCCTGAGTTTTTGTAATGTTTCACAATAGACTTCTGAACTGATGGTCAAACCACTCTCTATGAAATTTATTAGCAGTACTTCTTTGGCATCTTCACATTTTGTGGGATTTTCTATGGCATCACTTCCTTTGTGGTGTTGGTTCATAATAATGCTCGCCCGCACATCGCTAGATGCACCAACTGTAAGTGGGAAGAAGCAGGGGTTGCTTCAGGAGGCTGGCTGTGGGTGTGATTTGTGTACAAAGGTCTGGAGTGCCGTGCTCAGCCCACCGATGAAACCCAGGCCACAGCTTTGTGAGTTCCTGCACAGAAGAAAGGGAATCACTGTCCACTTTTTAAAAAAATAAATCTGGTGAACCAGCTTTACCCCATCTGTCCCTCTGCTTCTGTAGTGTTTAGCCCTGGATTTCTAAGAGATGAGGCAAGTGTAGGGGCATTGGAGGCCTGGCTGTGGGTACCCTGACATAAGAAGATGCAGGGCACATGGGGCAGCTCTGTCCCTTCCCCCACCTGCCTTGCCTTACCTCATGCAACCAGATGGTGGTATGGAGTGGGCGGGGTTTTAATCAGGGCTTATTTTAGGGTAGGACTTATATTAGGCACACGCATAAAAATCAAGCTAGGGCTTATTTTCAGACAGCTCTTATTTTCGGGAAAACATGGTAGCTCATATTTAAATGGCGTAATTAAATATTTAGATATAGTGTCACTGTTTAAGGTCTATGGAGTATCACTGCTTAAGGTCTATATAGTGTCACTGTTTAAGTTACAGGTCTTCTGGCATTGTGAATTCTGTTTTTACTATCATCGCAAGTACAGTATATTTATTATACATGTTTGGAATTACAAAATTTGGAAATTATTCATCATGTTCTGAATCTGAAATATTCCTTGTGCACAAAGTTGTATTTTGTAAAGGTCATCAATAAAAAGTCCTAGGAAACAGAATAGAAAGATCTTTTGCCTGCATCACATTTGTAATTTTTTAGCCAGGATTTTGATTAATTACATTTTCATAGCAATCTGCCCATGTCTTTTAAAAAACATATTTTAAAAAAATTAAATATATTAAATAATTGTGTGTTTTATCAAAAAATGCAATACATATTTCCATACATCTACTTCTGTAGATTATTACCCCGAGAAAAACTCCCATGAAAATCAGTAGAGTTTTCATCTGACTAGACATGAGGACCACCATGAAAAGCTGCTGAATATTTGAAACCCATGTGTCATGGTTCCGATAGATGAAATCCATCAAAAAATCTTCAAGGCAAAAATTCTTCCTTAAAGAACATTTTATTCAGGAAACAACTACATAGTTGAACCCAAAAACTAAATTCCCTTCCCCCAGATACAAAGTAACAAAGTGCAATTCCCACCCCCATTAAACTGTCATAAATTACATTCTCCAATTAGCCTAAAATGTGAGCTTTCTCCCCAGTTCCTCAGCCCGCCAAAATGTTATCAGTTCGTCCTTGGATTCCCACAAAGCAGTGTTATTATTATGGCTAGCTGAGCTTGAGCATTTATCCCAATCCCCAATTTTGCACCTGATTTCTAAATACCAGAAAAAGCATGTTAAAAGCAAAGAGAAAATGGCTACAATTTTCATCTGTTATCAGAATGGGAACATCCAATGTTTACATGGAGTGGAGTGAAATTTGAGCAATTGTCTAATTATATATTAATCTGCCAGCCCAACTCACCTCACTTGTTGTTGGGGGGTAAAATAGGAGGAAGGAAAATTAGTTTTGGTTTCTGCCCTAAGTTATTTATAAAAATAAAATTGGCAGGATGAAAAAAATAAAATAGATAACCTGAAAGGCTTATGATAGGAAACTTAGATATGAATGGCAAATATTTTTAATTCAGTAAGTATTCATATAGTAAAGTATCATTTTATCACAAAGAACAATGCTTGATTTTTGTAATGGCTCTTTTGTAGTTTCTTTTCTTAAAATCTGCAAAGTAAGAAGAGATATTATTTGGCATTCAAAAAAATGCCATTTGGAACAAAGCTGGAGAATTTAAATCAAGTATTTTGTCAGCAGCTTACTCAGTTTGTATCAAATATATTTTTATGGCAGAATCACCATAAATCACACCACTATGTATGTGTTATTTCTGTAACGTAATTTGTTGGATGTCACATACCTTATAGTCATCATCAGTTTTCTCTCAAATTGTAATGAAAGGGAAAAATCATTACTATGTTTCCAAATATATTTCCAGGTATAAAGGTATCAGTTTCCAAACATCTTGTAGCCTTGATAATGAACATTTGGTCTTCTTCAGTCCAATAGAAAAAGTCTTAAAATTATATTGCAAAGAATTGTTCTCTTTTTTTAAATAAATATTTTATTGATTTTCTATTTTCATAAACTAGTGCTCCATAAATAATGTGGTGACTGAGTCCATTAATCATTCAGTGATACATATAAGTTTTTCTAACTAAGTCCAATGTTACACCCACCAATACATCCTCTCTTCTTCTGGTAATAACAATTTTTCGCATTAGGCAAATACAATTCTTATTATTGTTATTAGACATAAAATTGTATATCAACATTTATTACAGTTTTCTAATCATGTCAATAATATCAGTTTAAAATATCTTTCCTAGCCAAAGCATATCTTAATTGCATTTTGCATTCAATTTCCACATGTTTAATCCATGTCTTATTTTTGCTTTTTTTTTCAATTTTAATTCCCCATCCATGTTCAAAGTATCCAATCCTTTATAATTTCAAAACAAATTATATTTGGGCAAAGAATCCCTTATTCAAAGTTCTTAACATATTCTTATTTCCCTTTTCATACCAAGATATGAATTACAAATCCTAACTGATTACAAATCCTGTCTAGTTACGATAATATTTCTATTTCTAACAATCTATTCTTAACCATATTCAAACCTCTAATCAATAATATAGTATCCCCTCTAATAGGTCAAAGTTTCTATTTCCTTCAGTCTTACTCTGGCTTTTTTTCTTTGCCAACTAACTTTCCAATTTAATGCATTTAAGTCATCAAAAAATTCTTCCTCTATTTTTATATATATTATTTGGAACAAGAAAAACAATTTAATTAAAATAATTTTAGAAGAGCTAGCACATTGATATTCTTCTCTGGTTCCCCACAGTTCTGTTAGTGACTTTATCTTCTATTCCATCAGCTCTCCTTTCTTATCATCCAGTATGTTCTGAAACCTTGGTTTATAAAAGTCTTTTCTGTTTCCAATATTATCATTATATCTTCTGAATTTTCATTTATCTGAGTCTGGTAATATATTTCCTTCTTTAAATCATCAATGTTTGCCTCAGCATTCTCTAGTTTTCCTTCTATTTTCTGGGTTGCTGGTTCCTTCTGTGTAGTTGTCTTCTGTAGATTTGAGTTAGCAAATTGTTCTTTTATCTCCTCTGTATTGTTAGTAACCTACTCACAAGTTAGAATAATTGTTTTTTTATATTAATTTCAGCATGGAGAGTATTTCTTTCTGTGTTTCATCAGTATTTTCTTGGTGATATAGCAAATTAATGCTGCTGGGAACAGATGTTAAAGACAATGTTTTACTATTTAACGCTGAGTCTGAAACATCCATTTTGTTTTGTTGAATTTTATTTTAGCGTTATAAGTAACCTGTATAGATTTATCCAACTGACTGTCCATTCCTGAATCTTCCCTAAGCAGATATAAATAAAGTTCAAATTTTTCTGTCCAATAAGAAATATATCTTTTCTGTCCAGGGAGAAAAAAGAATCATTGAGGGTTGTTTAACAGTCAAACTTTATAATCCAAAGTGTTCCATATATTTCTTCCACAAAAAAAAGTAAATCCACAATACAGTTCTGGAAGTCAGTATTGATGTTCAAAACTTTGGTCGCAAGCCTTAATTCATTTTGAGCCTTGGCTTTCTTCACTTCATCTTTGCAGGCTCAGGCTATTTGCTGATATTCTGACTTAGTTATGTTCCCCTCTTTCCGCTTTCTATACTTTTCTTTTTTAGCTGACAAATTGAAAGATAAAAAGGACAAGTATAGAAAGTGGAAAGAGGGGAACATAACTAAGTCAGAATATCAGCAAATAGCCCGAGCCTGCAAAGATGAAGTGAAGAAAGCCAATGCTCAAAATGAACTAAGGCTTGAGACCAAAGTCAAAAATAACAAAAAAAGCTTCTTTCAACATGTAAAAAACAAGAAAAAGTGAAGGAAATGATTGGTCCATTAGTGGGTGGAAGTGGCAAGAAGGTGACAAGCAACAGGGAGAAAGCAGAACTATTTAACTCATTTTTGCATCTGTCTTTACACAAAGGGAAAAAACAGATCAACCTATCAAAAATAGTGCCATAAAAAACAAAATAGAAACACAAGTTAAGATAGGCAAGAAAATGGTAAGTGAGCACCTGTCCAGCCTAGATGAGTTCAAATCACCAGGACCAGATGGATTACACCCCAAGGTTCTCAAGAAACTGGCAGATGTGATATCGGAACCACTGAACTATATTTTCCAAAGATTCTGAAACACAGGGGAACTACCAGAGGACTGGAAAAGAGCTGATGTAGTTCCCATCCTCAAAAAAGGGAAAAAATGGATCCAGGAAATTACAGACCTATCAGCCTGACCTCAATACCTGGGAAGATAATCAAACAATGAATCAATGAACACCTAGAGGCAAACAAAGTCATTACTAAAAGCCAACATGGGTTTGTCAAAAATAGATCATGCCAGACAAATCTTATTGCATTCTTTGACCAAGTGACAAAATTAGTGGATCAGAGGAATGCTGTGGACATAATTTACTTGTACTTCAGTAAGGCATTTGATAAAGTAGATCACAACCTACTACTTGACAAGATAGAAAAATGTGGGGTAGACAGAACCACCACCAGATGGATCCGTAGCTGGCTGACCGGCCGTACTCAGCGAGTGGTCCTCAATGGAACTGCATCTATAGGGAGGGAAGTGTGTAGTGGGGTGCCCCAGGGCTCTGTTCTGGGCCCAGTGCTCTTCAACATCTTTATCAATGATTTGGATGAAGGGATAGATGGGGAACTCATCAAATTTGCAGACGACACCAAGCTGGCAGGAATAGCCAACACTCCAGAAGACAGCTTAAGATACAGAAGGATCTGGACAGACTTGAACACTGGGCACTAACTAACAAAATGAAATTCAATGGTGAAAAAAGCAGGGTTCTACATTTAGGCAAGAAAAACCAAATGTACAAGTACAGCATAGGTGGCACCATGCTCAATAGTAGTAACTGTGAGAGGGACCTTGAAGTCCTAGTAGACAATCACCTAAATATGAGCCAGCAGTGTGCTGCAGCTGCCAAAAAGGCCAACACAGTGCAAGGCTGCAATAACAGAGGGATAGAATCAAGATCACGTGAAGTATTAATACCACTCTACAATGCCTTGGTAAGGCCACACTTGGAATACTGCATCCAGTTTTGGTCACCACAATGTAAAACAGATGTTGAGATTCTAGAAAGAGTACAGAGAAGAGCAATAAAGATGATTAAGGGACTGGAGGCTAAAACATATAAGGAAGGGTTGCTAGAATTGGGTATGTCTAGTTTAACGAAGAGAAGGACAAGGGGGGACATGATAGCAGTATTCCAATATCTCAGGGGCTGCCACAAAGAAGAGGGAATCAAGCTATTTTCCAAAGCACCTGAAGGCAGGACAAGAAGCAACGGATGGAAACTAATCAAGGGGAGAAGCAACCTAGAACTAAGGAGAAACTTTCTGACAGTGAGAACAATTAATCAGTGGAACAGCCTGCCTCCAGAAGCAGTAAATGCTCCAACACTGGAAGTTTTTAAGAAGAGACTGGACAGCTATTTGTCCAAAATGGTGTAGGGTTTCCTTCCTGAGCAGGGGGTTGGACTAGATGACCTCCAAGGTCCCTTCCAACTTTACTACCATTACTATTACTAAATTCAGACAGGCCAAGTTTAGAATGTTTATCATCTCTGCCACATAGACAAGCAGCCTCCAAGCCTGTTCCCTTTTTTTCCCCAACTGTAATTTTCAATAATAAAATAATTCCAAGGCCAGTCAAAACCTTATCTAATTCTGGGCTTCAAGTCAGATTTCTTTTAGGCATAAATAAGTTGTAGTACCGTAATTCATCACTAGATGTCATCAATGCCACTTTCTGTTTTTTAAATCCAAAACATAATATTAAACTTTTCAAGTCTTTTTCTTTAGAAGAAATAAAAATAAAAAGGTCTTAAAAACACTTTTAGTCCCCAAATTTTCAAGCTGTAAGTATATTTTAGTTCCAGATAAGTCTTATATGCTCACCAGTGTTAATTCGCTGCTTTTCTTTCCTGAGGGAGTGGGGCAAAAATTCCCTTTTCCTCTCGGGGGAAGTGCTTTGGGCAGTTTTTCAGGAAGAGGTCTCAAAATCATTAAGAAAGGATCGAGTCTCACCCAGTTTGATCTACATTGCTGTAAAAATGCTTGGTAGTGCTTTTTGACTTCCATAATCCACAGCTTAGGGCTGACTACACGAATGCAGGTTTGGAGTGCTTCCTCAGATCACATGGGGGTTGCCATCCCCACCCCACAATTGAGGAGCATCCTGTCCTCAGTTGCCGCTTCTATGGGGTGACCTTCAACACTTTCCAGGATCCCCCAGCAGACAAAACTAGATGCAAGAGAAGGAGCCCCATCCTCAACCATCTGCCTCGCCGTGAGATCCCAACCAGAAGTTCTTATACTGGTAGCTAGCCATCATAATTGGAGGATAGACAGTTTAGGAGAACTAAGGAATATAGGAAGATAAAGGATATAACTACAAAAGAGAAGCGTAAGAAAAAAGTATGTTGTTGTGGTTCCGGCTAATGAAACATTCCAAAGAACTTCCAGGCATTTATTTTCCTAAAAATCTTTTATTGTTACAAAATGTTGGCACAGGCACAACGGAGGGATGCTAGGATCTAAATTCTCTTCCTCTGAGCAGTTAAATTATCAGCATGTTCCCTCCCTGAATTAGCCGTCACATCTCACATTATCCAATTAGTGTGAAGGTCAAATGTTTTCTTCCTCCTTCTATCCTGGGCTTTATCCCCAACGCCCTTTCTGCTCTTTATTAACCCCATATTTACCAGACAATTCTGCATATTGTCAAAAGCAAGAATATACAATATTTGCAGCGTTGACATCTGGCCCCCCTTACAAGAAGGACAGATCCTGTAAACAAAAGCATATGTTAAGGGTTAACTTTCAGTTTGTTGGGGTGTTTCATATGAAACCTTTTGACCAATCTGTCAGCTTTCACTTCACTGGATTTCACCCAGATGGCTTCTTATAGCAAGAGAGCTTAACATCTAGCTTCACGGCTGTCTGGTACCACTCCTGCAGCCGATCAGGTACTTCTCGATAGATGCAGGCCTGAGAGAGGTGATCGTCTAATCCCTTGATGAAGTAATGGATGAGGTACTGCTCAGGCCACCCCTCTATTTGACCGCTATCTTGCGGAATTCTCGCACATACTCCAAGGCAGGCCTCCCGGCATGTTTTATTTTATGAATTTGTCCTGCTGCTTTGAGGCCAATGGATGGGTCCTCAAATCGTTCTCTCAGACTTAAGAGAAAGCGGTAGGGATCTTCCAATTCGGGGGCTTGCTCGCTATATAAATTGTTCAGCCATTCAGATGCTTCTCCCTCTAGGTTGGACGCAATGACATCGACCATGGCCCCTGGTTCCGGGTACAGATAGGCCCAGCGTTTCAAGTGAAAATGCACTTGGTTGAGGAAAAAAATCAGCTTCTCTGGGTCCCATCAAAGGTTTCATTGAAAGGTAGTGTGAACACAGGCTGCTGTGGCTCCCACTGGGGCTGGTTCCACGGCTGCTGGCCAGCAGGGTTTGATGGTGCCCCCTGCTGCTGTAGGCCTCCCAATGGTGGCTGCACAAGTGGGGGTTGTAGTGGTCTTCTCGTTTGTTGGACTGCAGGGAGTGTGACGCCCTCTGCTGCTGATCATACATCTGCTGGGGAAACCCATCTACCCAATGCTGCAGATGCCTCAGACTGGAACTCCCCCTCTCTTCAGGTTTTGGGTCTCTGGCTGGTGAAGGCAGGGTCTGACAGGCTTCCTGCTGGGCTCCCCACTGCTCTTTTGGTCCCCCCAGTTGCTGTATGCCCCAACCTGGCTGCAGATTTATGCCCAGGGGTTGCACGTTTGGGGGCTGTGGCCAACCTCCTTGCTGTGGCTGTTCTCCCAACAGCTGCTGATCTCCTGGCTTCTGTACCACCCCAAGGCATTGCAAGGTCTCTATAAGCTGTGGTAAGTTCAAAGGACATGGATCAGCCACCTGCTGGGAAACCCAATCTCCCCATTGCTGCAGAGGATTCAGACTGGGATTCTCTCTCTCTTCAGTGCTGGAGTCCCTGGCAGGAACATTTGCAATGGAAGGGCTGTAGGTTTCACTTTGTAGGAAATGATTTCTGGTTTTCATTTCTAACTTTTGAAATCTTTCCAATGACTCACCCATAACTGTGTTATCTGTCCATACTGCTTTTGAAGTTTTTGCTCTCAGCTGGGAAATCTGCCAAATTCCTCTCTTCCCCGGCATGCTGGCTGTCACTTCCCCCCCCCCCTGGGGAAACTGTTGCAGCCATGGGGCTGGGTTCAGGCAATTTTTCTTTCTCCATAATGAGATCTTCCCAGAATCTCAAGCATACAGATAGTGGATGGGGCTCGGGATCCCATTGAAAAGAATGTGAGATCCTAGCATGATGTTGTAGTTCCGGCTAATGAAACATTCCAAAGAACTTCCAGGCATTTATTTTCCTAAAAGTCTTTTATTGTTACAAAATGTCGGCACAGGCACAACAGAGGGATGCTAGGATCTAAGTTCTCTTCCTCTGAGCAGTTAAATTATCAGCATGTTCTCTCCCTAAATTAGCCGTCATATCTCACATTATCCAATTAGTGTGAAGGTCAAATGTTTTCTTCCTCTTTCTTTCCCGGGCTTTACCCCCAACACCCCTTCTGCTCTTTATTAACTCTATATTTACCAGACAACTCTGCATATTGTCAAAAGCAAGAATATACAATATTTGCAGCGTTGACATTTGTATGAATTTGGACTTCTGATTTGCCACCACGGTGCCTGTGGATGCAGGAAGGTGAGCTCCATCTTCCGCATCCAAATTCATCCCACTGGGGGACCCTAGAAAGGGTTGAAAGTCACCCTGTAGGGGCGACGAGTAAGGAGGAGATCCCTGCTTGATAGTCGGAGGGTGGTAGCCCTTCCACTTGATCTGGGGAAGCCCTCCAAACTGATGTGGGAAAGACCAGCCATAGCAATATGGCTCATCACTAAGCTGCTGACAGCAGAAGTCAAAATTACCATCAAGCACTTTTAAAGAAGATGAAACTGGGTCAGATCTGATCTTTTATTTAAGACTTTAAGTATTTTCTCCTGTAAAAGTTGTCCAAGGTATTTTTCCTCCTGTGAGGGGAGAGGGAAGGGAATATCTACCCCACTCTCCAAGAAAAGCGGCAACTACCCAGGGGAATTAAAGCAACTATAAAAACAATTTTAATCTAATTGTTTTTGAAACTTGGGGACTAAAAGTTTTCATATTCTTACTGGAGACGTTTGTTTTAATTAAAAAAATAAATAAATAAAACTTGAAAAACTATCATAAAAACTTTGGACTTAAAAAGTTTTAAATGGCATCAGTGACATCTTGTGGCGAAGTATGGTTTTACAACTTGTTATTGCCTAAAAGAGACTTGGCTTGAAGCCCAGACTCCAGATAAAACTCTTCTGATCTTGATAGATACCACCTGTGAGAAACTCAGCTGTAAAGAGAACTTCTGGGAAACATATTTGGCCTGCTTGAACTATTTTTAATGTCTGATTCTAAAGTCTTCAACTTAATACACTATTAAGAGAATATGGATGAAGATCAGAAAAAAAATCCTTTCCATGTTGAAATCAATACACGAAACCATTCTCTCAGTTTGAGATAAAATAAGATGCAGCATAAAAGAATAAGATGACAACTTAGATATATAAATCCAGATCTTTTTTTTCAAAGATAATTTTTATTAAATTTTTGAAATTTTACAAAAACAAAACAATCTTCCCCCCAACCTCCCCAATCCAGATCTTAACTACAACCAAAAAATTAACAATGAAGAAAATAACAGGAGAAGTGGAACAACCAAACACTTGAGACAGAGGACTTAATTGACCAATAAATCCAGCCAACAGAAAATTCAGAAAAAGGAGTGACAACACTGAAAAAGGAAAAGATTTTCTATATAAATCAGAAGAAATTTGAGGAGAAGGACGAAGAACAGATTGAATTGAAGATAAACCTATCAGGACAATCGTGGAAAATTGGAATAATAGGTGATCTAATGAATACAAATGGGTTAGTTCTTCCAAAAAAAAAACTGCAACTAAATTGTCTTTCTTATTTCAAATTATAATAATAGAGGGAGAACTATTTGATGATTTAAATGCACTGACATGGAAGGCTAAGGCAAAGAAAAAAAAAGCCAGAGCAAGGCTGAAGAGAATTAGGGTTTTGATTTATTAGAGGGGATTTCATATTACTAATTAGAGGGTTGAACATGGTGGAAAATAGATAACTTTTAGAAAATAAAGTATTGTTATAATTGAATAGGTAAGATGTGTAACAAGATTAATAGACTTTGGTATGAAAAGGGAAAGGGGGAAAGTTGAGATAAGGGGTATTTTGGTCACCTAATTTAAAATATTTGAAAATCAGTTGAAAATAAGAATTCTGTTTGCTTAATATGAGATAAAAGATATTACCAGAAAAAGAGAAGGAGTGTTTAAACTTTTAAAAATTAGACCCAAATGAAAAAAAATATGATTATTATTGATTTATTGGTTAACCCAGACAAAAGATACAATGGTTTTGATTTATTTCTTGTGGAAAAATAAAGCCTTAAAAAAATAAAGGGCTTTTATGAAATTCCATGGGTGAAAGAGAGATCTTTATTTTTGCGCAAAAAGGTTCAGAAGTGACTTAACAATCAACAAATTTCTGAACAAGGGGGAGGGTCTAAACTAAAGCTTTATAGATTTCTTTTTCTCAGGAACAAAGAAAGCATAGATGGAATCTTACATTGTATATGGAATCTACTTTGTGTGACATTCAGATAGTTTCTCACATGTTAGGTCACAGGTCGGCAACCTGCGGCTCCGGAGCCGCATGCGGCTCTTTGAGCCTTCCCCTGTGGCTCCCAGCCTCCTCTGCCTTTGCAGAGAGAGACAGAGACAGAGAGAGGCAATTGCACTTCCCTGATTCTCTCTCTCTCTCTCTCTCTCTCTCTCTCTGTGTGTGTGTGTGTGTGTGTGTGTGTGTGTGTGTTTTGTGTGTGTGTGTGTGTATATATATGTGTAAAAGAGAGTGCACTCACATTGTTCTCCGAGGAGCTGAAAAGCTTTCTGGGCGGAGCTCCTCCCTTTGCTGCGTCTCAGCAGGAAGGGCAGAAGAGAGCTAGCTAGCCCAGCTAGGCTAACTCAGGAATTCTGGGAGTTGAAGTCCATGAGTCATAAAAGAGACGAGGTTGCCTACCCCTGAGATTGTTGGAGAACAACTTGAAGCTTGCCAGGTGAGCAGCAGATGGGGGGGGAGAAAGAGAGAGAGAGAAAGAGAGAGAGAGAGGGAGGGGGAGAGAGAGAGGAAAGAGAGAGAAAGAAAGAGAGTCAGGGAAGAGGAGTGGCAGACCAAGGGCAGAGAGGGAGGGAGGGAGAGAGACAGAGAGAGAGAGACCCTTTTGACATCTAAAATGAAGATAACACTGCATATATCCTTTTTTTAACCTTTGTGTGTATGTAATTTTATTCTCTTAAAGCATTCTCTTGGTGATCATTGTTTTAATAGTATGGATATTCCCAAGAGTCATATTTTTACTTTTATTTTTAATGTGTGTGTGTGTGTGTGTGTGTGTGTGTGTGTGTGTGTATACACACACATACACAAACACACACTCTCTCTCTCTCTCTCACTCACACACACACACACACACACACCTATAATAAAGATAAAAAAGGATATATGCAGTGTTATCTTCATTTTAGATTTCAAAAGGGTTTTGCGGCTCCCGGTGTTTTGTTTTTGGTGGGAAACGGGTTCAAGTGGCTCTTTGAGTGTTTTGGGTTGCCTACCCCTGCATTAGGTCCATTTCTCATGGGAATACAATGAAGGCAGTTTTTACTTTTTATACAATGTTTCTAAATATGCATTAGGTCATTCACATAGTTAATACAGCTTTTGGCTAACACAGCTTTCTTTCAGAGATTATGCAGACACATGATTTTTGCTTTTAGTGATTTTTCATTATTATTATTGTTATTATACTTTATTCTTCTTTATTTTATGTTATTCTATTTCTTTCCCACTTTATATTGAAGGGGATACTGTATTATTAATTAGATGGTTTAATATGGTGGAAAATAGATAACTTTTAGAAAATAAAGTATTGTTATAATTGAATAGGTAAGATGTGTAACAAGATTAATAGACTTTGGTATGAAAAGGGAAAGGGGGAAAGTTGAGATAAGGGGTATTTTGGTCACCTAATTTAAAATATTTGAAAATCAGTTGAAAATAAGAATTCTGTTTGCTTAATATGAGATAAAAGATATTACCAGAAAAAGAGAAGGAGCGTTTAAACTTTTAAAAATTAGACCCAAATGAAAAAAATATGATTATTACTGATTTATTGGTTAACCCAGACAAAAGATACAATGGTTTTGATTTATTGAAGGGGATACTGTATTATTAATTAGATGGTTTAATATGGTGGAAAATAGATAACTTTTAGAAAACAGAACAAGACTATACTCAAATAGATAAGATGTATATTTAGAATAGTAGATTTTGTTATGAAAAAGGAAAAAAGAAGAAGTTGAGATAAGAGAAACTTTGGTTACCTAAAGCTTGGAAATTATAAATATCAAATGTTAATTTGAATATTGATGGGAAATTAAAGGTTGGGAAAAAAGCAATAACAGGACTTCGATTGTATATAAGGATTGAATGCAAACACAATTAAGATATGTATAAGCTAAAAATTATTGATGCATGATGTTTTTACTTAGTTGATAATAATAAGAACTATATTAGCCTAATATGAGATAGTAGATACTAAGGGGAAAAGAGAGGAAACATCTGATGTTGTCACTTGAGATTTGTATTTAAGATTTATGTATGTTATTGAACTATTGATTAACCCAGCCACCACTTGGCTTTTTAAATACTTACGTAATTGTAAAATTAGAAAACTAATAAAAATTATACATATAAAAGAAAATAGTATGTATGAATTTGATTTATAAAGCCACCCATCTCACATATGTGATTTATAATAAACACATGAATTTTATTCTTGGAAATATTTCCAGAATCTATCAATTAAGAACTATATGATACAAGTGCCTAATAAAACAGGGCAGGAATTAACTAGTCAAATATGAAATGTCCTCACTATGAAATGTAGAGAATTAAGTAGTAGAGTAATATATATTAAATAAGTTTTGTAAATAATATATTGGAGATTGCAGAGCTCTTTATATTATAGAAGTATGGGTGCATGTTTTTTTTTTTTACCTTGTCTTTCCACAATAGAAAACAAAATAGCTTATATAAGGCAGCAAAAACAAGCAAGGAATTCAGTGTCGTACTCTACAAATGCTTGTATGTTGTTGTTGTTTTTAGCTAATGTGAGGTTCATCTGGAGCCCAAAATGCCAATCAGTAGTTTGTCCTGGATAATATAGGTTTTACTAAGCAACTGACCTGGAATTAAAAATCAGGTCCTTCTGATTGGAAGACTCATTTGGCATGCTTGTTGAATTCCAAATAGGGTAACCAGAGCTGAGGTGTAGAAACCTCTAGAAATCTAGATGGGAGCAGACACTTTAAGCATCTACTGCTATCTCATGGCTATACTGATTTTTGCTGCTCAAATATAGTAGCCCTAGACTTTTATCTTTATACATTTGCAAATAAGTACCGCTAGCAGAGCTGATCCATGACATACATGAAGTATTTATCCTGCTTGTCTGTTGAGGCATTAGTCTACCTGATACTTTATCAGATAAGTATTATAACTCAGGGATGGGAAGTTCCAGTTTATAGACCTACTTACCAATGAAAAGGTTGTGCGATTTTTTTTGGGCAAACCTGAATGCCTTTGTTGTTTAAACCACACTACTTCTCTTATCCATCCCCCTCACCCTTCAAGGGTGAAATACATGTTGCCAATAGATCTGACAGAAGCTAATTCTGATAATGTGGCGAACCTATGGCATGCGTGCCATAGGCGGCACTCTGAGCCCTCTCTGTGGGCACACGTGCCGTTGCCCCAGCCTCGCCTCTGCCCGCAACCCCTTCACCAGCAGCCCCTCTGGAGGAGAATCGCCCCCGAGCGTGGCCCACGCGGAGCAGCACAGCCAAGGACATGGCAGCCAGGCAGCATGGACAAGACTCTGCCTCATGCCCCATCATGCACGGTTGATGCTGCAAGGTGCAGGCAGAGGGCATGGCCGCCATGGCACTGTTGGGATGCCTGGGCATCTATGGCAGGCCCTGGAGGTGGTGAGTGGCCCTGCGGGCAGACAGGGCGGGGGGTGGGTTGGAGGCAGAGCAGGGACAGGGGCAGGTTTTGGGCACTCGGTCTCTAAAAGGTTCACCATCACTGGTGTATTACATGCAGTATTGGTTCCACTTTGCTTTGTTTCTGAACTTTTCCTTCAAGGGGACAAAGTGGGAAGCTGATGGAAGTGAGAATTATCTCACACAATTGTCATTTGGGGAAGCAATGAGTAGAAAGTTATATGCCAGATTAACCACTTTTATTTCATTGTGCCTATATCTTCTGGTTACTCTGATATATTTTCCATCTCAGTATTCAAGAAGGATGTTTCCACTTCTGTCCTAAATAAAAGAAAAACCTTGGTTGCTATTACTGTAGTAATTATTTTCTTCAACATTTTTACTAATTTCAGACTATTTGTGCTTCTAGGTTAAACAAAGCTGAAATTGTGGCTATTGTCCAAAAATTTCCTTGTTTATATGTTTTTTAATATTTTAATACAGTGTTTCGTCATAATTCACACTGTATGGACAAAAGCCTATCTTAGGCACTCTATTACTGTAGGATTTACAGTCTGCCAGTCCAATAAATATCTCCACATGTCAAGACTACAGTAGCTTCAGAAGAGAGAGCCAATAAATTTGAAAAGTAGAAAATAGAACACCCAACTCAATTATGGTGATCTCAGTCATTGCTTCAAGAAAGAAAGAATGAGATTTCCCAAATGGCTCTTTAAAAGTTTGGGCCAGGTAACCCTAACAGACAAGCAATGTCAGTACAAAATTTAGCAAGACAATCTATAGTCTGTACATTATTTTAAAAATAATTCTCTATTTTGTACACCTATAATGCTTCTGTTTCTCTTTCAGAGGAATCTATTTTCATTGTTTTAATTAAATGGTTTATGTTGGTATATAGTTCCTAAAATCAGATGGTTCACAAGCAACACTATTTACATCTGTCAGGTGTTGAAGTATATGCAGATTTAGATAAAATAATTAGATTACTCACGAATAAATAATATATTAATAGAAATAGTTGTAAAAGCAGACGAAAAATAAAGTGAAAAGTGTCAAATTTATTATTTTTTAAAAAAATGAAAGAATGAATATCATTCCTAGACAAGAATTCATTAAATTTGTTTCTGGTTTTTGTTACTCTATTTCAGAAATAGAGGTTTTTTTGACAGTTCTCAAAAAAATCAATCCCCTCCTTTTTCAAGGGATCTGAATTTTTAATCCAGTTGTTAAAATGGAAAGAAAGTATTGTTTGTGTAAATATTTAAAATATTTAAATAAATATTTAAAAATATAAAATTCAGTTTGCAACCTTTCTAAGAAGATGCAGAGATAAAAACTATAGGAAATCCAATGGATCAATCATTGGTAGAGAAATGTGGTAAAGGTTTTCTTCATAAAAAAACCTAATAGAATTGTCAAAGTAGCTGAAACAAATAGAAATAACTAACTTTGCAACATTTACTTTATATAAAGGAGATTTACTTGAAACAATATATATATATATGTAGGTCTTTGGTTGTTTGGGTTTTCTCCCGCGTAAAATTGGAAGATGAGTGTCTTGGCTACAGAGTTGATCTGTGCTGGGTGGTGGTGTGAGAGAGTGTGCAGATAGCGGTTTGTGTGTGTTTTCTTCTGGCAGATGGTGTGTCCTAGGGAGCCATTGGATTTCTTGTAGACTAAGACATCCAGGAAGGGAAGTTGGTTGTTAGCTTCTGTTTCCATGGTGAACTGTATTTTGGGGTGTAGGCTGTTGAGGTGTGTGAGGAAGTTGTCCAGTTTTTCTTTCCCATGTGGCCAGATTATGAAGGTGTCATCTACGTATCTGAGCCAGAGTTTGGGTTTGTGATCCAATTTTTCTAGAGCTTGGGTTTCAAAGTGTTCCATGTAGAGGTTGGCAATGACAGGTGAGAGGGGTGATCCCATGGGTGCTCCTTCTGTTTGTTTGTATTTTTGTCCATTATAGATGAAGTATGTGTTGGATAGGCAGTGGTTGGTCAGATCTAAGATGTGTTTGGGGGGGGTTATATTTGTTTTGGATAGCTGTCAAGGCTTCTTTGATAGGCACTTGGGTGAAGAGGGATATGACATCGAAGCTCACGAGTAGGTCGCTGGGCTGTAAGTTTTGTTTCTTTATGATCTCTATAAACTGGAATGAGGTTTTTACGTGTGAGGTGATGGATTCTGCATAGGGCTGTAGTTGTTTGGCGAGAAATTTGGCTAGCATTTGGCTGGCAGTTAAAAGGAAGAAACAGCTAAAAACACACATTGCTGCTCGAAGCACGAAGCTGAAAACACCAGCCTGAAGATGACGAATGGGACTTCGTCGAAACGTCGCCAAGACACTTCCAATTTTACGTGGGAGAAAACCCGAACAACCAAAGATAGATAGATAGATAGATAGATAGATAGATAGATAGATAGATAGGTAAGTCTTTGGTTGTTCGGGTTTTCTCCCGCGTAAAATTGGAAGTGTCTTGGCGACGTTTCGACGAAGTCCCATTCGTCATCTTCAGGCTGGTGCTTTCAGCTTCGTGCTTTGAGCAGCAATGTGTGGTCTTAGCTGTTTCTTCCTTTTAACTGCCAGTGGGGGTATGAACTGATTGGGTGGGAGCTTGGCTGTGTTCTGATTGGGTGGAGGTGTGTTCTGAATGGTTAGGGGCTTGGCTGTGCTCTGATTGGCTGGGGGAGTGTTCTGTTTGGTTGTGCTCAGGTTAGTCTGAGTTGCAGAGGGGTTTGAGATTTTGGGCTGCCTTGCTATTTTCTGGCTTCGCGTTCGTGGTCCTGCTTCCTCTTCATGGAGGGTGTCAGTTTGCTTCATGTATGGATTGGGGGGGTTTAAAGTGGCTAATGATGCAGCTGTGGTCTGGCTTCTGGTTTGTGGTCGTGCCTCGTCATCGGTGTGGCTTTGGGTTTGTTTTTTGCGTGGATGTGTGGTGGTGACTCCTGTGTGGTTTTTGTGAGTGTGGGTCTGGTATCATTTTTTGTGTTAGGGAGTCGTTTGTCAATAAGGGCGGGTTTCCAAATGGCTGGTAGGCGGGAGGTATCATCTCGCTTGTTCATGCTGTGTGGGCGTTTTTCTATCTCGATGGCTTTTCTGATTATTCTGTTATTAAAATGTTCACTTTTGGCAATGGTTCTGGTATTTTTAAAGTCAATTTCATGTCCTGTGGCTTTAAGGTGTTGGACCAGGGAACAACCAAAGACTTACATAGACTTACATACAAATACCCGCGAAAACCTCAGAATATATATATATATATATATATATATATATATATATATATATACATACATATATATATGTTACTTAGACAATTCTTAGGCTTTAGATCAGCGGTTCTCAACTTGTGGGTCGCGACCCTTTTGCAGGTCGAACGACGCTTTCAGAGGGGTTGCTTCTGATGGTCTTAGGAACCGAGACACTGGTGAGAATTTCTGCTCAAGGCTGGCTCTGCCAGCCAGCTCAGGCAGGCCTCAGCAGCATGGTGGGCTGTGCTACCCGTCGCAGAGCAGGTACTGCCGCGTCGCTATGGCTATGAACCTCCTGCTCAACGTGTTTTGGGTCCTCTTGCCTGGCTTCTGTCTGGGAGAAGGCAGGGCCAAGGTAAAAAAAAAAAGCCTGGCAAAATACACCCGAGGGGTAGAGTCGATCTGTAATGGGAGGTGAAGGGGGCGGGTGGGTGGGTGGGGGTCGAACAGAAGGGAACTGGGTCTGATAAGGGCAAAGGTTTTTTCCCTTGCCCCTCTCCCTTTGTGCAGTGGTGTCTCTGGCTGCTGCCTTCCAAATCACCGAGAAAGGGAAAAAAAGAGCCATGAGCGAGTTCCCCTTTCTGCCTCATTGCTTAAAGCTTTTTTAAAAAAACGACCGCTCGTTCAGAACTCCTCGGAGCTTGTTTGCATGAGCTTGTGGCAAATCAGTAAATAAAGGGGTGGGGGAGCCAAACCATCCAAGCACTTTGCACCCTGAACATGTGGACGCCACCACCACCCCCTCTCTTCCCGCCCTGCTCTAGCAACGTGCTGCTGCTGCTGCTGGCTGAGCTGAGCTAACTGCGGCACCGAGCCAGTCCCCATGCCTCCTGGTTGCCTGGCTGTGCTCCATCCCCGGCTGCCCTCCGAGCTATGCCAGAGCCTCCCCTGTGTTGCCTGGCCCGCCTCCCTCACCGTCGGAGGGCATCTATGTGGGTCTCCAGACCTTACTGGACTACCATCCCCAGCAGTCCTAAAAAGCACTATGGAAGAGTGGGGAATGCTGGGAATTGCAGTTCATCACCATCTGGAAAAACATAACTCTCCAAAGATCTTTCCTTTCTTCCTTCCTTCCTTCCTTCCTTCCTTCCTTCCTTCCTTCCTTCCTTCCTTCCTTCTTTCCTTCTTCCTTCAATCTCCTTCCTTCTCCATCTCCTTCCTTTCCCCTTCAATCTTCCTTCATTCCTTCCTCTTCTCTCCCTCCCAACTTTTTTGAACAAGGAAGAGTAAGCTTCTCCAGCAAGCATTGCTATATTATTTTTCTGATTAATCACTATGCTTTAATTCTGTTCAATTCGTAACAATGAAAATACACCCTGCATATCAGATATTTACATTACTATTCATAAGAGTAGCAAAATTACAGTTATGAAGTAGCAACGAAAATAATTTTATGGTTGGGGGTCACTACAACATGAGGAACTATATTAAAGGGTCATGGCATTAGGAAGATTGAGAACCACTGCTTTAGATAAAGCATGAATTATTGCTAAGCCACTGACATTTCATGAGCATTCATCAGAAGATAATACATACCGTATTTTCCAGCATATAAGACGACTTTCTAACCAAGCAAATCTTCTCCAAAGTTGGGGGTCATCTTATATGCCCAGTTGTCTTATATGCCGGAAAATACGGTAATAATTTTGTGAATTGTTTATTGAAGCCAATTAGATATGGACAAACTGACTAGAAACATGGCTTTTAGGAAATACTGGATATCAATATGAAATGCATG
This sequence comes from Crotalus tigris, assembly GCF_016545835.1. NCBI lineage: Eukaryota > Metazoa > Chordata > Lepidosauria > Squamata > Viperidae > Crotalus > Crotalus tigris. Next base: position 1,288,634 of record NW_024096545.1, on the reverse strand, counting down.
CATGTATTATAATTTGTAATCTGTCTCCTGTCAGTTTTCACTGAACAGAATGATATGAATTATTGATTAAAAAGATTTAAAACTGAATATTGAATATTTCTCCAGAGAACAGAATATCACATATTTCAGCAACTGATTTAATAATTTAATTCAATAATTTCAGTTTCAGTTATATAAAATTGATCTTGTGATAGTTTACAAGCCATATTGGGAAAACGTTGTTTGCAAGGGAAACATATGCATTTTAAAAAGAATCATATGAGATTAAGAGTCTGGGACTGAATTCACATAGTTGTAATCAGTAGAATGATGAGTTATGTTGATTGCTGTGGGACTCATCATATGCATTGTTCTCCACTGATGATCTCTTTATCCCACTAGGTTTTGGAACGTATGGGTAACACATTCTTCCACCTAAAGTTTGGTGGATTGCATGTTAATGTGGCACACTGGCCATTACAGTAGCTTGCTATTTCTATACTACTTTAACAATAAATGAATATGCAGGCTAAAATCATTTAGTAAAATAAGGTGGCTATACCAATGATTGAACAAAATAGGGGCAACTATTTTATTCTGGCACAATCTGACTGAATAGTTCTATTGGTTTGTTTATTTATTTATCAATCAAATTTATTGGCTGCCCTTGCTCCCTCAGGATAACTCTGGGTGGCTTACAATCAAATCTTTGTTAGTTACTGAATGGGATTATTTAGGCATTGTCTACTATTTCAGTACTGTAGAAAGATACTGTAATTGTTTCCAAGCAACAATAGATATCTATTGCCAAGGTATCTAAATGCCAAGACATTTACTTCCTTTGGACTTATTGAAAGTAATAAGTGTCAATCATAATTCTAAATTAACAAAATTTTACTTACATTTTGTTCTGTTTCAGGCTTGCAGAATTTTGCAATATCCCACCAATAACATTAGCCTAAAAATAAATCTAATAAATTTTAGAGAAAAAATGCCATTTTACAGGTATATTTAAAATAGGAAAGAAAGCAGTTGAGTGTATATAATATATGTCAGTGTATAAAGGATTGGAGCCCAAAGGTCAATGCATAGATAGTCTGTGACTTAGAAAGCAGTAACACAACCCAATTTTCATTCATTATTAGTAAATTAAAACAAAATATAATGTTCAGAAAACTAGCCCATATTGTTTAACAGTATTTTTTATCAGTTTGGGAACTTTTATTTCCCAATATTAATTGCATAGCAGTAGTAACCATATTAAACTATAGTGTAAATATTTATGACTTGTATACTTGAAATCATTTAATTTCTCAATTACATTTTAAACTACTGTTCTAAAATTTCCAAAAGAAAAAAAGAGTGAGAAAACTGATCATTCCCACTTTTTGCTTCATTGTCTCGCTTCTGCCTCAGTAAATGATTTTCAAATTGGGAAACTCTGACCATTAAAAATGTGTAATGAGCCAAAGGAGCTTAGCCTGTAAACCTTCCTAGTCATTTTATATGCCCACAAATATAATAAAAATGGATATCAATTCACAAATTGATCGAAATGAACTTCCTATAGTTCCCAAATAGAGTTACAATATAATAGTATATGCATTTAATTAGGAACAATATTCTAAATACAACTATATAACTATAATAAATTATAATGCAGGTATTAAAATTGATAACTTGAATAAAATTTTATTACCTGACTGTAAAACTCTAAACAATATGGACGTAATCATATAAAAATTTTTATATGATTAAAAGAGAGCAACATTTTTTAAAATATTTTGATACAAGAACACACATATGTTCTTAAAAATATTACAATGATTACTTTTAAATATATATATTTCTAAATTATATTTTTCATTACAAATTTCATTTATTGTACTTTTCATACAGTCTATCTATCTATCTATCTATCTATCTATCTATCTATCTATCTATCTATCTATCTATCTATCTAACTATCTATCTATCATTGTGACTTGAGAATTGGAAATGTGAAATCCAGGGGTTACTAAGTATTCATTCATATATTAATGCTGAAAGAGTCACTTATTGAAAGCCATAAGCAATAAATATCTCAAGCATCTATAAACTATGCTGGGATTTTTTAAAAATTGTATTATCCTTCAATCTCCATAAGCTATTCTAATTTTATATGATTCAGGGACCGTAGTCCATCAATATTTATTGTCACAAATATGTTTATTCATATTTGAATGCTTTGGTAAATTTGCTGGTGAACGCTAATTATAGTGCTGTTTATTCTAAGTAATGTAAAATTCTGTGTAGGAAGCTGCATTCAGTGATGATAGCATGGATTTTTGTTACTAAAAGCTTAATTCACCTAGTCATCACTTAGCTGCAGACACCTGTGATTACATTCTCAATGAATCATGAAAAGATATATTTTCTCCCTTTTTTTTTCTTTCTCAAGTTTACCCCGCCCTCCATATATAGGGACTATACATATATTATAAATTATGAGTGGAAACTAATTACATTTTAGAAATCAGAGAGCTAGAGAATTCTTTCATGTGGAAGTCAAATGCAATTTCTAAGTGTCCAGTTACAATGGAAAGTTTTAAATTCTTAAAAACTGAAGCACATGTTATATTAAGTATAGGATTTGTGCTCTGAATAGAAGTCCGGTGGTAAGCTTCTCTTTGACATTCTTATACTTCAGGATGGATGAACCTGTCATTCTAACTTTCTCACACAATAATTTAAAAGAGATTTTATGTTTTTATGAGGAAAAGTGAGAGTTCTTTTTTTTTTAAAAAAAAAGGAAAAAACGGTTAAAATGAAAAGCACAAATGTTACACATCCCTTCTTTTTATCCATTAGAGACCGAGGAGCTTCAAAAGACCATTTATTGTTGATGAGGTACTTTTGAGTGAGAAGCAAACTATTTATTTTAGGTCTCTGCCATCTTTTCAACTTCATTAATGTTTGTGGAGCAGAAGGTCACTTTCAACCAGCCAGGGAATATCCTGAAAGTGAAATAAAATCTATTAATAGAATATATCAGTAAGAGTGTATTTCCTTATTTACTTGGCAAGCAAAGTTATGAAGTATTCATAACAATACTTCAGCAACTTCTATAAAAGCCAAAACAATATACTTCTATAAAGATAGCAAATATTTTAAATCAATCATCAATCAATTTTCTTTCTTTCTTCCAACCTTCCTCCCTCCTTCAATGAATGAAACAAGCCCAAACCAATATCTGAAGAAGACTTTTATCCTATATTCATTTATAATTAATAAGGCTTTATTAATACTTGGGAAACCATTACAAATGTTTAATCTATTTCATAATAATAAGCATATGCAATTCTATATAATTAATTATTTTTTCACACAATGCTAGGTTAGCTCATTTTCTTCAGTCTGAAACACAAAATAAATTAAATATAATATGTTGGATCTAATATTTACAACACAGTTGTTTCATTCAAATCAATTCAATTTAAGATAATTAACACTTATGTCCAACATATATGAATGTAATCATACCCTAACTATTATTTGTGCCTGATGTTTCATACTATAACAAAAAAGTTAATTATGATTTACCAGAAAAAAAAAATAAAACATTTCCTTTGGAAAACATCTATCTATCTATCTATCTATCTATCTATCTATCTATCTATCTATCTATCTATCTATCTATTCACACACACACACACACACAATACATTCAGCATCTATGTTTACTTTCTTTTTGTATTAGTTAACATTCATCGTATTTCATTTCTCCATTGAAGACTAAATATGAATCAATCAGAAATTCCTCTCAATCCAGACCAATATCCTTAAGCAAATCCTTAAAATCTCATTCATTGTATTCTCCCAAATTACAGTAGAGTAACATAAAAATATAATATCAGTACAACTGTAAGGAATTACTTTCTCTCCTCCCAAACGATCTGAATTATGTCTGATACAGAACCTTCTGATTCTCCTCTATAATTTGGTAAATGTATTATGATAGAAGCACCTCTATAACCACTCTGTTTCTGAAGAAACAGGTGATCAGTAAGTTTTTATCCAACTGCCTAGTCTTTAAATACTTCCTTCTACAAAAATTCCCGTACCAATTTGTCTGAAATTTGGCACATTCTCAAAATTAAGCAAATTTTCAAAGTGATTCTGTTAGCTCCAAAGGAAGCAAGTGATTTCTAGAATAATGATAAAGATCCATATGCCATATCCATATTCAAAATATTATTTTCAATTTTACTTTTGGATTTATATTCTGGTTTCTTTTTCATGTGGAATCAAAGTAATTTACTTCAAAAATATTATTGGACTATTTTATTTTATTTTATTCTATTCTATTTTATTTTATTTTAGGTTAGGTTAGGTTAGGTTAGGTTATTGATTAGTCCATAGGCCATATCCTTACAGAGTTCCAAAACCAAAATATTAACAAAATCCTATAAAAACAATTTAAGATGAAATGGAGTAAAATACAACAATTTAATATATAGATAAGTAAAATAAGATAAAATTATATTTCAGTATCACCCTTACAATCTACTCCAATCAGTCCCACATATGCCGATCTCCAGCTAACCATTTTACTCAGTACTGTACCATGTTAAATGTTGTTTTCAGATTCTGGCCACACATAAGGTATGTTGTTTTAATATGGGGTTTATTGGCACAATTAGATAATAATTACTGCACAACTTTAACATTTGAACAAGGGTTTGGTTTCTTTTTTAAAATCGGATTGCTTCTAGCATTAAAAACTGAAAAACAAAGGTGAATGATTTGAGGACAGAAATTTAAATTTATTTCCTATCCACATGAAAAATTGATGCTTTGTGATAACAATTGATACGGACCAACCCTGTCCCCGGCAATTTAAAAACTATAGGGCTATCAGTGCATGTAGCATAGATGTGTGTGTGGACAAGAATACCAACCTTGCTATCAATCAAAATGAAGCCTCTAATAGCGAGTGCCACATAAAGTGCACTAACCAAATAGGTGGTAAGACAATAGGGGAACTCAGGCACCACACAGGTTATGTAGAAAGGAAACACAGGGCCACCCACAAAGGACTCAAATGTTTTTACACCAATGCACAGAGTATGAACAGCAAACAGGGTGAACTAGAAATTCAGGTTAATGAGGGCAGATACGATATTGTTGCCATTACGGAAACATGGTGGGATGAAACTCACACATGGAACACACAGCTAGAGGGATTTAAATTATTTAAAAGAAACAGACCAAATAAAAGAGGAGGTGGAGTTGCTCTCTATATAAGAAATAACTACATCTCCACAGAAATAGAGTACAACAATGATAAAAACTGTCTTGAATGCATTTGGGTCAATATAAAAGGGGGGGGAAATGACATTGCCATAGGTGTATACTACAGACCACCCAACCAAACAGAGGAAATAGATGAACTTTTTGCCAATCAGCTAACTAAGGTATGTAGGAAGCACATCACAATAGTAATGGGGGACTTTAACTACCCTGACATCAACTGGGAGACAAACTCCGCACCAAGTGGAAGATCAAACAGGTTCCTGGCAAACCTAGCAGACAACTTTGTCTCCCAAAAAGTAGAGAAGGGAACTAGGGGATTAGCCATCTTGGATCTAATTCTCACTAACAGAGATGAAATGATAGACGGTGTTGAAGCCATAGGAACCCTGGGAGGAAGTGATCATGCAATATTAGAATTCAACATTATAGAAGCACAACCAATAGAACACAGTCAAACTAGAGTCTTGGACTTCAAGAGAGCTAATTTCAATAAACTTAGAGAGGGCTTGGGAAGGATTCCATGGATGAGAATCCTCAAGGGGAAAACAACTCAAGAAGCTTGGGAAATTTTGAAAAATGAGATAATAAAAGCACAGTCTAGCACAATACCAACAAAGAGGAAAAACAACAGCTCTCAAAAGAAACCAGCATGGCTGCATAAAGAACTCTCTGACAAATTGAAAGATAAAAAGGACAAGTATAGAAAGTGGAAAGAGGGGAACATAACTAAGTCAGAATATCAGCAAATAGCCCGAGCCTGCAAAGATGAAGTGAAGAAAGCCAAGGCTCAAAATGAACTAAGGCTTGCGACCAAAGTCAAAAATAACAAAAAAAGCTTCTTTCAACATGTAAAAAACAAGAAAAAAGTGAAGGAAACGATTGGTCCATTAGTGGGTGGAAGTGGCAAGAAGGTGACAAACAACAGGGAGAAAGCAGAACTATTTAACTCGTGTTTTGCATCTGTCTTTACACAAAGGGAAAAAACAGACCAACCTATCAAAAATAGTGCCATAAAAAACAAAACAGAAACACAAGTTAAGATAGGCAAGAAAATGGTTAGGGAGCACCTGTCCAGCCTAGATGAGTTCAAATCGCCAGGACCAGATGGATTACACCCCAGAGTTCTCAAGGAACTGGCAGATGTGATATCGGAGCCACTGAACTATATTTTTCAAAGATCCTGGAACACAGGGGAACTACCAGAGGACTGGAAAAGAGCTGATGTAGTTCCCATCCTCAAAAAAGGAAAAAAAATGGATCCAGGAAATTACAGACCTATCAGCCTGACCTCAATACCTGGGAAGATCCTGGAAAAGATAATCAAACAACGAATCAACGAACACCTAGAGGCAAACAAAGTCATTACTAAAAGCCAACATGGGTTTGTCAAAAATAGATCATGCCAGACAAATCTTATTGCATTCTTTGACCAAGTGACAAAATTAGTGGATCAGAGGAATGCTGTGGACATAATTTACTTGGACTTCAGTAAGGCATTTGATAAAGTAGATCACAACCTACTACTTGACAAGATAGAAAAATGTGGGGTAGACAGAACCACCACCAGATGGATCCGTAGCTGGCTGACCGGCCGTACTCAGCGAGTGGTCCTCAATGGAACTGCATCTATATGGAGGGAAGTGTGTAGTGGGGTGCCCCAGGGCTCTGTTCTGGGCCCAGTACTCTTCAACATCTTCATCAACGATTTGGATGAAGGGATAGATGGGGAACTCATCAAATTTGCAGACGACACCAAGCTGGCAGGAATAGCCAACACTCCAGAAGACAGGCTTCAGATACAGAAGGATCTGGACAGACTTGAACACTGGGCACTAACTAACAAAATGAAATTCAATGGTGAAAAAAGCAAGGTTCTACATTTAGGCAAGAAAAACCAAATGCACATAGTACAGCATAGGTGGCACCATGCTCAATAGTAGTAACTGTGAGAGGGACCTCGGAGTCCTAGTAGACAATCACTTAAATATGAGCCAGCAGTGTGCTGCAGCTGCCAAAAAGGCCAACACAGTGCTAGGCTGCATTAACAGAGGGATAGAATCAAGATCACGTGAAGTATTAATACCACTCTTTAATGCCTTGGTAAGGCCACACTTGGAATACTGCATCCAGTTTTGGTCACCACGATGTAAAAAAGATGTTGAGACTCTAGAAAGAGTACAGAGAAGAGCAACAAAGATGATTAGGGGACTGGAGGCTAAAACATATAAGGAACGGTTGCTAGAATTGGGTATGTCTAGTTTAACGAAGAGAAGGACAAGGGGGGACATGATAGCAGTATTCCAATATCTCAGGGGCTGCCATAAAGAAGAGGGAATTAAGCTATTCTCCAAAGCACCTGAAGGCAGGACAAGAAGCAACAGGTGGAAACTAATCAAGGAGAGAAGCAACCTAGAACTAAGGAGAAACTTCCTAACAGTTAGAATAATTAATCAGTGGAACAGCTTGCCTCCAGAAGCAGTAAATGCTCCGACACTGGAAGTTTTTAAGAAGAGACTGGACAGCCACTTGTCCGAAATGGTGTAGGGTTTCCTGCCCGAGCAGGGGGTTGGACTAGATGACCTCCAAGGTCCCTTCCAACTTTACTACTACTATTATTATTATTATTATTATTATTATTATTATTATTATTATTATTATTATTATAGAAATATATTAATACTACAACTTATTATCATCATTATTTATAAACTTTTGACATACTGCAAGAAGAATTTGTATTACTTAAATCTACTGAATGGCAATAGATGTAACTAAATCATCTTTTGAATTCCCAATTTTTAGTGGCTTTTGAAACTCCTAAGTTACATATTTAATTGGAAAATGCTGTGGAGGAGCCCAAGTTCTCTTGTAGAGATGGAGCTGCAGCTTTGTCTTTTAACAATCAATGATTTTATATTTTAAATAATGTATAATATATTATATTAAAATACATCTTATAGTTTACTAGAAACTTCAACAGACATTTTAAAAGGACTGGATGTCAAGAGGCGGTCAACTTATTCTCGAAAGCACCTGCAGGCAGGACAAAAAGCAATGGATGGAAACTAATCAAGCTGAGAACCAACATAAAACTAAGGAGAAATTTCCTGACAGTTAGAACAATTAATCAATGGAATAACTTGCCTCAAAAAGTTGTGGGCACTCCAACACTGGAAGTTTTTAGGAAGAGATTAGACAATCATTTGTCTGAAATGGTATAAGGTTTCCTGCTTGAGAAAACCTCCAAGGTCCCTTCCAACTCTGTTATTCTGTATTCAAGTTTTTCATGTTGGATATGTAACATATCTGAAGAAATTAAGATGCATGCGATTTGAGCTTGCTCAAATGAGTTGTTGCATTTTAGTTTAATACTCATGTAGCAAGGGGAATAATGTTTATAAATGTTAATTAAAGTTATTTATGGAAAACTTTGGACTTACTGAGCTTTGAGCATAGCTATACATATAGATTTGGGTTTTTTGAAGTTATAACTCTGGACTAAAACTGAAGGACTGAAGAAATTTGTTCTCTGTCAGCCTTTTAAAAAGACTGAATTTTGATACTTTCAGTTAGAAGATCCCACTGTTTACAATTGAACACATGAAAAAGAAAGAATAGTAATGTTTGCATGATCAAGAAACTTATAGCAATGATAGGACTTGGATACATTGCAGTCAACAACTGAACAATAGCAATTAAAATTCATAGGCAGCCTTTAATATGAAAATTATCCAGGTTTATTCTCCAACATTTGATGCAGAAGAAGAAAAGATTGATAAATATTACGGTCAAAGTCAAACTGAAATTGATAATACATGCAGACAAGGCTCTAATAATGAAAGTCAAGGAACACAACAACAACAGCAATAATAACAACAAACAGTTTTAAATATAAGGAAGAACAAACTCATGAAAACAGCTTCAACAACCAGTCCTACAAATGCCAACGAAACTATTGAATCACTGCCTTTTAGGATTAAATATCAACAGTCAAGAAATTAGAATTCAAGAAATATGCTAGACAGCAATTGGTAGGGCAGCTCTGAAGGTTTCTAAACAAAAGTTGTTCAAAAAAATATATGCCTATGTTTCCATTTCATACAGGAAATAGTCTTTTTCCTGTGACACTGTATGGATATGATAGCTTGAAGAAGCAGGAAAGAAATAGTATTGATGTTTTTGAAATTTGAGGGTGGAAAATTCTTCTGGATATGAATGGACAGCTAAGAAACTAAACTGATCATAGAAGAAATCAATCTAGGTTCTCACTTGAAACACCACTGACAAGACTCAAATTATTACATACTTTAGACATTATATAAAGACCTATCTCTCTTGAGTCTATAGTGCTGTAATAGTAAAAGGAGAGAGAAGAAGAGGATGACATCAATGAAGTGGATGGACTCAATTAATGTGACAATGGCTCACAACTGGATGAGCTAAAGGATCAAGTCTGGCAAGAGATGTCAACAAAGATGATTCTAAAAACTGGGTATCCATGCAGTTGCAATAATTTACAATAACATAAAGGCACACAATCAATCTATCAATCAGTCTAGTACCACTATTCCAAGCAGAATAGAGGCCTTGCAGCAGCTTTTACTGAGGCCCCCTCTAGATTCACCTCTAGTGGCACAATACGAATGCCCCCGGCTGTCCCTCTTAATCATGGCCCCGGTTCCGAAAACCAACAAAATAGAACCGGAGTCCTATTCCATTTCCTTAAAATACAATGATTCATATCTGTATCTAATAATTTGACACTCCAATAATTCTTTTTTTTCATGTAACAGTTTCCTGAGTTAAAATTAGTTTGAATGTTCTGATTATGCCAGAAGCATCCCTATGGTATATAAAAATTAAATGTGCAAAATGTGCAAAATTGCAACTGTCTCAGATTCTCAACTTACCAATTCAGTTTCCAATAATATGACCAACTATTAACATCAAAGACAAATTTTGCAAGGCATCAGGGACTTTTCATACTATTTCACCTTTCATTATAATGATCTATTAAGTATGATTTGTATAATTTTATAAAAGTGAAACCAATTTATTGAACTGTGTCACTGAAATGAGAGGTTTCCAAATCTATTTTAATTAATAATAACACTGATAAGCTTAACTTTCACACTTTGCTCCCAAAAAAACCCACCTGAAATAAATAGTTGTTAATAAACAGTAATACAATATTTATAGATATAATTTAATTCACTGTCTTTTTATTTGGCCAGTAGAAGAATTGTTCTTCTTTAATGCTTTCTTCTAGATTTCAAAGCTACACAAAATAATTGGGGGAACATAACTAAAGTAGCAATCCATAAACTCATCCTTATGAATCTAGTTATTATGCTATATTAGAAGAAAATCACCATGATTTTTTTAAAAATGTCTTAAATCACCCATTACCTTAAATAGAGTTATCACTTGAAAATTCAGCAATGCAAATTATATTAAAAACTGGACTGCCATAATATACAATATGGAGAGGAAGGGATAATTATGGAGTGCCATATTTATTTCAGAAATTACTAATGAGCAATCATAACAAAGAACTTACACATAGCAAAATTAGGATGAATGAATATTCCCTTTTTCATTGTGTTGGCATTTTGTGACATTCTAAAATTAATATTGACATTGAAATTGGCAGTATATCTTAATTTTGGGCAGAGTTTTTTAGTTTCTGTTGCCACCCACATTTGTAAGTTACTGAAGCACCTGAAACTATTTTGGTATAGATTAAAAAATAATACACATCTTGTCATACACATATACTGTACATATTTTTCATCATTGCATAAGGATTTCTGTTTAATTTTTGATTCATTCCACATATATGAATATGCATATTAAGTGATAATACATAAAAGAATTTCAATAGGATCATTATGCAATTACAGATAAATTCCTCTGCTTGGGTTTTTAGATTTTGTTTTTATTGAATATAGTTTTATCTCAAAGGTTTCAAATTATTTTAGACTAAATTTATACTTTTTTGGAATGTGATGTGTTGATTATACATAATATCTCCTTTGACTATATTTCTTTTTAGAAAAAAAACAAGTTAGACCTTTTAACAATAAATAAAATATTTCAGTCAAGGTAAAAGACTGCACTCCTTTTCACCTTGAAATATTTCCAGTAGATAAATGTTTTATCAGACAGGAAACAAAAGAGAACTATTTGCAAAAAGCATATTCTAATACATATTTGACTTGGCTGTTTTGTTTAGTACAAAATATTGAATTGTGTGAAATTGAAAAGGTGGTAATTTAATGAACATGTGTGATAATAACTAACTCTAACAAACAGCTAGCATCTTACTTAAATAATTCAAAACTATACTAGAATTCCATAATTGCTACTTTATTATGACTGTTCCAAAGCTGCAAGTCACTCCTGATTTTTCCACCTATACCCAAATGCAGCATAAACTTGCCCAGAGCATGTGTAAGTTCAGAAACAGCTTTCCTTATTAGTCAACACTTATCTTGCCGTATATTCATTATGTGTTTCATTCATAGTTAAAAGACCATGGGAATACCAAGTCAGACTGTAGGGTCATCAGAAATGACTGGTATTATCTTTTCATGATCCAGTAATATTTTATGCCAGGGATTCAATTTAGGATTTTCTGCATACAAGGAATATCCTCTGTCAATGAATTATGACTCTTAAGTGTTCACAACCTGTTCCTTTGCTCCAGTTGCAGATCTCATCCTTAGATGGAAACAAGCCTTATCATAAATATCCATATTTTCCACTCATTGTTTTAAGAGTTGGATGTCCTTGGGCCTGATCTCTCTTTTCCATATACCCTTTTTCTCACTTTCCTTATAGAAAAAAAATACTTAAATTAGAACAACTGGAGTTGACAGAGTTATAGAAGCTGATCAGACTGATTAACTTACTAGCATATAATGATTACCTGTAGTAGAGTACAAGCAGTTGCTGATCCTTTTTTGATAGAAGAAACTTCTTGGTTAAAGATTAATCCCATTGGTTAAAGATTAGCCTCATTGTGGTAAAATTTGTTGTATGAGCAATTGTAGGAAAACGATTATTTGGCCTCATGGATGAAACATAATGCATAAAATACAGGACATGGTAATAGAAATTTTTCCCAATACTGTATCTCAAGCAGATGCTGGGTTTTTGAGTCTGGCACTCTGGATGCATGTTTAATTAATTCATGACCAGATATGAATAACAAAAATGTAATTTTTAATAGTGGAGAATAAACAGCATTAGCTATTCTTACATCAAAAATGTATACAAAATGGAAAATAAATCATACAGTTTGAGATTTTGAAATAAATCTAAATATAGCAATGCAAAAAAAATCACAACAATTTTAGCAAGATTTTTACCCCCTGTAATTTTTGTGGTCAAGAACTGAAATTCGTACAGCAATGAAAAGATTATGTGAATGTTGTAATTGTACTTACAAAATATGTTTATGAATTACATAATTTATTTGATAGTCTCTTGTGCTCTATAATCTCTATGCTTTTCCTTTTAAGTACTTGCTTTTATAGTTCTATTGGCTTAGTCTATTTCATTTTTTTTAAAAGGAAATAGATGTTTTGCTAGATTGTTTCTATGTGGGTCTAAATTTTGATCTACCAAATCCTCTGACCTAAATCAATATCCAATATCAGTTTATCGCTTTAGAAATATAAAATTAGAATTGCAATAAAGAGAAAATAATATTTAGTTTATTCTTTTCCAATAATGTTATTTTTGGAGCATTCCTTTTTTAGCTATGTTCTATTTCTGTGCTGTTGTGGTAAAAAAAATATGCTAAAATATTTATAAATTCCAGTGAATAGATTGTAATGTACCACTGGAATCATTATAAAGCCAGCATTTTTCATGCTGCATTATGTACATCTGCACTGAAAAATTACGCTTCTACTCTTAATTATATAAATTCCACAAATAGCCTAAATTTAAATGTAGTATTTTAAATCATATATTTAATCAAACTAAATGTGTACTTATGGTTCATCAGTATTGATTTTAGCAGTAGCATTATGTTGTAAACATCTATATGCACAAAGCATACAGAAGTAACTCATATCATAGCTGGCTTTAAAATTAGGCATGAAAATAAATAACTGAAATAAGTTACTTTGGAGGAAAGACTGGGTATAAAAACTACTCTCAAACTCTTCCTTGATTGAAGCTAAACTAATAATCTCACCTTACAGAATAATGTAGTCATATAGATCATAAATTAGAGTTGTTACATGATTGAACTGAGGTATCTCTATAAGTACTTGTGCACCTGCATTATGGGCCAGTTATGGCCTCCAAGTGATCTTCAAGGATAATCCTATGTAGAGCATAGTTCAAGAATCCAAATGGGAAGTGAGTAATGAGTAACTATGAGTAACTGTAATGAGTAACTCTCAAACTAGAAATAAATCAATTAGCACAAAAAAAAAAGTTCCAAAGTTCCTGATCCTGTTGCCTGCTTTTTGAGCAGACCTTGAGAATCCAGGGGGACCTCTGAATTGTACACCAGTTCTGAATTTATTTATTTATTTATTTATTTACAAATATTTATATGCTGCTTAATCCCAAAGGACTCAGGGCGGCGTACAAAGTTAAAACAGTCATAAAACAATAAAATAATACAGTCATACCGCGAGTCCAATCATATCCTGGCCCCCCGGGGACATCAGCCCCAGGCCTGCCGGAACAGGAGAGTTTTAACGGCTTTCTTAAAGGCCGGCAGGGTGGGAGTAGTTCGAACCTCGGGGGGAAGTTGATTCCACCACAGAAAAGGCCCTTCCCCGGGGGCCCGCCAGCCGACATTGTCTGGCCGACGGGACCTGAAGGAGGCCCAATCTATGGGACCTCACCGGTCTCTGGGAGCTATGCGGCAGAATGCGGTCCTGTAAGTAACCTGGCCCTATGCCATGAAGGGCTTTGAAGGTGATAACCAACACCTTGAATTGCGTCCGGAGACCCACAGGAAGCCAGTGCAGCTCGCTGAGGATAGGTGACACGTGGGCGTACCTTGGCGCACCCACAATCGCTCTCGCGGCTGCGTTCTGAACCAACTGCAGCCTCCGAACGCCCTTCAAGGGTAGCTCCATGTAGAGCGTGTTACAGTAATCCAGTCTTGAGGTGACAAGGGCATGAGTGACTGTGAGTAAAGCCTCCCGGTCCAAATAAGGCTGCAACTGGTGCACTAGGCAAACCTGTGCAAAGGTCCCCCTGGCCACAGCCGATAGATGTTGTTCCAAATTTAGCCGTGAGTCCAGGAGGACACCCAAGTTGTGTGCTTGCACTGAGGGAGGTAAATTTGCCTCCCCCCAGGACTAAAGATGGACCATCCAGTTGGCCTTTGGGAGGCAAGACCCAGAGCCACTCGGTCTTGTCAGGGTTGACTCTAAGCCTGTTCACCCCCATCCAGACCCTCACATCTTCCAGGCACCGGCACATCACGTCGACTGCTTCACTGAAAGGACACGGGGTGGAGATATACAATTGGGTATCATCCGCGTACTGATGATACCTCACCCTGTGTCGCCGAATGATCTCACCCAGCGGTTTCATGTAGATGTTAAAAAGGAGGGGGACAGGACCGAGCCCTGAGGCACCCCATAATCGAGGCGCCTAGGGGTCGATCTCTGTCTGGCCGCCAACACCGACTGTGACCTGTCAGAGAGGTAGGAGGAGAACCACCGCAATACGGTGCCGCCCACCCCTACCTCTCCGAGATGACGCAGAAGGATACCATGGTCGATGGTATCGAAAGCCGCTGAGAGGTCAAGAAGCACCAGGATAGAGGAATAACCCCTATCCCGGGCTCGCCAGAGGTCATCGGTCAGTGCGACCATGAATGAGGAAGTACCATCCCATTTAGAATCAAAAATAATATTCAGAGGAAAGGGGTATTTCAAAATTCATAGCCACTCCCCTGGTTTAGCTAGAGCCTGTCCCTCCCATCCAGATTGTCAAATCCACCATATAATGAGAAAGATCCTTGAAATTTTCACTTGGAATGTCTACGGTAGAGATGCATACCTAGATAGCACCCACAATTTGATGATATATAACCCCATATGGTGGCTATGCCCAGCTATACCCAACAGCTTAATATTCCTGTTAAATAGGAGCAGAGAGGGAGTAGAACCCTATGGCTTAAAGCTAGAACTCTCCTCAAAATATTTTTTTCTGGAACTGATCTTGAAAAAGAAGGATCAGAATTACCACAGTGCCTTTCCTCCCACTCTCAACTCCCTGAGCTGGCCCAGAACGATATCATTTTCAATAGTATTAAGGGGAAGCTACACTGCCTCCCATTTCAGCACATTTGATCAGCTGCTACAATAATATAATTTCAATTATATCACCAGAAATGAATTCTGACTAGAAGGGATTCTTCTAGTCTTTCTCTTCCACAGCCTTTGGAAGCTTCAAACCACTTCAACAATTTTCTCCCAAAAGAGAAGATTCACAATTGGATGGAATCCGACCAGTATTGTTGGCTCCAGCAATGGCTTCTTAAGGAGGTAGAAACACTCCCATTATTCACGTGTACTATTCTTTATACTAAACATATGTTGCCTTCCAGAAGCTTGACTAGTCAAGAGGGTCATGCATCTAATACACGTGAGGGATGGTGCTTGCAACATTGAGCTCCCATCCCAGTTCCTCAATAATTCTTTCATCTAGGACAGAGGTTGTCACTCTCTGGCTCTATGTTTGTAGCTCTTGGCCTAATTCTATGGACTTTAGTCTAATATCAAATCCTTAGAGACCAGAAATCAATTTAAATTTATTTTAGAGATAGCTGTTCCTTCCCTGGGCAGGAATTTTGGCTGTAGTCTTGCAGTTCTTGGCTGCAGAACAAACCTACCTCTAGAAAAAAATGTGACTTTTAATGGAAAGAATAATGGCTACCCTGATCTAAAAATTCTCTCCATTGCATGACAAAGTTGATTTTTTTAAATGCTATGCTTTTGCCATTTTCCTCCAGCCCTCAATTATATTGTCATATTGTCATGTACTGATGCTTTCCAACAGGCATTGTGCAAATGTATAAGTTATAGGGAAAAGAATATACAGAGAGACTTAATAGTGGAGAACTTCCTTTTCTTATACACATTTTATTGTTTTTTTAAAAAATTTTACATCAAAGTGCTCAGGAAAACACCGTGGTGAAAGGGTAATCAATCATAGCAAAACAAGTCATCTATTTATAACTAAAATTAATACCTTAAAAATTCCCCCCTCTATTTCCCTCACATAATATAACAAATTTAGTTTAATCTATTTCTTCTTAAAATTCAATCAATCCACAGAATCATCCCTACTATTACATCTATATAAATCACTCCTGCTTTTAAGCTCCACTAATTTCAATTATCATATTCCAATTAATCTTAAACAAACATATTAATAAAACTTTGGATATCCCTTCTACAACGCACACAATATTCCAAGAATAACATTCTAATATTTTCACATATATTCCATCTCTTAATTTAATACATCATTAATTAATACCCTTTCTTCTCTTATCATAGATCTCTCTAATTCTTCTGCTATTACAAAATAGTTTTCTATATAAACAGAGTAAAAAAAGAAAAAAAGAATCATTTCGACCTGTTAAGTAAAATTTAAATCTCAACCAAATTAACTATCGTATCTAAGACAAACATATTATTATATCAATTATTATCTTACTGCTTTCATTTACTCAATTAGATTGTCAAATCAGTTCAAATCTCTAAAGCCTTTTTGACCCAATAATTAAAATTTTAAATCACATTTTTAAATCTAACTCTGGCTTTTTTTCTATACCAAGCTGGTTTCCATAATGTCACATCTATGTCATCAAATCTCAGTATTTGAGTACTAATGTTTATCAACAAATCAATCTGATCAAAATTCTCTTCCCCTTCTTCCAATATCATGTAAGCAATATAGTCCATTTTATTCCATCTTATAATTTCAGCTTGATTATCCAAGTTGTCATAACTTTCAATCGATCGCGTCTGGCTGTCAATTCCTGTTGATTTTAGCAATGGGAATACTTCACTTATAATCATTTTTTGATCTTCAAAGTTCTCCACCGTTTGTACATAGACTTGTGAAGTATTCTCCTGTGTAGTAGTTAATTGATTTATAAAGTAGTCATTTAAAGTCTCAATCTGGGATTTGGGGTCCAGAATTTTTCTAAAGTTCAATTGATCAGTGAGTTCTTCCATCTCAAATTGTGTACACTGTTGCATATAAGCTTCTTCTTGGCCTGTAGATTGGTCTTTTAAAATTTGGGGCTCAGCTTCTGATTCTAGAAGATGGTCTTTAGTTTTTCTCCATGACTTCATCTCCTCTGTCATTTCCAATATATTTTCCAATATCAGCTCATAATCCAGTCCAGAATTCAATTGATCAGTAAATTCTTCTTCCATCTCAGATTGTATACACTGTTGCATATAGGCTTCTTCTTGGCCTATAGGCTGATCTTTTAAAGTTTGAGGCTCAGCTTGTGGTTCTGCAAAATAATCTTTAGTTTTTCTAATAGTGGAGAACTTTCAAAGTACAAAAACTAGATGCTATATATTGATTAATTTAAGCTGGTATTCTACCTGCTTTAGCTAATCAAAATTTTGGGCAGGAAGAATCTCTTCATTTTAAAGATGCCAGAGAACAAATGTATATAGGAAGCATGAATTTTGTCACTGAGTTGTACCCCAAATTAATTATAGCTTGCTAATGGCTAAATGCCTTTGTTTAAAAACTCTTCAATATACACAATTTCCTATAGAAAATACCAAGGGAGTTAGTTGTGGTAGAATCAAACTTTGGGTCTCCCTTTAAAATAGTCAAACAATTGCCAGGCAATCAAATAAGAGGATAACAAAAAGACAGAAGAATCTACGTCATATGTAACTATCAGGATTTTTGCAACCTAGATATGGTATATCCATGCTTCAAGGGCATATAAATGAAAATAAAGTTACTTCGGTTGACAAAAAGACATTTTCAATTTAGTAGCATTGCATATCTGTTTGTGATAAACCTCAAATAGGCAACCCCTAGGCAGAGCGGTGTGGTGGCCTAGAGGGAGCGCTCTCGCCTCACAATTAGGAGTTTGTGAGTTTGATCCTAGGTAGTGGCAGATATTTGTGTCTCTGGGACCAAGGAAAAAATGTCTGGATAACTCCACATATGGCATCAGGAAGGGCATCTGACCAGGAAACAATCAGCTCTACTCAATTGCCCTGATCTCACCCCAATAAAAGGGATTACAGGGTCATGAAAAAAAAAAGACAATCCCTAGACAGAGTTTGCAGTTTAATAGTTAAAATGTTGGACCAGGTTCTAATCCTTGAGCAGCCACACAGGTTTACTTTTCAGAACAGTCACTATCTTCTAATCTACCCTACCTATAGAATTGTTCTTGAGGACAGAAATAAAAGGTGAGAAGGCCATCTTAAACTCCTGAATTAAAGACAGAATATACAGTAAGTCTAAAATACAAACAAATATGTTTAAAAAATCTTGGATTTTGTCTGGTTTTATCCTAACACTTCCTAGTAGCATGTTATTTTTGGTTGTGTCCTTGTACATTTTTCAATAGCATTCAGAGCAATAAAGGTTCTTTATACCTTGCATGTTTTTCACAAAAACAATGTATTCCTACATAAAAGACCTGCTTTTTCAGGAAAAAGTGCATTATATGTTTGCTGTTCTATTTTAAATTATTTTGTTATCTTTTTATGTGGCAATTTATGTTATATGTCCTCTCTGATTCTTACAAGTGCATTACACAGTTAAGCTATTTTGTGAGCAAGTCAACTATCCTCATTTACATGTTAATTAAGTTCTTTGAAAATGGAAGCTGTCCATTTTGCATATGAAAGTGCTAATGCACCATCTCTACTGGAAATTGTACGTATTCCTTATCACCAGTAAGAATAGTATGGCACAGCTATTGAAATACAACCCAAATTGTTTTCAGATGGTCAGAAGAAACTTAACAAACTGAGTTATAAATCACCAACTGAGAAGTGTTCATTAATTGAAATGCTCATTACAAAAAAAGCTAGTATAGGCAGTCTTCAATTTATGACTACATTCGGACCTAGAATTCTGTTTGAAAGTTTTTTCCATTGGGATCTTTGTCCACAGTACCATATAAGTTTAAAGGTACCCAGTATGGTACAGCTACAGTATTAACCTTTTCCCTACTGGAGTAAATTCTGCAGCTTTTGTTACTAGATTGTATATAAATCTGATTTATAAATTCGTATTCGCATTCTTAGCATCAACTTGTAAATAAAAGGATTTGGTGAGTGACAAAATGTCCTGATTTATTTTTTGTAAATCTTTATTGTGGTCAAAACCTTCAAAATTATTTAAAAGGGCTACAAAATGTTTTAAACAATTTCCCCAAATGCCTTGCATGCGTTTTGCAGTGACATCCTTTCAGGCTGCTGCAACATGTGCAATGCAATGGAGGATATTGTAACTTTTCTAAAAATCACACAGTGATAGTCTCTAATTCTTCATTGTAAATATGGTATTGGCAAACGTTGCATGAAAATAGTAGGCCTTGAATGTTTCAATAGATCCCTGATCTGTAAGCTATAGAAGGGGAGTAAACTACTTTTACATCTGGGTGGAGGTTACTGAGATGGTTATCCAGGGGTGATATTGAAGACTGGAGAATTTTGGAAAGAATTCTGTTTTCCAAGCAATAGGTCTTTACTTGGGGTACAATACAACTTATAAACCAATCTTCAAGACAACTTGTATTATGCAAGCTTTTCAATGGGATCAGGAATAAATAGGGACAATGTGCTTGCTGATGCTTTTTCAATGCATGGAGGTTCTTTGATTTATGGCTCATACATGGCTTCAGCTTGAATCCAGAGACATTTCTGCCCCAAAACAAGATTATTCTGTCCTTGAATGCTTTCTGTCCAGGTATTGGTTTGGCCTTTTTCTGAATGTAGATATGTTTTGGCATTTTTCTCCAAAACAACTCAGTTTTATGCACATTGAAGATCTATTCAGGGAAATAGTTGCCTTCTGCTATGATTGCAAGTTTATCCAGAAAGCATTAGGCAGCTTTTTCATCATTGTTTGCGGCTTCACCTTTCTTGTATATGTTATGATAAATAAATATTTTTTGAAACCACATGAACCAGCCATGGCTGGTAGTGAATGTCTCATGCATTCCTTGCTTGCTCTTTCCTTCAGGGTTTTGGAAATACTGTATGCCTTAATCTCAATGAAAAGAAGGCTAATTGGAACCTTTTTTTGAAATTGATCCTCAGTCCACATTTTAAGCAGTTTTTTCTGCCTATGGATGAACCCTGTTGATAATGATGGTATCCTTACTAGTGCTTCTTTAATCATCTTTCTATTCATTTTTTTATCCTTTAGGATAGTGGAGGTGGTGGAATAGGCCAGCATTTCTTCTAGTGCAATAATTTTCATCTTTTTCACCCATCAAGCTATTTGATAATCTTCATCTTTAAATTTAGACTTATTGTTTTTCTTTGCTTCTTGTCTCCATGTCTGGCTAAAGTGGAGTTCAGTTTTTTTCTGTTCAAAGATATCACCAGTCAAACAAAGGGACAACGGCAAAGTATAGTACTGCTATAGTTTCTGCTAGCAGAAAGATACTGTATTTCAAAGTCAAATTTAGTGTATTAAATATTTATTTGCATAGTCCATTTTTGTTCTTAATTGGCCACCCCATACCTCATGGTTATTTTTTCCTTAAAGTGCAGCATGTGCAAGACTGAATCTGATTCCTGACAATTGGAAAGAGTGAAATCTGAAGGCCAGAGTCTATATATAGTCTATTTGTAAGGAAAATCCAGCGATCATGGGAAGAGATAAAAAACCCATGAAAATAGTTTGCAAAATTGAAATTTAAGAGTTTAGAGAAGAGATAGCCAATGAATACAGTATTGATTCATCAGCATTTTATCCTCAAGTTGGGTCTCTTCCATCTACATGATCAGTAAATTCCTCTCACACACCCAATGTGTGTAACATGTAATGTGCATTACTATAAATGCAAACAAAATAATTTATTTTAGTTTCTTTTTTCAATACCTCGACTTCTCTTTGAAATATAAAGAGAATAAAAATATTGTAAAAGATGAAGTGTGATTGGAGTATTCAACACATTACCTTCATTTTGTCTCTGTTGTCCAACAGCACCAAAGGACCACACAAGATTACTGTATTTTTGGCAAAAATTAATAACTACTGAATTTGAATAGAATAGAGCCGGAAGGGACCTTGGAGGTCTTCTAGTCCAGCTCCCTGCTCAAGCAGGAGAATCTATACCATCTCAGACAAATGACTGTCTAGCCTCTTCTTGAAAATCTCCACTGATGGAGTGCCCACGATTTCCGGAGGCAAGCTGTTCCAGTGGTTAATTGTCCTCACTGTCAGGAAGTTTCTCCTTAATTCTAGGTTGCTTCTCTCTTTGTTCAAGTTTCCAACCATTGTTTCTTGTCCTGCCCTCTGGTGCTTTGGAGAATAACGTGACTCCCTCTTCTTTGTGGCAGCCCCCCCAAGTACTGGAATACTGCTATCATATCTCCCCTATTTCTTCTTTTCTTTAGACTAGTCAGATCCAAGTCCTGTAGCCGTTCTTTGTATGTTTTAGTTTCTAGGCTTTTGATCATTTTAGTTGCTCTTCTCTGAATTTTTTTTCCAAACTCTCGACATCTTTTTTTGATATGGTGACCAAAATTGGCTGCAGTATTCCAGGTGTGATCTTACTAGGGTTTTATAAAGCGGTACTAATACTTCGCATGATCTTGATTCTATGCCTCTGTTTATACAACCCAGGATTGTATTACTGTAAATGCCGGCATATAAGGCGACTTCCGCGAGTGCTGAAATCGGCGCCAAAGACGGGAGTCGTCTTATATGCCAGAAATACTGGTTGTTTCCGGCGTATAAGACAACGTTCTAGGAATGCGGCCCGGCTATAAAGACGGGGGTCATCTTATATGCCGGGTCGCCTTGTACGCTGGCATTTACGGTAGCTTTTTTGGCGGCTGCTGCATACTACTGGCTCATGGTCAAGTGATCATCCACTAGGACTCCAAGGTCCTTCTCACAGTTACTGTTTTTAAAACAGGTCTTGTCCAGCCTTGTGCCTTTGATTTTTCCTGCCTAAATGTAAAACTTTGCTTTTCTCCACATTGAAACTCATTTTGTTAGACAGGGCCCATTGTTCAAGTTTGTCAAGATTTTTTTGGATCCTGAGTTTGTCTTCTGGAGTGTTGGCTACTCCTGCCAGTTTGGTGTCATCTGCAAATTTGATGAGTTCCCCTTCAATTCCCTCATCTAAGTCATTTATGAAGATATTGAAGAGTGCCTAAAATGGAAACTTGTGGTACCCCACTGCTTACTTCTCCCCATGTGGATATGGTGCCATTGAGGACTACTCGTTGAATATGGTTTGCCAGCCAGCTACAGATCCATCTGCTGGTTATGTTGTCTATTCCACCTTTTTCTAGCTTACCAAGGAGTAGGTTGTCGTCTACCTTTTCAAATGCCTTACTGAAGTCTAAGTATACTACGTCCACAGTATTTTGCTGGTCTATTAGTTTAGTCACTTTATCGAAGAATGAAATAACATTGGTTGGCATGATTTGTTTTTGACAAATCCATGCTGGCTACTAGTTATAACTTTGTTTGCTTCTGGTTGTTCACAGATCTGGTTTTTGATTATCTTTTCCAGGATCTTCCCAGATATTGATGTTAAACTGATTGGTCTATAGTTTCCTGGATCCATTTTTTTTCCTATCATGAAGATGGGAACCACATCAGCCCTTCTCCAATCCTCAGGTACTTCCCCAGTGCTTCAGGATTTATGAAAGATATGGTCGAATAGGTGTTCTCTTACCATTTTCTTGCTTATTTTAATTTTTGTTTCTAATGTATCTTTTACAGTGGGGTGTTGGTTTTTTTTGGGGGGGTATGTTGGGCTATAGTTTCTTTTTGTGTGAAGACTGATGCAAAGTATGAGTTAAGCAGCTCTACTTTCTCCCTGTTGCCTGTTATTTCCTTGCCATCTTCTCTCTTTATTGGGCCTACAGTTTCCTTGATTTCTTTCTTATTGTTAATATGTTGGAAAAAACTTTTTTATTATTCTTGATTTCTGTTGTAAGATTGTTCGTTCAGAGCCTTTGCTTTCCTGGACTTCATCTTTGCATGTTCTGGCTGTCTGCTGATAATCGGCTTTACTTAGATGCCCCTCTTTCCATTTTTTGTATTTGTCCTTTTTGTCTTTCAGTTTGTCAGAGAGATCTTTGTGCAACCATACTGGTTTCTTCTTGAATTTCTTGTTTTTCTTTTTCAGTGGTATTGTGCTGGTCTGGACTTTTATTATCTCATTTTTCAGAGTTTTCCATGTTTTGGTGGTTATTTTTCCCTTTAGGATTTTCATCCATAGGATCTTTCCTAGGTTCTCTCGGAGATTGTTAAAGTCAGCTCTTTTGAAGTTTAAGACACTGGTTGGATTGTTTTCTGTTGCTAGTGTTTGCATTATATTAAATTCCAGTATGATGTGGTCACCTTCACCCAAGGTTCCAGTAACTTCAACTCCCTCTATCACTTCTTCTCTATTAGTAAGAATTAAGTCCAGTATGGCTTTACATCTAGTTCCCTCCTCCACCTTTTGGATGACAAAGTTGTTGGCTAGGTTGCTTAGGAATCTGTTTGATCTCTTGCTCACTGCAGAGTTTGTCTCCCAGTTGATATCTGGACAGTTGATCTCCCATTACTATTGTGGTATGCTTCCTACATATATTTGTTAACTGGTTGGCAAATACTTCATCTGTTTCTTCTGATTGATTGGGTTGTCTATAATATACACCTATGGTAATGTCACTTTTTTTCTCTTTTATATTGACCCTTATGCATTTTGGAGAGATTTTATCTTTGATCATGTGCATTTCTGTAGATATGTAGTGTTCTCTTTCATATAGTGCAACTCCCCCCCTCTTTTTGTAGATCTGTTTCTTTTGAACAATTTGTATCCAGTCATCAGACCATTCCATTCATGGGTTTTGTCCCACTAGGTTTCTGTAATACCAACTATGTCATACCCTCTCTCGTGTACTATTGCTTCTAGTTTGCCCTGTTTGTTCCCTAACCTTTGAACATTTGTATATAAGCATTTAAGACTTTTATGCCTGTCCGTGAGTATATTTCCTGCATCTCCTGAATATTGTTTGAGTTTTTCTTTTTTCTCATCTCTGCCCACCTCATTGTTTGATTTGTTTTCTTGGGATTTATTATTAGTTTGGGGTTCTAGAGATTCTGAAGATTGGGCACCCTCCCCCCTCAATTTTAATTAAAAGCCCTCCTGATGAGTTGGGCCAGTCTTTTTCCGAGTACATTTTTCCCTGTTTTCGTGAGGTGCAGCCCATCCCTTGCCAAGAGTCCTTCATGAAGGAAATGCAGTCCATGATCCAGGAAACCAAGGGTTTCTTGGTGACACCAACCCTTTAGCCATTGGTTTATTTCTAAAATTCTTTTTTCCCTCAATGGGTGTTGGCCTTTCGTTAGGAGTAGTGATGAGAACACTACTTGTGTTCCTAGGTTCTTAACTTTATTGCCTAGTTGTTTGTGGGTTCTTTGTTGTGTCATTCATCCCAATATGGAGGAAATATGGCAGTAAATTGTAGGCCTAATTATTTTGGTTAGGTTCTCAGCCACGTCTTTGATTTTTGCTCCAGGGAGACAACCTATCTCCCTGGGTTGTATGTCTGGGATGCAGATGGATGATTCTGTTCTTTTGAGGATAGAATCTCCTATTACCAACACTTGTTTTCTTTTTGGGGGGCTGCAGTCTGGGATGCTTTTCTGTTTATCTCTGGTATGTTTGTTGATGTAACTTTTTAAGGGATGTTTGAAGTGACTTTTCAAGAAATATTTTGAAGTTGTTTCCTTGCTAGATGTCTGCATGGTTTTTTTTGGGTTTTTTTTTTGTGTTTTTTTGGGGAGGGAAAGGTTGTGGGTCTGCATGTTTCCATCTAGTGGGAGAAATTGATTGCTCAGTTTTAGTGGGGCTGTTTCTGGTTGGTTTGGATTGGGCAGAAGGAGTTTGTTAAATGTATGCTGCTTCTTTCTTTGAGTATTGTGTTTCCTTCTTTGTGTGACATACCTCCATTTGTCTTCCTCCAAGGTTTTATCAATAGGATCAAATACTCTGGGAGTTATTTGTTTATTAATTGGTTCTTTTGGGTCGAGCTTTCTTTTGTATATTGGGGTTTGGCTAGAGTTGCCTCTAAGTTCCTTACCTTTTCCTATAGCAATTCACATAGTTTACATCTAATGCATGTATAGTTTGGGTGTTCTTTGGGCATATATAGAACATGTATTGCATACCACAATAGTATCAGTCAATCCCTCTTTTTCGTTGGTGGATGTGCTTTGCCTTGTTTCTAGATTCTCTGTTCTGGGTAATTATGCCTATTTTTTTCTGTCCTTTTTTCTGCCTTTTTGTGCTTGTTTTTCTGCCTTGCTATTTTGGTTTAGATAAGTATGTGGTAGTGTGCCCTTTGGTTTTAAAAGGAAAAAAAATTGCATTTATATTTAAGTTAAGAGTTAGTGTTGGAATAGGGCTATTTAATGAAAGGCAGGGCTGCTTCCTTCTCTAAAAATTCTTCACTGTCCTTCCTTTTCTTAATTTGCTCCTTATTTATCTCTGTCCTCTCTGCCTTGGTTTTTGCCTCCCTTTCTGTGCTCAGCCAGTCTTTCTAGCTGTCCCCAGTTATCTCCAGCCATTTCTGATGATCAGGTTTAGTAGCCGAGTTTTCTCTGCTGGGCCTTGCCACCAACTGCCTCCATCCATTGCTCTGTCACTCCATCTCCAGCCGTTGCTCTGTCTCTGACATTCACTCTGGTTCTCTTGAGCTGCCAGTTGGGTCCTCCACTGCTCTGTCGCCTCTGTCGTGCTGCCTTGCCACCACCTGTAGGCCTGCTGCTGCCATCACCTGCCACCTCTGTGCTATCCCAGCCACCCCACTGGTCAGTAGCTTTGTGTTGCCACCACCTGCCGCTTCTACACTGACCCCAGCTGCCACACCAGTCAGTAGCTTCACGTTGCCACTGGCCACCTTTTCTCCACCACTTGAGCTGTTGGTGCAGTCTTCTGTTGCTGTTGGAAAACACAGCAAATGTAGATGAGACTCCACAACTGAAGAGAGAAAGCAGAGAAATCAGTTGAAGATTCTCAACATTATTTTGCACACACATTGCTACTAGAATATTTCTGAAGGATTGGAAAAGGAGTTAAAATAAAAGAAAGAAAATAAAAATAAAACAAATAAAGTATAGTAAAAATGAAATAAAATAAATCTCCTAGATCAACCACAGCCACTGAGACAGCACAGTACAGTATACCTGTAGCCAGCCAGAAATACCCTCTATTATTAATCCTATCAACCACGGCAAGATTTAGCTTACTGTATTGTATATTGTTTAAATAAAAATAAACTAAACAAGAATAAAAATAAATACAATAAAATAAAATAAACCTCTTAGATCAATAAACTAACTATTAACACTATGACGCTACAGTAAATAAAATGCTTACCTTATAGCAGTAATACAGCAATAGATACAATACTTTGTAATTAGCTTGGCTGCTTTCTGCTTCTAAAATTGTACTGTAAAGGAAGGAATACCTTGGAATATAAAAAACTTTTAAAACAGCAAACTAGTGTTGTTAAATACAATTAAAAAGTAGGGAGGCAAAGGAAGGAAGATTCATATCATGATACAAATCTCTAACTGTACTCAATTTAAAGAAAAACTGGGAAAATATTAAAGGCAAGAATAAGTTAATACAACACTGAATGGAAAAAGTATTTACTTTTCTTGTAAGGTGTACTCAAGCATCACTCCACTGGTCCTACACACAACAGTCATAAAGGAAAAAAAGGTATGCTGACTGCAAAGTCACACAATTATACAAATGCCCTTGCTGTGAAGGCCCTGAATGTCCTGCACTCTTATGCCCAGGCCTTCTGTGAAAGCCCCACATGTCACGCAATCATATGACCAGGGGAAAAACAACAACTGCAATTGTGTGGGACTTGGAAATCAATCATTGTAACTACTAATGACTTCTGGGTAGGGTGATCACATGACCTAAAATGCCTACTTCTTCTAGAAAGACCAAATCCTAGGCCTTGTGCTGGATTATAATCTTGGATGCAGTTGGAACTTTACTTTGGGTTTCCGACCTACCTTTGAACAGCTGTTAAGCCACTTGTTGTAAGTCAAGGACTATCTATAATATAAACACATTATAAGAAAACCATACATTATTTTAAATGATAAATACAGAATTATAACCAAATGCTAAACTAAACTAAATTTATTTATATTGGTGCTTTTGAGTTAATATTGAATCCTGGTGACTGCCTGAACTAGTTTTCTGACTGCAGTTTTCTTGGCAAGGTTTTTCAGAAGTGATGTGCCTTGCCTTCTTCCAGGACTCAGAGTGAGTGCTGTCTGAGAGTGACAGGAATAGTTGTCACAATCTCTAGCCTGGTACTTAACCACTATACCAAACTATGAATTCTTAGAATTCTAAGAATATATGTATTCTTACTAAATATGCATTTCAGTTCACAAGCAATATTTAACTCAAGAATTATTGATTGACAATCTTGAAGAAATGATTGTGTCACAAACAATGAGATGGAATTCTTTGTAATAATGATGATGATGATGATGATGATGGAAGGGACCTTGGAAGTCATTTAGTCCAACCCCCTGCTCAGGCAGGAAACCCTATACCATTTCAGACAAATGGCTGTCCAGTCTCTTCTTAAAAACTTCCAGTGTTGGAGCATTCACCGCTTCTGGAGGCAGGTTGTTCCACTGGTTAATTGTTCTAATTGTCAGGAAATTTCTCCTTAGTTCTAGGTTGCTTCTCTCCTTGATTAGTTTCCATCCGTTGCTTCTTGTCCTGCCTTCAGGTGCTTTGGAAAATAGCTTGAATCCCTCTTCTTTGTGGCAGCCCCTGATATTGGAACACTGCTATCATGTCCCCCCTCGTCCTTCTCTTCATTAAACTAGACATACCCAATTCCAGCAACCGTTCCTTATATGTTTTAGCCTCCAGTCCCCTAATCATCTTTGTTGCTCTTCTCTGTACTCTTTCTAGAGTCTCAACATCTTTTTTACATCGTGGTGACCAAAACTGGATGCAGTATTCCAAGTGTGGCCTTACCAAGGCATTGTAAAGCGGTATTAATACTTCACGAGATCTTGATTCTATCTCTCTGTTAATGCAGCCAGCACTGTGTTGGCTTTTTTGGCAGCTGCAGCACACTGTTGGCTCATATTTAAGTGATTGTCCACTAGAACTCCGAGATCCCTCTCACGGTTACTACTATTGAGCAAGGTATCCCCTATACTATACCTGTATATTTGTTTTTTCTTGCCTAAATGTAGAACCTTACTTTTTTCACCACTGAATTTCATTTTGTTAGATAGTGCCCATTGTTCAAGTCTGTCCAGATCTTCTTGTATCTTAAGCCTGTCTTCTGGAGTGTTGGCTGAGTGTTTGGTGTCATCTACAAATTTGATGAGTTCCCCATCTATCCCCTCATCCAAATCGTTGATGAAGATGTTGAAGAGCACTGGGCCCAGAATAGAGCCCTGGGGCATCCCACTACACACTTCCCTCCATGTAGATGCGGTTCTATTGAGTACGGCCAGTCAGCCAGCTACGAATCCATCTGGTGGTGATGCTGTCTAATCCAGATAGCAATTATAGTTCATCTACATGTAATTAAAAATACATATACTTTTTAAAATGTTATACTTTTCAAATGGCCCTTACTCAAATATGGATCATATGTATATGTAGAGCTTTGCTTATCAACAACACATTCAGCAGTGATTCAAAGTTGGGATTCTGCTGAAAAGTTACTTACAATGAATCCTCAAAGTTCCAGCTGTCCCAGTACCCACACAATCATGAGATCGTGATCTGAATACATAGCAACCAGTTCACACTTACAATAGTTATAGCACTTTGTGGTCTCATATTTGCTATTTATGAACAAGCTTCCCTCAAACAAAGTTAAAGCCATCCAGTAACAACCACCCCTGGGTCCCAAATCCCTTGCACATACCACTATAACCAGCCACACATATTTCCCCACCTGGCAACCACCTCCTGGATCCAGAATCACACATGTGCACCACTTAGGTGTTTGTTGGCCTACCTGTGACCCACCTGGAAACTACGAATTCCTATTGTCATCCCCATTAACTTTGGTTGTTGAAAGCTGGCAGGAAATTGTGAAGATTCTTACTTAACTACCTGTGATTCTTGCTTAACAATGGCAACAAGGCCTGTCAGGATTTCCATCACTAAGCAATGAGGTCATGTGTTGTGCTATACATCCACGTTGCTTAGTGACAGAAATTCTGGTTACATCATTAAGCAAAGACTACCTGTACACTGTATGTTTAAATTAATGTCCTTGACTTGCTTCAGTAGACAGCAATACTTTCTACCAGTTTTCAGTCTTTCCTGTATGATGCCATTCCTAACTGATATTGATCTGAGACAAAAGCATTCATGATTCAACCTTATATTTTCAGAAAGTCACAGAAAATTATCTTACAGGCACCATGCAATTATATGAACTTTTGTAGAACTATCACAGTAAATAGTCTGATGCTTTAGAATGCATGCACAGTAGGCAGCAAATTCCCATAAATATTCTGAAAAAAAGGCCATATAGTCCTGGCTGAGTATTATACTAGACATTATGGCCTCATTACACTACTTATGTAAAGGCTCAGATCTCATAATCTTTAATGTAGGTATGTGTGCCTACTTACATATCAAGTGGCACATGTATTCTCCTTGATATTACTGCTTTCAAAAAAAGACCCGACAAAAGAACAACTTGGAATAAATAGGATAATTCATTCTATCAGATGAACTATATATTAAACACCTTGAAAAACTTCAATAGGATTTGATTCATAATGACTTCTTGACTTGAATCCATCTGCACAATGGAAAATACAATGGTACCTCAATTCTCTACTACTTCAAAGCTTGTCAAATTTGGTTCTTGACACATTTTGACATGAAAATGTTGTCCCATCACTTGGCTTTTGTTTAGTATTCGATACCCTGCTACAGGAAGATGGAGATGGCTGTGGGGAATGGACAGGAAATCAGCCATGCTGCAAAAGGAGGGGGACAGCCACAGAAGGTGGACAGGAAATCGCCTATGCTGGAAAGATTGCACAGGAAAAGGGACAGACAAAAAAAATTTCCTGGCTGAAACAAAGGGTTACATGTTAAGTCATGTGATTTGTTTGGGACTCATTCTTTTTAGTACCTGTCGTACCTCCCAGAAAGAATTAACACTGAGGACCGAGGTACCACTGTACTTCCAAGAGAAACTGTCTTGTAGACAATGCAGTATTCTCTTGTTTGGATGTAACAGCAGATATGTTTTGAAGAAGGAAATCTTTTTAATATCAATGCTTCCAGTCTTCACAAACTGTAAGTATATTTGGCAACCCTTAGGAATAGAAACATAGTTGCCTTTGGTCATTAAAACCTTTTTTTTTTTTTTTTTACTTTCTGTGAGTCACTGGACAGATATATTTTTCTCTT
Source organism: Crotalus tigris (assembly GCF_016545835.1). Lineage (NCBI taxonomy): Eukaryota > Metazoa > Chordata > Lepidosauria > Squamata > Viperidae > Crotalus > Crotalus tigris. Next base: position 1,257,679 of record NW_024096545.1, on the reverse strand, counting down.
GTAATGTGGAGTTTTGTCTGAAATCAGGTCATTTTATTGATCTTGGAGGCAATAAATAAAGTCACTAAAATAGAATGAATTACTGGACATGGCTGTCAGTAAAGTCTTGGGTTTTATCTATTTACACATTATGGTTTGTGCTCTAACGTTCTGCAAAGTTCAAGATTAATGTTTCTGAAGAAATATTTTTAGGATGTCCTATATCTTGAAGCTACACTATTCAGTCTGGAAAAGACAAGGTTTAAAACTCTGTTGTGGTGAGAGAGATACCCTGCTGCATATTACGTTATATAGGTTACATTTTATTGCCTAGTATTTTATCAGGAACTATGGAGTTCTATTGTGTATTTTCATTTTGTCTAAGAACAATTTTATATATCTAGTTCCCCCATAACTTATGCAAAATTCACATCCACAATTGTACATGGTGACTATGTTCACAGATCACATTGACTCTCAAAGCAGTTGGCTGGGTATTGGCTTACCATATTATATAACCTAGATTGTTTATAAGCCATAATTTGTAGCTTAGTTAAATAAATTACAAATAGTTTATTTAACAAAACATGTTTTAGTATACTATAGTTTAGTTGACATATGAACCTAATTAATATATTTGTACATGAATCAGCTAACAAGTTACTGGTGGCTCCACATACAATATGAGATGCTTGAAATATATTTGTAAGTGACTGATTCATTGATGGATTTCCCTTACTGACTGATTTCAAGCACCATCACTGCAATTAAGAGATTCAAATGATCTATCACATGCTAATTGTTTCTGAGAAACATAAGATACAAAGGTAAATGACTACTTCTCTTTCATGCCTCTAACTGCCCTTAATTTCATTAAAACACTTGTTTAACATCTATTAATCTCTTTCAGAACTTCTGGTGGTTTGAACATGCAGAATAATTAAAGGATATCACAAGAGAGTTGAATGGCAGAGTATTTCTTCTTTTTGTTCTACACAGTATTTCATTTCTACTAAACAATTTTATAAAGATCATATTCCTTAAAATGTCTTTTCTAATATCAGTGTGTGGGAAGGGAATTTATTTATTTTCTTCGGGAATTTCAAAGATTTTTAATACAGAAAATCCAAATGCAGCTTTTAATGCATTTTCATCCCATTGACACCTTCATTTTGTTTTCTCTTAAATATAGAGGAGTACATTATTTTAATTGCATTTCAACTATTTAACAAGTTACTTATGATATTTCTATGCCATCATAATCAAATGAGTTTTTACAACCTACAGGCTATAAAAGAAATAAAACATCCATAATTAAATTAAAAGCAAATCAAACAATCGTAATAATAGCAATTACAACAACCCAGATAAAAGTATAAGGAGACAATAATAAAACCCTAAACCAAAACTAAACAACCCCCTGAAAAGAATTTTTAAAAAATATATAAGGGAATATATGATCAATGGCCACTCCAGATACTATTATTTTAACACTACTGAGGAGTAGAAATATAAATTGTTGGAGTTAATCCTAATAATGTTGGCCTTTAGGTTGAACTGTGATAAAATATACATGTATTGAAGAGTAAGTTTCATGATTCATTGGGATTTATTTCTGCATAAAGATAATTGAACAAATAATGTGTGAGTTCAGCCTTACAATTAAACTAATTTAGAATTTCATTCATAATGCACTTGTATTTCTGTAGTTTTCAATTCTGTTGGTTGCTTACTCTGCAATTTGTCATTTGTGGTGATAAATCTGGAGAGGTAATCCATTCTTTGGACTGAAGCAGTGCCAGGGAGATCAGCAAAAGTTTTCCCTTAGTTAATGGCATGAAAAGTAAAATAATCAACACAAAATAGATAATATAAAAGAAAAATAAAAACATATAGCAGCCAGGCATGATCTAACCTATCATCTATACAACCAGAAAATGGGCTCTAACCTAGAGGTTCCCAACCTTTTGGGCACCAGGGACCAATTCTGTGGAGAAAGCTTTTTCATGGACCAGAGAATGCATGGTTTTGTATGCTGTCTGCATCCCGCGGATGGGACTTCGCTTCTTTGTGCGGTCCGGTTGTTGGCATGCCACAGCCTGGTACCGATCCACAGACTGGGGGTTGGGGACCCCTGCTCTAAACCATGCCCAATAACCCAGACTCAAGCACAAAATCTTTCAAGGCCTATAAAATGCCGACAGGACAATCTAATCTTGGGGAAATGATCTTCAAAATGGTGGGTATCAGATCAGAAAACGCTTTCATTCTGGGCTCCACCAATCAACACATTCTAGCTGACAATGTATTGTTATTCAGCTTAATGAAGAAAATAATTGCAAAGAACATTTTGGCAGAATACTTGTTATTATCTTAGTTGTAAGGGGGTACTTTCAATGTCCTGAGGTCTGGCCTGATATCTATCTGATTTATAAGAATCATTTTGCTTTGTTTTGTTTAACTTATATCACTTTTATATCATTTTAATCTGGGCTGTATAAGTGGTTTTATCTTTTATCGGTTTTTATTGTTTTTGGGGGGAATTGGGCAGCTATAATAAATTTAAATAAATAAATTTCTCCAAGTCAGAATTTTAAAAAAGTAAGTTTAAGAACATTGCTAAAAGAAAATCCACAATTAAAAAAAAAATCTCAAAGAAATATAAGTAGAAAAATAACTTTTTCAAGCATGTTTACTTTCCAGACACCCAGAAATTAGAAGATATATATATATATATATATATATATATATATATATATATATATATATATGTGTGTGTGTGTGTGTGTGTGTGTGTGTGTGTGTGTGTGTGTGTGTGTGTGTGTGTGTTGTTTCTTTTATTCAAATATCAGAGAGAGAGAGAGACTCAAGTATTCAAATATAGATAACTAACATTGGAAATGGTGCAGTATATCCCAATAAATTATAAAACAGATGTCATACAGAAACAATATTATTATATTCTACACAGGACTTCATCCAAAAAATACAAATTGATTCAATGTTCTGCAAAAAAGCAGAATGATAGCAGCATTGTTGGGAACAAATATAGATAATTTATAACAAATAATTTTTAAATGATGACATGACTAATAAAATAGTTTAAAAATTCTTATCAAAATAATTAATGGGGTGAGATGGCTCAGCAGTTAATGATACTGAGCTTGTCATCTGGAAAGTTGACAACCCAGGTTCAAGACCTGAATGCTCCTATTACTTGTCCCAGCTCCTGCCAAGCTATCAACTTGAAAGCATGCAAAAGCGAGTAGATAAACAGGTACCATTTCAGTGGGAAGGTAACAGCATTCATGCACTTCAGTCTACAGTCATGTTGGCCACATGATCACAAAATTGTCTTTGGACAATTCTGGCTCACTCAGCTAAGAAATGGAGATGAATACTACTCTCTAGAAGTCAGATATGACTGGAGAGGGGAAATTTAAGCTTTACCTTTATCAAGATAATTAATCTAAATAAGCCTTAATAACCTCAATAAATAAATCAAACATTAATTGCTGCAAAGACTTGCAACAGAAATCAAGGATAATAAAAAAAGTTTTTTTTCAATATATTAATAACAAAAAAAAGTCAAGGAAACTGTAGGTCCACTAAAGAGAAACAAAAATCAAAATAAGCAAGAAAATAATAAGAGAACACCTATCCAACCTTGATGAATATAAATCATCAGGTCCCGACAGATTACATCCCAGAGTTCTGAAGGAGCTGGCAGAAATTGCACCATATCTTTCATAAATCCTGGAGCAACCGGGAAATACCTGAGGATTGGAAAAGTGCTCATCTTCAAGAAAGGAAAAAAAAACAGACCCAGGAAACTACAGGCCAATTAGTCTAATATCAATACCTGGGAAGATCCTGGAAAAGATAATCAAAAAACAGATATGTGAACAACTAGAAGCGAACAAAGTTATAACTAGTAGCCAGCATAGGTTTGTCAAAAACAGATCATGCCAAACCAATCTTATTTCATTCTTCGATAAAGTGACTAAACTAATAGACCAGCGAAATACTGTGGATGTAGTATACTTAGACTTCAGTAAGGCATTTGATAAGGTAGACCACAACCTATTCCTTGGTAAACTAGAAAAAGGTGGAATAGACAACATAACCAGCAGATGGATCTGTAACTGGCTGGCAAACTGTACTCAACAAGTAGTCCTCAACAACACTACATCCACATGGAGAGAGTAAGCAATGGGGTATCACAAGGTTCCATTTTAGGTCAAGTACTCTTCAATATTTTCATAAATGACTTAGATGAGGGAATTGAAGGGGAACTCATCAAATTTGCAGATGACGCCAAACTGGCAGGCATATCCAACACCCCAGAAGATAAACTCAAGATCCAAAAAGATCTTGACAAACTTGAACAATGGGCCCTGTCCAACAAAATGAGTTTCAGTGTGGAGAAAAGCAAAGCTTTACATTTAGGCAGGAAAAATCAAAGGCACAAGACTGGACAAGACCTGCCTTAAAAACAGTAACTGTGAGAAGAACCTTGGAGTCCTAGCGGATGATCACTTGGCCATGAGCCAATAATGTGCAGCAGCTGCCAAAAAAGCTAATACAATCCTGGGTTGTATAAACAGAGGCATAGAATCAAGATCATGCGAAGTATTAATAACGCTTTATAAAACCCTAGTAAGACCACACCTGGAATACTGCAGCCAATTTTGGTCACCAAAACACAAAAAAAGATGAGAATTTGGAAAAAAATTCAGAGAAGAGCAACTAAAACATATGAAGAACAGCTGCAGGACTTGGGTCTGGCTAGTCCAGTGGTGGTGAATCTATGGCACGCATGCCAGAGGCAGCACTTGGAGCCCTCTCTGTGGGCACACATGCTGTTGCCCCAGCCCCGCCTTCCCCCACAGCCCCCTCCTCACTAGCAGTCCCCATAGAGGACAGTCGACCCCAGGCACAGCCTGCACAGAGCAGCGTAGCCAAGGACATAGCCAGGCAGCAGGGACAAGACTCCGCCCTCACACCCCATAGTGTGCAGATGATGCTGCAGCGTGTGGGCAGAGGCCATGGCTGCCATTGTGCTGTAGGACTGCATGGGTGATCTGCAGCGGGCCATAGAGGCGATGCATGGCCCTGCAGGCGGGCAGGGCAGAGGGTGGGCGGGAGCAGAGCAGGCAGGGCAGGAGGCAGAGTGGGGGCTGTTGGCGGTTTTTGGGCACTCGGTCTCTAAAAGGTTCGCCATCACTGGGCTAGTCCAAAGATAAAAAGAAATAGGGAAGACATGATAGCAATGTTCCAGTACTTGAGGCGCTGCCACAAAGAAGAGGGGGTCACGTTATTCTCCAAAGTACCAGAGAGCAGGACAAGAAACAATGGTTGGAAACTGATCAAAGAGAGAAGCAATCTAGAATTAAGGAGAAACTTCCTGACAGTGAGGACAATTAACCAATTTTTTTCCTCCAGAAATCATGGGCGCTCCATCAGTGGAGATTTTTAAGAAGAGTCTAGACAGTCACCTGTCTGAGATGATATAGGATCTCCTGCTTGAGCTGGGGGCTGGACTAGAAGACCTCCAAGATCCCTTCCAGCTGTTTAAACCATTATAAGGGTTTATTGATGGTTTACCTTGACAAATTATTTCAATATGATACTTGCAATCTATAGAAATTAAGGTTTTTGCAAATTATCCATGTGGCAGTCTTAAACCAAACACTGCTTTTATGGTTAAAAAATAAAATTGTCAAGCCAATTAACCTGTATCTGGAAAATATTAATTCACTGAAGTGATTGGAAAAAAGAGTACTGATAAAGCTTAATTAATTTATATAAACAAATTTGGTTGTGAGTGGATTTTGCCCATAATATGAAGATCATCTTAACATTATAAATTGTTAGTTTGCAAAAATTAAAATTAAAAAAAATGTTACAATTGGACTGTAAAGAAAATATTAGGGCTGGGCAAAACTTTGAAGGGCTGCTTCTATTTGATGTAACACTGATCAAATCAACAAATTGAAGATTTCCTAATCAAACTCAATACTTGCCTCAAACCAGCTAATTAACTCATTAGAAGTTGTAGACTGTTGAAGCTTTTGCAAATTCTGCAGCTTTTTCCTTGTCTCTGGCATTGTTACTGGCAATATAAAATTGTAATTTAATTACCATATATGGGGATTTATGAAGATGCATTAAGCAGTGTGATGAACTCTTTGATACCAGCATGGGAAACCAGGTAATGAGCAATAATGAATTTTATCATATATTATTACACTCTGTGCTTATCCGGCTGTTCTGAGGTGGGAAGGTTAATGATACATTGTGTTTCATTTACCTTTCTAGCTTTCAACTTCTTCAATGCTCTCAGCTTTTTATTTTGTTCTCTTTTGTGTTAATAAATTGTTGCACTAATGTGCTAATGTTGTCACTGCATATGGAATTCAACTCACCTCTCAGCACTCTGAATATTTTTTGCTTATTTATTCATCATATTTATACAGCCAACTATCTCATGCAGTAATCTGTTGGTGTACATAATAAGTACATTACAAAAACCATTAAAATATAGCAAAACTAAATTAAAAGGATTAAAAACAAGATGGAAAAAAACATACCATCTAACAGGCTCCACTCTATGATGGGATCCCCAGGCCATTGAGAAAATGTAGGTTTGGGACCAACTGACATGCTATGTATCTTTAGATAAAACCTTTTAAACTTTGCAGTCTCTGGACAAGAAATGAATAGGTGCTTGGGTAATATTTATACATCCCTTAATTTGTTTATAACTTTCTTCAATCAAATTCTTATTTAGCTTTTTGCAATATATTTCTAATTTTTTAAGTATGAAGCTTATCATAAATTTTAGTTTATTTAACAACAAAGATAAACTCTCCAAATGGCTTTAGTGTCCTTTAGAAGAATTTGCTGTGGTTGAGCACATGATAGTTTCCTTCATCTCCCAGGACTCCAACTTGCAATCACCTCATGAAGAGCCACCATCTTGAGCACAAATGGGCAATCTTCCATCCTCTCATTGTATTGAAAGATTCCGTGAGACTGGTTTACCAGCCAATTCTTCAGTCTTAGCCATGGTTGTCTTGCCCATTCATTCAGAGATGTCTTAGTTCACCATTCCTCACCCAGAAGTGCCTCCAAATGAAAGACTCTTACATGCTTTGCCAAATGTACTTCCTTTTTAAGTAGAGATTTTGTTTGTTTTTTGATGAGATTTATATAGTTGTCCAATTTGCATAATTATAACTCCAGAAAACAAAGATTAAAAAGAACAAAAAAATGCAAATTAAAAAAGCCATACAACAGCAAGAAAAAATGAAATATATAACAGTATGTTGCTAGTGTATAATTAGAATGTATATATTATATAACTATTTTATTTGGTGGCCAGGGAGACACATTTTTAATGAGTATTACTGCATTGGGAAGGTTTATGATTCAAAACAGGCAAGAACATATAATTCATGAAGAATAACCAGGTTACACAAGTCCCCTCATTTTGTTTTGTTTTAGGTGAGGTAATTTTGCTTATTTTTTCATAGCTTTTTTAAACTTAATATTCATTTTTCACATTTTCTTTAATTGGCAAAAAATATTGCTGTCAATATTCAACAACTTCATTTAGTTATTGTATTTATATTGTATCTTCTCAGAGAGCGTATATTCTTAGGGAAGCATATGTTCTTAAGGAAGAGTGCCACAATTTTTTCTTTCTTCTTATAAGACAACATGACTGCTCTTTTCACTCAGTGAGCTCCACTTTATAGGAATATAAGATAATAACCTACCTTTTAGGCTTTTATCCTTTTTGTGCATCCCCTATGTTGAATCCTTCATTCGCATACGAATGATGAAGACACATGGTAACTGTTAACTACTCTTTATTCTCCTTCTCCAACAACCAAGCAAAAGCCAAAAGGCACGCAGGCCTTTTTATATGGCCAAAAACCCAGACAATGTCAACCAATAGGAACAGAGCGTTTTCACGCCTTGCGCATGTGCACAAGGCTGGTGGTGCTCTGTCTGGTCCCAGGCAGCTTTTGGAATGCCTGGGACCAATGCAATGTCCCGAGCCTGCTTTTGCAGGCTCAGGACACAACACTCCTCCACCCTAGATGGAACATACTTTGCATAAGCACAGGTACGTCGTGCACTGAGAAGAGTGACACACAGCTGCATTCTTCAAATGCAAAGAGTTTGGAACTCTCGAGTCTGCACACAGGCAAACCCCTTTCAATATTTATTAACACAAATAAATGTATCCGAAATCAAAATAATGCAAAATAATATAACCACGAGTTACTCCCTTCATTCAGGGGCCTCATAAGAAGGTCCCTCATGATTTGACAGCAACCTCACAAAGTCTCTCAGATGTTTGGGTGGGCACTTGGCCCGCTGCGACCTTCTAAGGGCCGGTGATATTGCCTGGTCGATCTGCTCGCCTACCAAGCTAGGCAAGACAGAGCGTTGCTGTCCCAGATTTCTAGCTGACCCTGGTGAGGGTGCCTGGCCTACCTGCTCGTCTACCAGGCTAGGCAGGCCAGGGCTTTGGTGCACCAGATACCCAGTTGACCCTCCCAGCTGCTGACTGGCTGGACCCTCTGAGTCCAGACCAGAATACCTTGGAGGGGTGGAAGTCCCCAAGTCCACAATGGACTCCTCTTGGGAACACTGTCCCTTGAGCCCAAGGCCAGCAGATGGAGAGGCCTGGGTAGCGAAAGTGCCCCAGTACTCTGTGCCCCCCAAGCACGTGCCAGAGGTGCCAGAGTAAGGAGCCGCCTCCATGGCAACCCCCTTTGCTGGTGACTTCCTCTTGGGAGCAATTGCTGAATTATGCAGGCGTCCTTGATGGAATTACTTTTCTTTTGCTGTTTGTGATTTATGTGGATACCCCAGGTCAGTCTCCCTGTCTGGAGTAATTGTGGATCTGTGGGATGACCCCCTATCCAGTGAATTCCTATCTGGAGCACTTGCGGAACCTTGGGATAATGCCCCAACAACTTCATCAGCTAGTGAGGGCCTGTTAGACCTGGGAACCTGTGACCCAGAATGCATATTATGGTCCTCCCCCCCCCCCAGAGCAAAGCCAGGAGCAGAAGAGTGGCAGTCCAGTCTCCAACACAGTTGGTCTATATGTCTGCAAAGAACGCGGTCATCACCCAAAGCAACTTTGTATGACAACGGCCCAGAAACCTTGCAGACCACAGCTGCGACCCAGAGATGTCCAGGCCCATAGTTCGGTGCCCAAACTGGATCAGCCACCTGGAGTCTCCTAGGTGCCCACAGTTGTGACACCTGTGGAGCCACCCGGTCAGGGTGCAGCCTGTCCAGTTTGGTGATGAGGCGGTGACCCCAGTGGAGTTCAGCAGGGCTCTTCCCTGTGGATGTACATGGTGTGGTGTGGTGTGCCAGAAGGAAATCTGCTAACCTGTAATGCCAGTTACCATAAGTCAGTTTCTTGAGAGCATCTTTGGTGGTGCACACTATCCTCTCTGTTGGAGGATGGGTGGAAGGGAGCCGACGTTGCATGCCGGATCAGGTTGGCCTGAAGGAAAGCCTGGAACTCAAAAGATGTAAATTGAGGGCCATTATCAGAAACCAGGATATCTGGAAGTCCGTGTGATGCAAAAATTCCTCTCAACACCTGGATGGTCCTGGCAGTAGTAGTGAAGGAAACAGGAACAACCTCTAGCCACTTGGAATGGCTATCAACAACAATCAGGAAGAATTACCCCTGAAAGGGCCCAGCATAATCTATATGCACCTTAGACCATGGGGTTTGACTTTCTTCCCACCTATGTACTGGGGCCTGAGGCATTTCAGGCATGACTGTTGGCACAGCTGGTACCCATACACCTGAGCCTTGATAGCTTTATCGAGCCCTGGCCACCAAAGATAGCTGCGTGCAAGCACTTTCATCCTGACAATTCCAGGATGTTCCTCATGCAGAGAGATCAAGATTCTAGACCTCAATGAGGCTGGGATAACTACCCTGCTACCCCATAACAGGCAACCCTTGAAAGTGGAAAACTCATGCTTCTTGTGCCAGAAGCTTTGGAATTCAGTATCTGGGCACTTGTCAGGCCATCCTGACAACACCATGTCAGCACGCATGTAAGCGTGTGATCAGTGGCAGTTTCTGCAGCCACGTCCCTAGCATTGAGGGGAGATTCAGGCAACTCCTGAATGGAGAGAATATTGATGGCAGGAGCAGGATCTGCCTCTATTTGTTTGAGAGGTAATCTGCTGAGGCCGTCTGAGTGACCCATCTCTTTTCCAGGTTTGTGAACTAAAGTGGAGTCATCTGCTGACAGGAAAATGGACCATCTCAGCATACGAAGAGAAATGATATGCAGTGTCTGTTTGTTGGTGGTAAACAAACCCAGCAGAGGCTTATGGTTTGTATAGACCATGAAGTGGCAGTCATATAAGAAATCATGGAATTTCTTTATGCCAGCCACTATGGCCAAGGCTTCCCTGTCAATCTGAGCATAATTCCGCTCTGCAGATGACAGAGTCCTTGAGTAATAGACCACATGGTGTTGTGTCCTATCAGCCTTCAGATGACTAAGTACAACTCCCACCCCATAAGGAGATGCATCGCATGCAATGCATACAGGCAATTGCTCATTGAAATGTGCTAAAACAGCATTTGAAGTGAGCAAGGCCTTAACCTCATTGAAACTCCTGTCATGGACTTTAGTCCACTGGCATGGAGCCTGCTTGTCTAAAAGCCTATGTAACAGCTCTGCCACTGCAGCCTTATGTGGGAGAAATGCATGGTAAAAATTTAAGAGCCCCAAGAAGGTTTGCAGCTCACTCTTGGACTTGGGGCTTGGGGCCTGTTGAATAGCTTGTAGTTTAGCTTCAGCAGGGTGAATGCCTTGGGCATCAATCTTGAACCCTAAGAAGTCAGTGGAAGTGACTCCTATCTTTCATTTATCCTGCTTCAGCTTAAGGTCTGCTTTTCGAAAACGAAGCAAGACAGCCCTTAACCTTTCTGCTAAATTTTGAGATGACTCCCCAGCGATGAGGATGTCATCGAAGTAGGGACAGACACCAGGAATACCTCGAAGTATGCTCTCCATGACACTTTGGAATATGCCAGGGGCTACATTTACCCCAAATTGCAGTCTTTTGACCTTGAAGGCTCCCCTGTGAGTTACAATACTCTGGGCCTCTGCAGATGCCTCATCAACAGGTAGCTGTTGATAAGCCTGTGCCAGGTCAAGCTTCGCAAAAATGTGCCCTCCCTTGAGGGAGGCCAGGATGTGGCTTACAACAGGGACTGGATAAGCGTGCTATTGCAACGCCTTATTCAGTGTACACTTGTAGTCTGCACATATACATATTTCCCCATTAGCCTTTAGAGGCGTTACTATGGGGGTTTCCCATGGACTAGAATCCACAGATTCTAAAATGCCTTGTCCAGTTCAGCATCTATTTTACCTTTGAGGGCAAAAGGTACCCTCCTAGGATTGACCCTGATGGGCATGATCCTTGTAGGATCCTAGCTCTGAACTAAACACATCTGCAAACTCCTTGCAGACGTCTGCAAGGCTCAACGTTTGCAAATGGTGCAGCCCAGTTACCTGGATTCTCAGAGCCTCGAACCAATCAAGTCCAATAAGACTTTTACATTCACCCCCAACTACCACCATATCCAGGGGACCTTTAAAATCCTTATGCTGTAGTCTAAGGGTGGTCTCCCCCTTAACACACACCACAGAATTCTGAAAATCAGTGAGTATTAGATTCGATGGCCTGAGTTTAACTCAAAGGCCACTGCTGCTACATATCCTTTTGAATGTGTTAATTGAAATAATTGAGAGAGCGGACCCAGTGTCCAACTCCATTGATAAGGGAACCCTTGCAACCTTACATTAATGGAAAGTTTCTTCTTAAGGGGCTTGTGTGTCCCTGTCCTCAGAATACTCCTGTGCGATGCGCAGAAAGCCACCCTATGTTGGCTGGGGACCCTGGTACCTTTCAGAAGCAATTCTTCACGAGGTTGGACCTTCTGGCGAACCAATCAGACAAATGTGATGTGGCCTTGCCTGCCACATGCCCTGCAAATGGCGGAGCAGAACCTGCAGTCACTCACTTGTGGCGTCCTCCGCACCCAAAGCATTGAAGAGATCCTGGGGCCTTGTCCGGATGTCCCTTCTGCCTCCTTTCAGCTGGCTGGTGAAGTCTGTCCACCTCTTCTTCAGGATCCACTTCTGATCATTCTCGAGCATCCTCTTGATGGATGGTAGCTATGTCTGCAGGGTTTTTGGTGAGCTGTAAGGCCTTCACAGCCCCGCCTGCTGTTTCCTCAGCTGCCACCTCTCGTAGTACGTCTTGGAAGGAGACATCTTCTTTTGCAAAAATCTTCTGTTGTAAGTCTCTGCTCCTCAAACCGCATACGAAGCGATCTCGCAGCCTCTCTTCCAGATCCTTGAACTCACAAGGCCTGGCCACTTGTCTTAAGGCAGCAATAAAGTCAGCAGCAGATTCACCCAGCCTCTGGTCTCTCTGCTCGAACGCGTGCCTCCAAGCAATGATGGATAACTTCAGCTGGAAGTGCTCCTTCAACATCTTTTTCAAGTCAGTATATGTTACTGACTCTAGAGGTGCAGGGGCCACCAGATTTTCTGTGATGTCAAAAGCTTCTTGTCCACAGGCACACAAAAGAGTTGCTGCCTTCAGGCTGTCTTCTCTTATCTGATTTACTCTGAAGTAGTTCTCCAACCATGCTATGTAGGAATTCCATCCCTCTGGGTGGGAGACATTGAAACCAGACAAACAGCCAATCTTCAACATCATAAACTTTACGATCTTCACCAATCGCTTCCTCTGCAAGCCATTATTTGGGAAAAGGTCCTTTAGCCGAGCTCACCCTCCAGCGATGTACTGGCAGGCTGAGACACTGATTCAGATGCTGTTTTTCTCTTCGTCGGACTTCCTGGGTGAGTCCTTAAATCTTTTGTTTCAGCTTGCAAAGGATCCCACCTTCATCGCCAGTATTGAATCCTTCATTCGCATGCGAATGATGAAGACACATGGTAACTGTTAACTACTCCTACTTCTCCTTCTCCAACAACCAAGCAAAAGCCAAAAGGCACGCAGGCCTTTTTATATGGCCAGAAACCCGTACAATGTCAACCAATCGGAACAGAGCATTTTCACGCCTTGCGCATGTGCACAAGGCTGGCGGTGCTCTGTCTCGTCCCAGGCAGCTTTTGGAATGCCTGGGACCAATGCAACATCCCAAGCCTGCTTTTGTAGGCTCAGGACACAACACCCTAGGTTTTGTCCTACCTACAGAATATTTTTGTAGAAATTCACTACTTTCATATTTCTGGTAAGAGATCAATACAAGTTTTGACATCTATGGATCTGGGATTTTTTTCTTATGAGCCAATACAACAGTATTTATTATTTGTATTATGTTATTGGTATTTACCTTCAAATAAAAAGCCATAGTACCAATATACTGAAGTGAATGCAAATAATTCCAGTCAAAATGACAGTTTTTAAATAAATCTCATACAGTTCACATGATCTGTAATCTTTCACAATACCCAGTAAATAAAATTATCATGGACCTGATTTTTCAGAGCAAATAAGAAATATGAAATAGGTGCATTTGCTTATCTGTGTGAACTTATTATGATTGACAAGTTAGACAGATTTTGTCAAATTAAAATTGTCTTTCCAGATGGCTGAGAAAAATAGAAAGAAATAAGACGAGAAGAGGAAAGCATTCAATGACAAATATAAAGAAAATAAGTGTGAGAAGTTGTTTTTATTTTTACCAAGTGTCCATATCTGCAAAAAATTAGTTTGAAAGAAATAATTTGAAATTAATTTATTGCTAAGTTTGCACTAAACATGCTAGTTCTCTAGATCTTGAGGCAAACCTCCAAAACACTAATTTTTCTTTCAAACCCAGTAGGCACTTTGATACATGAATATATTTTCTAAAAAAGGAAAATCAGATTCTTAGCAAAAGTTGACACATATTAAATAGAAAGTGAACCTATTTGAAAAACAGGACTGAAAAGACAGGCTCTTCCTCTAGCTTTGTGAACTTAAATTCTCAGAACTTCCAGCAATGTTTGAATTGACTGAGGAATTCTAGGAGTTGAAATTGGGGTGGTTTCTGCCTAAGATTTTCTATTATTCCTTTGGGGAATAATAGTCTGCCTTTTTTAATACCCCCCAAAATATTTCCTTCTATAGGAAGGGGGGGTGCTGACTTCTTACAATCTCCCCTTTGTGCCATATAAGTGTGGGTGACACTCTTTTACTGGCACAAGATTAAGAATCTAGTCAGGGAGACTTGATGGGTGCTTCTATGGGAGGGTTCCAGGATGTGGGGCAACAAACTTTTAACTGTTAATGCAAATGGGAAAGCACTGATAGTGGCTCCCAAAACAAGGAGCTTTCAACCATGAAGGTCTAGAAGTCAGGGAAAAAGTTCTGTTAGGTAGAAAAGAAATTTATAGTATCCAATATTCCATGCCAATTCTTTTTAAATGTTTGATGTCACTTCCTGTGAGCGTCCAGTTAGGTTTGCATATGCCCCAAAATTCTTTACAGCCATGTTTTGCCTTAATAACTAATTACTGGCTGCCCGTTTTCAAGGATTGCTTCCTGAACTTGCCTTGCAAGCCAGGCTATTAATATTTCTTAAATTGCACACAACGAGCTGTGGGACTCCTACTAATGTGACCACCAGTGCAATATATTCAGTTCTTGGGTTTGGAGATCTCTTTCCTGCTACCTCCTCAGTGAGGGCATATGAATTGTAAATCACCTGAGGGGGCATGGTTCCCTCCCCCATGGAATTTGCAGGAAGTTATGCATACAAAGGCCTTAGTTTCACAGAGTAAGAACCAGCCTGGGGAACTTTACATGGAGGTAGGTAAAGAGGATAGACTCAGTGTGATTTTGAATGGTGTGTGTGTGCGTGTGTGTGCATGTGTGTGTGTGTGTGTGTGTGCGTGCACGCACGCACGTGCAGCTACTTCTACAAGACATGCAATTCAAACTTCCTGGACAATTTTTCCCTCCCATCAGACAGAAGTCCAAGGTGTTCAGGTTTTGCCATGCCAACCATTCTCAAATGCCATCCCTCCACGAATCCATTTAACTGGCTTATTACAACATAAATGAAGCAAGAGAAAAAATCTTACAGTGAGTTTCTGCTCTCCCTCCCCCCCCCACATAGTTTTTCCAGTTATCTTCTGAGGCTTCACATGGGGGCAATGGCTCCAGGAGTCCTTCCTTTCTCTGCAGCTTTCACTGGATCTGACTGAGGTAGGACTTGGGAAGATCTGTTCTACTTTGGTTGCATGGTGGTTTTCTAGTGGATGGCTGGAGTCATACCCAATTCCTTGGCTCAAATGAATGGAGGCAGTATCTGGGTCAGTGTGCTCTGCTTCCAAAGATTGGGGGGTCATCAGTGCAGGACTGAAAGATATGAGAATAGTGCCCCCTCCCCCCTTTGTGGGTGACTCTCCCAGAAGAGGCATTGCTGGTCAGACATGAGGAATGGAGAACAGAGGACAAGAAATGGAGAGATGGAGGGGGGTGGATACCTTGCAGGCAGGGTTTGAAAAGACATTAATACTGCAGTTGTTAAAGAAACAAATAAACCAGTCATAACAAAATGGGGACACCACAGATGGGGAAAAAGAGAAGCTGGATTCTGGTAATAAGGCAAAAAATGTCTGTGATGAGATTGAAAAGACAAAATATGTTTATATGTTCCAGTATTAGTTCCATAGCAATTTTGCAGATTACTGATAGGATAAGAAAAGTAACTTTAAAAAGATTATTTCCCTACATAAGCAATCTTGAGTTCATGAGGCTCCTGTGGATGGACATACCTCATGATTTAGGAAAAGGATGAACAGATAACATCTTCTTACAGTACTTCTTATAGTAGTTTAATGTATTTTGCCATTATTTATTATTTATTAATGCCATACTTTGGTTGAAAAAAAATAATCAATTTTAAGCCAAACATTCGCATTTTTAATGATTTAATATTGATATAACTTTTTTTATCTTAAAAGGTTTAAGTTATCCAAATATTAAAATGTTAATTATTACTAGTCAATACTGCATGTATATCATTTTACTCTAATAATATATTACTTACATTTTATAATAATACAATACAATAAAAAGAGAAAAAACCTCCGAGGCGTGGAGCCAGGATATTTGTGTGACTGCCTCTCCTTGATGGTATCTTCCCATTGCATCAGATTGGATAGAATGGGAATGCTCCAGGTCCCTTCCCTTAAGTGCTTAAGTGCTATGTTCTAATGGAACTTAGGAAGTATGTCTTTTCCATAGTCGCCTCCTGCCCTGTGGAACAGCCTCCAATTTGGAATTCAGCAGTCTCCATCCTCTTATTTCCTGTAAAGAGCTAAAGGCACAGGATTAGGTTGGCTCTCAGAAGTGATTTTTTGGGGATACATAAGAGAAAGATGGTCAGGATTTTGCTTTTTTGACTCTTTTTTAAATGGTCATTGTTATGTTATGTGTTATGTTTCTTAAGATGGGCAGCCATCTAAACAAACAAACAAAACAGATAAATAAATGTAGTATATGGCATAAAACTATTGTATAACAAACACTACAAAGTATACTAGAGAAAGTATAGAGAATAGTTTAGGAAAATAAATATCCCTATATTTGGCAAAGTTGCTAATGAGATAGATTTATTATTTAAATAATTCTGCTTGGTACAATGATGCTATATAAAACAGTAAAAGATATAGAAGTGTTTCAAAGTCCACTGTTGTTTAAAATATTCAGTATCTCCACAGTTCAAGCTTAAAATGTTTCAGTAATGTCAGAATTCTACATATTTCTAAAATAATTGGCAATATTAACTTTTCAGAGAAAAACATAGGGACCAAAGATTTAATAATACTAGAATTGATCTTTGCATATGTGAGTCTTCTTCCTCAAAAGTTGTTAAAGAAGAAGTTGTTAAAGAAGAAATGAGTTTCTTTTCCTGCGTGACAAAAGACTACTTCACAAAATATTTCCTATAATATTAAAATGAATCTCTTCAATATAAAAAGCTAATAACAGCTTGAGAACTAGTTCAAGGATAATAAAGTTACATTTAAATATTCAACTAAATGCCAAACTGCTTGAATGATATTTATTTGTTATTGCTATATTGAGCGTTTTAGCTAACTCATATGTATTGCATTTAAAAATACAGTATAATATGATTTTCTGAAATGTCTCCTACTCTATCCAGATGTCCAAATTCAGTGTGATTGTAATATATGTTAATTGTGTTACCTCAATACATATTGATTACTTTATGTTCCCCTAAGGCCCAAAGTAGATCCTATTTTGAAAAATTTTATTTCAGGAAGTTCTCCTTAGAGCTAAAAACAGTAAAAGGCATTCATTGTTAAAGAAACAATTTTGTAACCAGTTCTGGTTCTGGTGGACACAATTAATGCTTCTTCCATAGCACAATTAATACTTTTCCCATAGCACTTTATATCTTCACTGTGTCCAGATTGTTGCTACTTTGGGAACATTGCAGATAATTTTTCAAAGGAGTATCAAGGATGATGGGCCCTGTTGGGGTCTTATGGACCTGGCCAAGAATACCATATGTTGATGGCAGGTTCGTTGACCTATGGAGAAAACGTGGCCCAAACAAATGATACATGTCATAAAATTTTTTGTCAATGCACATATTATGCAAATGTGGAATGATATATTTCAGATTTAAAATATGGATTTCATATTTTAAATCTTCATATTTTAAATGCTTAACATTTATTTTTGTTGTCACAACTGTTTCAATGGCTCTGATTTTGGCAGCTCAGGTATGAAATTTCATATCCACCAACTCTCTAATATAAATTATCCTTTCATATCATCTATCAAAACATAACAACAACAAAATCCATTCCAAAACCAACATGAAATATTATTAATGGTTCATCAAATATATTCAAAAATGAAGTACAACTCCTTTTTGTGCTTTTACCTGAAAGATATTGCATTATTTGGAAAATTTTCAGAGCTTTTTTTCCATGAATATCTCAAGTTTCTTCAGTGACAGATTGCCTGATAAAATAATCACAAGAAGTACTGAATAGATTTCAGAATCTATTCAAAAATATCCTCATATTTAATAAAAATTCCAATGGGATAAATACAGCCTAATTTTTTTTTTAAAAAAAGGATAAAGATTTATTACTTAAATAACTAAATTCCATAATAATACTGTATAAAACATTGAATGATATGGCGATTCTTCATGATAATTTAAGTCTTACAGTAAGATAGGGCACTAGTGAAATCAAGTATGCATTTTAAAGGATTTAAAATTTCCCACTTATTTATCTTATTGTCAAAAACCAAACATTAGTGTCAAACATCCACTAATGTTAAATATCAAATAGTAAAATCTTCATTATAGAACGGAAAAGGATTGCTTAATAAATATCCTACTAAAATGAGCAAATCTTACTGAAGTTCAGTAGCTAGCTGATACTGAAGTTCAAAGAAAACCATTTTGACAACCGAGGGAGAACTTAGTTTAGTTTAGATTTGAAAATAAGCTATGTTATTTTAGATTGGATGTATTTCTTTTTTGTAGATAGGTTTCAAGAAGCTGGAATGCAAGATTCATCAGGTACCTTTTTCCTTGAAGCCCCCCCCCCTTTTTATTTATCTCTTCTGAAAAGTTACCCAATGTCCAAAACTAACTTCAAGCAACTCAAAGCAAGAAAAATGACACTGGCTTTAAAAACAACACATATAAAATTAGATTAATGATTGCCTGTCTTAGAAGAAAAAAAGAGTTTGGATTATTATTATTTTTTTACTTTTAGGAGATGATAGCCCAACTAAAACAATACAATTGTTTGCTCACTGGTTGAGTATGTGAATCCTAAATTGTACTGAGGAGTTAGGACACTCTTCTAACATAATTAGCCACTTGGGTTGTTCTGAAAGGATGAAGCTGCATATTGAACAATTCTATATACATCCAAATGTCTACGTTTGGAATGCTAATTTTGGAATGCTAAGAAAGGTTAAAACTGGTTACTATTTGAATTAATTAAATTCACTAACAAATCACAGAGCTGTGGACTAGGAGAGGATGTTGGAAAAAATTGCAAAACCTTCATATTTTTTGTCAGGAAGACCCTATATATCATGACTTATCAGGAGAGGAAGCTTGACTCAAGCTAAACTTCCACTACCAGGTCCAGAATCACAGAGGAAGATGAACTTTGTTCTTACTTATGCCATGTGCAGATTAGATACATGTAGCTCTTTAGAGATGCTGATATGACTCTACTGACCACTATTGTTTGAGAAAACAAAGGGCAAAGGGTAGATGGTTGTGGGAAATATGTGTAGATCTTTGGTTCTTGTTGCCTATATATAACGCAAACAGTCTGACTAAAAGAAAAAAAATCTATCATCTGTGACCCTTTCTCTCCACACTAATACATGAATGATAAAACCTTCATGTTTTACTTGAAGAAGCTAATTGACAGTCACATATTTTAACTCCATAATAATTCTACATAGTACATGTCCATTATCTAAGATAATTCAAATTATCTTAACCTCTAGCTCTTTGATTATTACATTACAATGGACCTAGAGTGTCTTCAGGCAAACTGCCAACCCAGGCACATAGGCGGACATACAATTTTTACCAAGTTCTTGAAAAGTAATTCATTTTCAGTTAATGGACTGATATTTTTTTAAATGAAAGTCATTTCTGTGTGGCATTACCACAGAGACTGAATAATGTATAACTATTAGGTTAGCTAAAAATGGCTAAAGTTCTGCTCTCAAGCATGTGAGAGAGATGCTCTGTCATAGTCTTAGATGTATGTAATACACATTGTTTTTTTATGAACTCTTTTCCCTATTTATCCACTTTTTAATCAAAGTAAGCTGTGATCAAAGATTAACAATAAAAGAGTTAGAAGTATTAATAAAAACAGTAAAAGAAAAAGCTAAACAATGTACACCTAGCACAGATTGTGAATAATATATTCTATATTCTCTCATCCAGGGGTCAACTGAAAAAGGTCTCCCAAGCCAATTTGAGTGGTGGAATTTGAGACTGAAGCCATGGGATTTTAAAGCAAAATGCATTCAGTCAAGTATGAGGTTGTAAAGTTATCCTGAAATATCAGGAATGCAAGGAAGCCTTCAAAATAAATGAGTGTGAGAGAGTATTTTTAGGCAGCACAGTGGGTTCTAGATTTTTATTGAAACCAGCCTTAATAAGTAGTTGAATGCATAATAGACATGTAGCTGAGCCCTTAAGAACTTTGACTGAACAACTTCAAAGAGGTGTTGATTGCAATATTTTTTTTTATTGAAAATTTTTAAGAGTTTTACAAATACACAACCAAAAAAAAAAAAAATCAACCCTCACCCGGTCCCTCCCGAACCCACCCCTCCCTCCCCCCTCCCCGAACTTCCCAGAACTGAATATAGGCTTATCTAAAATTTTAAAATATCTAAACAAATTTTACATCTTATAATAATAGAATATATATAAACATTAATAAAAAAAATACTTAAAAAAGAAAAAAAAAGAAAGAAAGGAAAGAGAGAGAGAAAGAGAAAGAGAAGAAAGAAAAAAAAGATAAAAAAGAAAGAACAAGAAATGGAAAAAGAAAAGAAGAAACAATCTATACAAATTATAAAAAAGCTAAATGATATTTTTCCATATCCAAATTATATTGTATAAAATTTATCCATTTTTCCCATACAACAAAAAATTTCTCTTGAGATTGCTCCTTTAAAAAAGCAGAAATCTTTGCCATTTCCGCCAAATAAGAAACTTTATAAAACCACTCTTGCAAAGTAGGCAAAGAATCCTTCTTCCAATATTGTCCAACTAACAGCCTAGCGGCTGTAATCAAATTTAACATCAATATAACTTCCTTAGCATCACAATCAGTAATAATACCTAATAAAAATAATTGCGAGGTAAATTTTACCCTCCTTCTAAAAATTCTTTGAATATTCCACCATATCTTAATCCAAAAGGCTTTTATATTTTTACACGACCACCAAATATGAAAATAAGTAGCATCCAAACAACCACATCTCCAATATTTAGGCTGTAGATCAGGGTACATAATGGACATTTTCTTTGGATCAAGGTGCCATCTGTAAAACATTTTATAAAAATTCTCTCTTAAATTCTGTGCTTGTGTGAATTTAACATTCCTCACCCAAATGAGTTCCCAAGTATCCAGTGAAATTGATTCACCAATATTTTGAGCCCATTTAATCATACAATCTTTAATTAATTCAGATTCTGAGTCCATTTCCACTAAAACCCCATAAACCCTCTTAATATGGGTTGGTCTTTGATCCCTTACTTGTTTAATAAGATTTTCATCTTCTCTAAGCCATCCCATATTACAATCCATCTTCCATCTATCCACTATTTGTCTATATTGAAACCATGAATAAGTAAAATTTTCATGTGTTAAGTCTTCCAAAGATTTTAACTGCCAATTTTGACCATCCCATCTAAGTAGTTGTATATAAGAAACCGTATCCATCTTGACCCCTTTCTTTATTCCCTCTATCGCATGCCAAGGTATGGCCCATAATGGTATTTTAAAATCACTTCTATAATATTTCTTCCACACCCTAAGCAAAGAAATTCTTATGATATGAGATTTAAAAACCCGGTCCATTTTTTTATTAAAAATTAAATAGGCATGCCATCCAAAAAGTAAATCCCAGCCTTCCAAATGGAGTATTTCTACATTTGTTAAATTCACCCAATCACTAATCAATGTTAGTGCCATCGCATCATAATACAATTTCAAATTTGGTACCTTGAGTCCACCTCTCTCACGGAAATCTTGCGTAATTTTAAGTTTGACCCTTGGTTTCTTCCCTGCCCAAATAAATTTGTTAATACCTTTCTGCCATTCATTTAAGTTAAGTTCATTCTTTAAAATAGGTAACATTTGAAACAAAAAAAGAAACTTTGGCAGAACATTCATTTTAATAACTGCAATTCTACCCATAAGAGATAACTGTAAATTATTCCAATTCATTAAATCCTTCTGTACCCCAATCCACAACTTTTCATAATTATTTTTATACAGTTTTGCATTAGAAGCAGATAGTGTAACCCCCAAATATTTTACCTTGTCCACAACTTCAAAATCTGTTAAATTAACCAAAGTCTGTTTATCACAATTGGTCATATTTTTTGGCAATATTTTGGTCTTATTATTATTGATTTTAAAACCCGAGACACACCCATATTGCTGAATCAATTGTAATAATTTAACTACCGAATAAGTAGGTTGATACAAAGTAACAACCAAGTCATCTGCAAAAGCTCTTAACTTATATTCTTTTTTATTAATTTCTATTCCTTTTATTTCTTGAGACTCCCGAATTTTAATCAACAAAATTTCCAATGTTAAGACAAATAATAACGGAGATAATGAACATCCCTGTCTTGTACCTTTTTCTATTGTAAAAACCTCTGATAAACCCCCATTTATAATAAGTTGAGCAGTCTGTTTTTGATATATATTAGATAAAACTTGTAATATATTTTGTCCAAAATTCATCTCCTTAATTAAACATAACATAAACTGCCAATTCAACTGGTCAAAGGCTTTTTCAGCATCCAAAAATATCAGCCCTGCAGGGACTTGGTTGTTTTTATCTAGATATTCTAATAAATTAATAATTTGTCTAACATTATTTTTCATATACCTTCCAGTTATAAAACCCGATTGGTCCTTATGTATAAGCTGCTGCCAAACCCCCATAAACCTATTGGCTATAATTTTTGCAAAAATTTTATAATCCACATTTAAAAGAGATATGGGCCTATAGTTCTTAGGCAAGGTGAGATCTTGGTCCTCTTTTGGAATCAAAGATATAAAAGCATTACGCCATGATGGAGGGATCTCTAAGCCCTGTAATATATTATTAAAAAGCTCACATAACGGTTGAGTCATCTCTTCTACTAAAGTTTTATAATAAATAGACGTCAACCCATCTGTACCCGGCGCCTTGCCTAATTTCAATTGCTTAATAGCTATCACAACTTCCTCATTGGTAATTACACCATTAATCTCTTTTTTCTGATCTTCTGTTAATTTAGGAAAATTAGCTTTACTTAAATAATTGTTTATATCTGTAGTTTGTACATTAGTACTCTTATATAATTTTTGATAATAATCTAAAAAAGATTTCTTTATCAATTCTTTCTGATAAACAAATTTACCATTATAATTTATTTTTTCTATAATTCTCTGTCTCTGTTTCTTTCTTAACTGATAAGCCAACCATCTCCCTGGTTTGTTAGCATTACAAAATGTATTTTGTTTCATGAACAATAAGTTGGTTGCAGCTTGATCAGCCATCAACATATTAAATTGTGTTTTTAACAATTCTATAGCTCCTTTAACCTTTTCATCTAAAGGATTTGAAATTAAAAGTTTCTCTTTTAATTTAATCTCATCTTCTAATTCTTTACGTTTCTGAGTCTGCTTCTGTCTATGAAAATTGTTCATATTTATCAAAATCCCACGCATAAAGGCTTTACTTGCATCCTATACCATTGACATTGATGTTCCCTTATTCATATTTAAAGCAAAATATTCCTTTAAACATTCCTTTAGTTTTTGAACATTTTTTTCTTGTTTAAATAAATTCTCATTCAACCTCCAGGATCTCCTCTCTTCTTTCTCAGCGACCAATTCCATCCAAACTGGACTATGGTCTGTCAATGTCCTAGGAAAGATTTTAATATTCTTCACCCTGTTATATAAATCTGTTGTGATCAAAAAGAAGTCAATCCTTGAAAAGGATTTGTGTCTGTCTGAAAAAAAAGTAAAATCTCTTTCCTCTTGATTACGTTCACGCCAATAGTCTCTCAATTCCCAATCTTCTTTCAATTCAAAAAAGGCTTTAGGTAGTTTAGCCTGTTTGAAAAAAATAGAAGAACCTTTTTTGTCCTTTTGTGTATCTAAAACACCATTCCAGTCTCCCATTAATATCACAGACCTATAGTCCAACAGAGTTATTTTCTGATGTAACAACTTATAAAATTGTTCCTGTTGCTGGTTTGGTGCATACAATCCCACAATAAGTATTTTCTTACCATATAAACCAAGTTCAACCATAACATATCTTCCTTGTGGATCTGATTCTACCAAACAAGCTGGTAAATTTTGCTTAATATAAATTACCACACCCCCTTTTTTCCCAGGGGCAGGAGATATAAAATGAGATCCCAAACGAAGGTTAGCTAAGTATTTTTGATCTTTAAGTAGAATATGAGTTTCCTGCAAACAAATAATATCATTGTTGTGTTGCTTTAAATAATGAAAAATTTTCTTCCTCTTCTGGGGAATGTTTAAACCGTTAACATTCCAGGTCAGGAACTTTGCCATCTCCCTCAACCAGGAGCCTGGAGAAGATTCCCTCAAGATCTGCTACTGAAGAATGTATTGCAGAACTTTTGGGTCTTGCTCCTCCCACCGGCATTGAAACAATCTGATGAGCAGATTCTTTAGCTTCTTTCTTCTGTTGCTCCTTTTCCTTACGTTTATATGCTGCACGGGTCATTCTCTGTTCTTTAACCTCTGCTTGACGCATCCATTCCACCTGCCCAGCAGCCATCAAGCCTGATCCCTCAGACTGCTGTTCCTCCTCTTTATCACTCAAGGCTTTCTGAATAAATGAAGATGAGCCTGCACCCAGGACCGTGTTATAAAATTCTTTAGCTTTAGCAACTGTGTTAAGTCTATAACGTGTCCCCGCATGGCTCAAAACAATACCCATCGGAATCTCCCATCTAAATGAAATCAATCTTGCTTTAAGTTCATTTGCTAAAAAAGCAAAATCTTTTCTGCTTCTTAAGATTTTGGATGGGATTTCCTTTAAAATAATAATATCTTGAGCAGCAATCTGGAATCTTTTGTTATAAAAAGCTTGTAAAATCTGATTACGCAGAGACTTCTTGGCAAAGTAGATCACCACATCTCTAGGCAAATTCTTCTGTTTCGCAATCCAAGAATTAACCCTGTAAATTTTTTCCACTTCTCCACGTAATTCATCTTTATCTATATTCAGAACAACAGCCAAATCATTAATCACCATTTCCATCAGATCTTGATTCTTATCTTCTTTAAGGCCTCTGATTCTCAAAGCGTATTTCATCTGTCTATACTGAAACATAAGGATATCATCTTGCGAGGTTTCCACTTTTTTTTCCATATCTTGAAATTTATAATCCAAAAATTCTACTTTTTCTTCAACTTCTTCCACTCTGGAGTCCAGCTTCACAACCACAGAAGCCAATCCAGATAAAGCTGAGACTATGTCTTCCCTCAAAATAGTATTATTCTGTACAAAAAACTCCTTCATTTCCTTCTTCAATTCTTCCTTAGTTTCAGATTTGCTCTGTTCCAAAAGTTGCTTCACTTCCTCCCTAAATTGAGACACAGCCTTTCCCATTATATCCTTTAAATCTTGTGCAGATGTGCCTAATGGGGGAGGAGAAGGTGGAGATATAACCTTAGGTTGTTGCACCGGTGGTATTACTTTAGGTTGTTGTTGAACAGTTGCAGTAACAGGAGAAGAAATCACCTTAGAGGCTATAGAAGCTGGTTGTCTCTTTGAAGCCATTTTAAAGTATCTTTCTTTCTTCTTAAAAAGGGGAAAAAAAGTACTTAAATCCTTAGAAATAAAAAGACCAGGAAAAATACAATAAAAATAAAAACTCCCAAGGCAATTTAAAAGAAAAAAAAGACTTAAGAAAAAAAACAATATTAAGCATACAGTTCAATCAGTCCGTCTTTTCTTTCCCGAGATAGGAAAAAAAAACTTTCAAAACGCCATTTTACTTTCACTCTCACTTTCCGCCCAAAGAAAAGAAAGTGAAAAAAAAAATCAGCTTATACTAAAAAGAAAAAATTAAAGAAAATAAATCTCTAACTCTAAGTAAAATCCTTTAAACAGTTCTGTCCGCTTTAAAAGTCACTCACCAAGCAGCTTTGAGTGCGGAGATGGTAGCGGCATTTTGCTTTGCTTCCGAAGAAGCAAAGACAGCTGAGAGGCGGAGAAGGCAATGAACTCCGAGGGAGCACTCTTTCTACCCCCCTAAAAAAAAAATACAGGGAAGGTTAAGAGGTTCTACCTCTATTCATGCAGTCTCTACCCCTTCCCTTTGCCCGGGAAGGGGATTTCGAGCCGCGAGCCAGCTGATGAACGCTGTGCTCCGCGGATCTGACACCGTCTCAGAGGGACAGCTACGAAGTAGCCGCCATCATCGCCGCTTTAACCACCGGAAGTCGTGTTGATTGCAATATTATAAAAGTAGTGAATTGGAGATCAAATAGCTCATAGCCTTTGCTGTACAGATCATGACTGCTGCTTTAGAATGGCCTTTGCCACTAAGAATGGCAAAATGCAAAGTAACATTTGCAGGATGATAGACCCACACACCACCATTTCCTTTGTTTAATTTCAGGATATTAAAGCACCAAAACATATTTTGAGATATTTTAATTACTAAATTTGACTAGTGCTAAAGTTGTCTACATATGCTTCTGTATGACAAGGTTTGTAGCAAATATAGCTATTTTCATTTTATTTTGATAGTGAACCATTCTCTGCAGGAGAAAATATCCTGGCATACTATCCTTCATCAAGATGGACCTACACTTGCTGTTAGAATAAATTAAAGAGGTTGCTGGTTGTTTCATCTTATTATACTGAATGGATCAGTTAAGGAAGTCAATTACTGAGCTTTCCTGAATATTATTTCCAAATGGTATTTGGCCAGATAATGACCATGTGCCATTAGTCCCCAAAGTAGCAGTAAAAGCTCCTGTCCAATAATAGATGTTCCAAGATCAAATAAATTTTCACCTAGAAAAGGAAGGTTGTGTGAAGGAAGAAGCCTGACTCCATGACTCCATCTATAGCTTTAGCTCTGGTTAGAGACTTTTGATTGTTAATATCTAGCACTTAGTATGTTTTGGATAAAATTCCAAACAACAGTCCTAGGCCCAGGTCCTTGTTTGGTAAAACTAGAGTAAAAAACATTGAAGGTATCAGAGCCCATACTTTTTCTAACTTTCTAGCTAGCTTTCAATGCATTTATCAGAGATTATATAAAGTCTTATGGAAAAAACAAAAACAAAACCTCGAAGGACTCAAAGATTGTAGAAGACATTTGCTCTCCTTAACAGGAATAATAAATCTTCTGTAGTCTGATTCTTTATCCAAATAAATAATCTAATATCATAGATCTAAAAGGTTTGGTTGAATGTTTTATTTATACAGTGATTAAAATGTAAGATCACGAAGTTAGAATTGATTGACTGACCATTCCCCCCCCCCAAAAAAAACTTCCTTTGTTCCCTTGCATATGGCAGCGGTGGTGGATCTGGGAGTCAGGTAAGGAAAGAAAGGCAGTTTCTGGGGGAGCAAGGATTTTTTTCCTTACCTGCCCCACTTGTCCTGAGGCCACTTTCTGCTCAGATGCATTGCTCTTGCCAATGGGCCGACCGCCCACTTCAGCACCTTCTCTCCCGAGCCTCTGGTGCTCCACCTGCTGCTTTGGTGGCTCTGTAGGCAGAGCTGTGAAGTTCTCTTCTCTAACAGAGAAGAGAATTTCACAGCTCTGCCTACAGAGCCACCAAAGCTGTAGCTCAGGGGTCCTCAAATTACAGCCTGATCTGTCTTTTTATCTGGCCTGCCTCAACCTCCCAGACAAGCCATCCATTAATGAGGAGAGGGTGGGTGGGTGGTGGCGAGAGCCCCAGCCAATGGCGGGATGGTGAGTTGGTGGGAGAAGATGTTTTTTCCCAGTTTCTCCACCAAGGGTGCCCTCACGCTTTGGCCACACCCTCTCCTCCTCTCGCCTATTCACATTTTTACTTCAGGGCCAGGCTGAGAGGTCTAGGCCTCACTTGCAGCCTCAGCCTCACTTAAGGCAACCAAGCTTGGTGATGATGATGATGCCACTGCTGCTGCTGCTTCTGAGGTGGGTCCCTTGCTAGGCGCTACAGAATACAAGCCCAAGCCTCCACCACTGCTGCTGCTGCTGCTGCTGCTGCCACCATGCCAGCCAAAAGGAAACTGATGCTGCTGGCCCTCAACATCACCCGACCATCGCTGAGGGACCCAGCCCCACCAGCAGTTTGAGTGGGGCTGCTGGAGTGGGGCACCAGTTGTGGGATTGAGGGGAGCAGGGAAAGGGCAAGGTATTTGTGAGGGGTGGCTGGGGTGAGCGACAAAAAAGGAGGAGAATTTGCTCCTGGAAGGTTATTTTGGGGGTTGTGAAGGGTTGTGTGGAGCTAGGTGATGAAAGGTCAGGGGAGCCACCGGGAGGGAGGATGCAGTCAGCCTTTGGAGGAGCATCCCAATCCATGAATGGGGGGTGTGCCACATTCAGGTGAAGCCCCAAGAGGTAAGCAAAGCTGGAGGTGGTGGAGCAGCTCGGAGGAACCAGGAGTGCTGGTGCTGGTGGTTGAGAGAAACTTCATTGGCCTTTAGGGTCCAGGAAATGGTGAAAGAAGGATGGGGGCATTGGGATGTGCCCCATGTGAAAGAGGAATGAGGTCCTGCCAGGCAGGTTCTTCTGCCCTGAAGCGGTCCGGCATGCCAATAAAGGAGAATATTTCTGGCTCAGGGTTAAAATGAAGGGTCCTGGGGGGGGTCTCTCTGAGGATAGTGGTTTTCTTGCAGATGTTTCAGGACCCAAAGTGGGATAATAAGTGAACTAATTATGCTACCTAGTTTGGGTCATGAGATATCTGCAAGAAAGACACAAAGCTCAGAGAGGACCAAGGAACCCACAACTGTCCTCTTCCTTCTCTTCTTTTCTTTTCCTCAACTCCACAAACCCCATTCTCTTCTGGCACTGCTGATGTTACCTAGTTTGGGTCATGAAACATCTGCAAGAAATGCTGAATGGAAATAGCAGCACTGCCCTGCCCCGTGCCTTGCCTCATCCTGCAGGACGAGCCTCCTGCCCATCATCCCACCTGCCAGAGACCCCCTGGATCTCCCCCAACCATGCCCGGCCCCCACAGGCATCCCTCCCCAAAAGCAACATCGAGATGGCCACATCCACCCCAGCTACGCCCACCCAGTCTGCCATGACCATTGCAGCCACGCTCACCCAGTGGCCATGCCCATCCAGTGGGCCATGTCTACCCAGCACCCGACAATAAATAAGTGGGGTTTGTGTTGCAGTTTGGGCACTTGGTCTCTAAAAGTTTCGCCATCACTGAACTATACCATCTCTAACTCTATTTTATTGCTGTAAGGTAGAATAACAAAATGTTAAGAGTCTGCCAGAGTTCTCCCTCTCCTCTCTTCTGCTATGCAGAATCCTGGTAGGATCATTTTGAGTTTTTCCCTAAATTCTTTCAGCACTAATATTTCATTTATTTCCCATTTCTGGTTAAAGGCTTTCACATTTCTTCACTATCTCTCTATATCACTTTCTCTATCAGAAACAGTCTACCTTCCCATGGACAAAGACATGTCACCATGTGTTTATTACCTGAACATTTCTCTGCCAAACCCACATTTTAATGAAATACCACCCTGGGCTCATAGCTTCTTTTCCCTCTTTTCCTTCCAGTTCAGTTTTGTATTTGGAAAGGAGTCTGATTTTCCTCAGGTATCTATGTTTATGTAACAAGTATGATTCCTTATGGAAATGTAGTTTCTAAAACTCATCTGCACAAGCTGTGTATTTGGTATATCTAAGTTCTGCTGGCTGGTTACTGAAGTTCATAATATTTTTCCTTAGCAGATAGGAAAGATACAAGCAGATGCCCACTAAACATTGTTGTCCTCTCTGTTCTACTGATGAAAAACTAAAGAGATTATTCCACTTTTGATTTCATACATATTGCTAAGTGCTCTTTTAAATATTCCTCTGTAGTCTGTTTTTGATGACAGTACTCATGTTAATGTGTCTTTAGCTATGTTTAGTATTGACATTCTAAAATAAACATTGTTATTTCTCATTTATTCTTTTATGGTGCTTTTATTAGTCACTGTATTTCAAAGCCAATTCCCTTTAAGGTCACACCTTTATTTTCTATCAATAATAGTTTACTACAAACTATAATTTCATTACATTTCCCATGGCTTCTGTAACTTACTCTTAGAACATATTTCTCTTTTCTTTCATTTCCACCTACAGTTGTCTCTAAGATACCTATTTCTGTTTTGTTAATCAATACTGAACTTTTATTTAGATGTTGCATTTCTTTGTAATAATAATAATAACTGGATCATAAATTCATGTTGCAATTTTTTTGTCCCTCTTCTTCCTGCCTAGAAAGATCATTTAAAGGATTCATTCTATATTTTATGTTTGAGAAGGAATGCAAGAGCATTGGGCTGGCTACAGAATTTTCGGGTAAATCTACAGTGATAGTCTGCAAGTTGTTCAAGTGGATCCTTTCTTTTTTTACCTTAATGAACTATCTTTATATCCTATGAAGAGAAGAAAGGAAAACATTTTATGATAGGGATGATTGAAATTTTCCTTTATTCCAGATTCCCAATTTTCTAATATCAATCTCACTTTGACTCCTGTTTGCATTTTTTAAAAGGTGATTGTATCAAAGCTGAGGATTAATCTGGACATTTTTTCACTTTTTTTAAACAAGAATATATTTCTGTTGAGATTCAAATCAAATCAATTTATTACAGCCATATGGCCAGAAACAGTAAAATATCCAATTGTAGGCTACTTACATACATACTTATATAAAAATGCACTGAGCATGATCTAATGATGAATAAGAACACATATAAAAATAATTTTAAAAAATATTAGAAAACTCTGAAAATAATATTTATCTTATTTATGTTTCTGCTGAATCCCCAGGGCTGCTGTGCAGAATCTAGCCACCTGCACTGTAATCACAGCCTGTTCATCCTTAAGCAGCCATTGGAGATAAGTAGTGTCAGATAGACCAGGATACCTATCGATTATTGGGAGGATATGGTTTTTTCTAACATCTCTATAGAAAGAGCATTGAAGGAATATGTGTCCAAAGGTCTCCACCTCTCCTGAGCCAGAGGAGCACAGTCTTTCAGTTAATGTTATCTTTTTATACTTGCCGTACAGGATGGTCGATGAAAGCGCATGGCACCATGCAAGCAAAAATGTTTTCTGGTGGTTTGCTGACTCAAACTGGCTAAGATAACGGGTGGGAGTAGCAACATATTTAATAGAGTCTGGAGCCAGAAACAATGGAGCTATCCCTAGGTCCGCTTGCCTCTCAAGGTCCTCTACCCTTTGTTATAAGGTTTGTTTTGCTTGGTCATAGTCCAATTTGAGTATTGAGGCTGGAGAGAAGCCGAGTTTGGCAAGGTTGGACTCGACTGCCTTGATCCATGATGAGGAAACTCTGTCTTGGAGGGTTAATGGAGCAAGGCCTTGTAGAAAGAAATTAAGCTTTAGCCAGATATTTAAAGAAGCTACACAGATTCTTGCTTCAACTTTTATCAATCCTGTCTCCAGGCACAGAAGTGCATTTGAGACACAATGCAAGATTCTAATTTTTTAGAATTTTGCAGTATGGTTCACTGCAAATATATATACATGTATACAAGTATATAAATATACACTAAAAGTGTGCATGAAATATGTATACATTTAGGGGATATATGAAAATATTAAAAAGTATTAAAATACATTAAAAAATCTCACTCTTTTGAAAATGAATATAAAACTAGGTGCAAATTTTTATGTCAGGTTTTTATTTATACTTTTATTTGAAAAATTTACTGAGGCAAGAATTGTGTGAAAGGAACCTGCATTGAAAAGACTGGGAAACCACACAAAACTGAAACTGTAGTTGACAAATCAAAAAATAATTATCTCATCAGAAAAGCAATCCCTACATATGTTATTTTGATCGTTGTCACATAAAACATGAATATATTTGAAATGTATGTTTTTAATGAAGTGTCTAATAATGTTTACATTCATAAATAACCTTACTATTTAAACATTTTTAAGGAAGGCTAAAACATTTATGACATGATAAAATACTATCATACAGTTATTTTCACACTTTTTTCCTTGTTAGACAGATTTTGAAACTACTGATTTGTTCAAATTCTTTATAGAAATCTCAAGATCAAATGCTAAAAATAAGCTGAATTGTCTGAGCCATTTCAATAATCTTTCCCCCCCCCCTCTGTTCTCTTGACCCTGAAAGTTGCATGACTTCGGCTAAAATGTTGAGGGATTCTATAATCAACACCAAGCTCATCATATTTTATACATGTATACATACATACATACATACATACATATGCACACCAGACTTCATCCCCTTTAACTCCCTGTCTATTTCTCTAACACACCAAAGGATTAGACTGAGTACATATCTTCATGGAGAGAGAATTGACTGCTTGCCATT
Organism: Crotalus tigris; assembly: GCF_016545835.1. Lineage (NCBI taxonomy): Eukaryota > Metazoa > Chordata > Lepidosauria > Squamata > Viperidae > Crotalus > Crotalus tigris. The sequence continues at coordinate 1,225,223 of NW_024096545.1, read as the reverse complement.
TTTCTCTTTTGTCTTTCAGAGACATCTATGGGTGATTTCTTCAAAAATCTATATCCTGGCTGGGAAAGAGATACAATAACTTTGTAGCACATAACCTCAGCTGTATATTGTTGCGGAAACATTTGTTGAGCATGCTGCATGGTAGCTGCTTCATGCTAAGCACTTTAAATGTTTCTTTAGTTATTGGCACCATGAATGGTTCTTCAGTTTATTAGGAAGCAAGATCTTTACTCAGAAAATAATGAGTTAATCTAAAGCAGGGGTGTCAAACTGCTGGCTCATGGGCCGGATGCATCATAGTGAAACTGCACCCACCCCATTGCTGGCAATGGCAAAAAAGTCGCGATATGTCGCGACACGTCACAACTGGTAAAAAACCTTCAGGATCCATGAAAATAAAATTCAATAAAAATAATTCAATTTCATTAGTTTATACATTATCAAACCAACCAACTTTGGGCAATGTATAATAAAAGTGACAGCACACAAATAGGTTACAATAATTATAAAGTAAACAACAAAAAACATGGCAGATACAATCAGCCATATCCTCATACAATTCAGCTGAGACTCCAAACATTTTAATCCAAGATCTAGGACAGGAGGTCTGCAACCTTAAATACTCAAAGAGCCACTTGGACCCATTTCCCAGAGAAAAGAAAACACTGGGAGCTGCAAAACTTGTGTGCGCATGGGCGCGCGCGAAGGGGAGGAAGCTTGATTGAAGAGTTTAATTAAAAAGAAATAGAGGCTGCTGTGCATGAGTTCTCTCTCTCTCTCTCTCTCTCTCTTTCCTCTCCCTCTTTCTTTTTCGGTCTCTTTCTCTCTTTCTTCTCCTCCCTCTCTCTTTCTCTCTCTTTCCTCTCTCTCTCCCTCTCTTTCTCTCCCTCTCTTCTCCCCCGTCTCTCACTCCCTCTCTCTCTTTTTTTCTCTTTTTTTCTCTCTCTCCCTCTCTGTCTCTCTCCCTCTCTTTTTCTCTCTCTCCCTCTCTCTTTCTCTCTCTTTTCCTCTCTCTCTTTCCCTCCCTCTCCCTCCCTCTCTCTCTCTCTTTCTCTCTCTTTCCTCTCTCTCCCCCTCTCTCTCCCCCTCTCTCTCCCTCTCCCCCTCTCCTCTCCCTTTCTCTCCCCCTCTCTTTTTCTCTCTCTCTTTCTCTCTTTCTCTCCCTCTCTCTGTCCCTCTCCCTCTTTTTTCTCTCTTTCCCCCTCTCTCTTTCTCTCTCTCCATCTCTCTCTTTCCCTTTCTTTCCGTCTCTTTCCTCTCCTCTCTCTCTCTCTTTCTCTCTCTCCCTCTCTCCTCTCCTTCTCTTTCTCTCTCTCTCTTTCCTCCCCCTCTTTCTCCGTCTTTCTCTCTCTCTCTCCTCTCCCTCTCCCCCCCTCTCTCTCTCTCCCTCCCTCTGTCCGATCTTCTGCTCACCTGGCAAGCTGGCTTCAAGCTGTTCTCCAGCAAGCTGACACATATTCTTATTGGACTGGCTCTCTCCTGCCCTTCCTGTTTCCTGCTTCCTACTTCCTGCAGAGATGCAGCCAAGGCAGGGGCCCCACCCAATAAGCTTGTCAGTTTATCGGAAAATAGGGTGAGGCCATTCTCTTTTTTACACACAGAGAGAGGGGGGAGCAAGTGCCTCTCTGTCTCACACTCTCTGCAATTGGCAGAGGAGGCTGGGAGCCGCAGGAGAAGGCTCAAAGAGCCACATGCAGCTCCGAAGCCACAGGTTGCCGACCTGTGGTCTAGGAGAACGGCCGTGTTTTAATGCTATCTGGAATGACAGATGAATGGGAGCCCCATGGGTATCAGTGAGAATGTTATTCCAGAGAGCAGATAATTGAGGAGGATTGAACTATGTTTACTCTGCTTGATCAAATATACCAGTCTGATGCCATTGGACATTGATGGTTTCTCAGGTAACCAGACCCCATGCCATCTAGGGCTTTATAGGTCATAACCAGCAACTTGAAAAATATTGGTAACTATTGAGGCTTGCAAAGCAAAGGTGTCACATAGGCATCCTAAGGCATACCTCTCACTGCTTATATTGCTATATTCTGGACCAATTGAAGCTTTAAGTGGTTTTTAAAGGCAGCCCCATGCTGAGCACATTGCAATAGTTGAGAAGTTATTATTATTTATTATTTAGCATATGATGAGAATATGACAGATGAGAAGTAAACATATACACACAATCCATGTAATTATACCCACTACTTCTATGGGGGGACATGGCAGTGACCTCATAACTAGATGTCCAATTCAGCTATCCAGTAGTAAAGTCATTAGAGGACGAGTAACTAACTCAAGGGCCTCTCAGTCCAGGAAAAAGTGCAACAGGAGCATAAATTTGTGCAAAAGCCAAAACTGCCATTGAGTTGGAGCTGTAGGTCCATGAAGACATCTTGGATTCCACACCACATTTAATGGGGAAATGCAAACCCATCCAAGGTTAATGTCATAGTATCTTCAGATCTAGCTGGTCCAATAGCCGAAGACACTCAGTCTTGAATCAGATACGGTTTCTCTCCATCTAAACCTGTACAGTGTTCAGGTACCAAGATAAATCCAGGACAACTTTACTTCACTAATTGTTCTTTTTTATATATTTAATTTAAGATTTAATATCTGGAAGGTAATGTTTGTTTTTTAATTATATTTATTCCTTTATTATTTTATATAGAGTATAATTATTTATAGATTAAGCAAATTAATGATAGACTACACTTGGGAAACAAAGTACATCTTGCATGGTCCTTTTAGTACTATTCTTGCTGACAATATTCTCCAGAAAAACAAGAGAATCAGTTATCCTTAATTATTTGTTAATATTCTATAGGAAAACCTAAGATACATATATAGAAATAAAAAATCCTGGGTGAAAGTGACATTTAGTGCCTGGGATTTCACTTTTAATATACATTAAATCTGTAATGCAATCCATATTTGGACTCTGAAAATGTGGGTTTTTATAAACTCAGAATAACATAACTTTACATATTGGTTAATAATTATAAAGGAGGCCCAAATAGTTAAGAGTCCTAAAAAAGGAGATATAGAAATCACAAATACAAACAATTCCAATGACCATTAATGAAAAACAGCAGAAGCAGCCAGTGTGGCTACAGTGCATAAAAGGTTTAGAGATGCTTTGAAAATAATAATAAATCTCTACATATAGGAGAAACAATGGATTTACAAGACAGAATATACTCAGTGTCATCAAGCAAACACTGAGAATGAGCATAGTTTTGTGAAGAGTTTCTTTGGATGTGTTTCAAATACAAGACGAGAGGGAAGGAAAATGAGAGAGACAGGAGAAGGAAAGAAAAAAAATAATATACCAGCTGCTCAGTGAAGTTGATAAAATTAGTTTTTTATGCCAGATATTTACTTGCAGATCACGACCCCAATATTATTTGGCAAGAGGCAAAATTCTGCACAGAAAGTTGCTGGATAAGGCAATATTGAACAGAACAGACCATAGAATGAAAAGGAAAAGAGTGCTGTAGGGTTAATGTGTGAGATATCAATATCCTAGCCTTTTAATAATACATTATTTGTGTATTATGGTAGTTAGTATTTCTGTAATTTGAAATCTTGCTATTTTAGCAATTTGCTTTATAGTATTTTAGTTCTTAATAGAACTTACTATTTCATTCTCCTTACTATGTCGTTCTCATTATACTCTGGTTTATATTACCTTGTTCTATGAAAAGTTTATTTCTGTTTTTTCTTAATGAAAAAAGGAGAGAGATAGAACCATTAAAGTTCTAGTTGTCTTCAATAAGAGTTACACCGGCAATTGTGAACACCAAGATGCAGAAGCTGAGTTACTCAAAATGAGTTTATATCTCTGAACCTAGATGAATTGGTCCTAGGATAATAAGTAGCCTGTTTATTGACTGGGTTTTTTTCCATCTTTGAAAATACTAGAACAGAAGAGAAGGGCAAACATTGTCTCTATTTTTTTTAAAAAAAAAAAAAGAGAGAGAGAGAGGATATAGAGTTCTGGGAACTATTGTCCCACAACCTGACACTGATACATGCACATATTCCAAAGCAGACAATAAAACAAATTATTTGAAAACAGTGGTGTAATTACTAGAGTCAGCATGATTTTGTCAACAACCAAGCCTGATCTTGCTAATCTTATTTTATTTTGTTTGTTTGTTTGAGTAACTTTCTTAATGTTTGGTAGAAATGCTATGAAGATATCTTGATTTCAGTAAGGCATGAGATAAAGTGCAGTGATATTCTTATTAGATTTGGTGGATCCTGGATGGAATGCCAACTAAGTGGAGACATAGACAGCTTGAAAACTGTACTTGGAAAATGTTGCTCAATTATTCTTGATCAGATTAGATGAAGTCTTGAGTGGTTTGCCACATGATTTAATCCTGTGTCCTATCCTCCTATTTATTATTATTATTGACATAAATGAAACAATGGAAAGAATGCTTTCAAAACCTTCAGATGCCAATAATAAGGTTATGGAAAAGAAATATTTTGAGGAATATTTAAAAGGCAGAATATATTTCCCTAAAGGAATAATAGAAAATCTTAGGCAAAAACCATCATCCCCAAGTCTCTCTGTCCCAAACAGAATCAGGTCTGTAGAAATGCAGATGTGATAATCTTGTCAGAAAGATTGGAGCCAGGAAGCTTGGAGCTGATAGGATTAGAAAGACAAAGATCCCTAGAATCAACAATCTCCCACACCAAAATATCCAACACGGGATAGTCATCAGCCACACAACCCAGGGAAGCAGGATATGACCTTTTGGACATAATAGGATTAACTCACCCCCATCAGAATACCAGAAGGGCACACTCAAACTCAGGTCAAAGTTCATACCATAGGAACAACTCCAAACAAAAGCTCAAGAAGGTCTAAAAACCCACCACTCCCTACTACATATGGTCAGCTTTCCCAGAGTCACCTTTCTGTATGGCTCTGCTCTTCAATAAACTACAAGCTTCTTTCTAAAGCAGTATCCATTTTGTTTATTCCCAGCTTGGACTGGACTCTGATGAAGATTTTCTTTCAACAATGTGACACAATTAATAGTTAAAATGTCAGGAATCATTCATAGCTATCTTTAAATTGACTGATGATATTCATCTTCCAAAATTTGAAGATGGGGAAAAGGGGGTTGATTTATTCTCCATAGCACCTGAGGGCAGGACCAGAAGCAATGAGTGGTGTTAGACAGAGGGAGATCCAGCCTAGAAAATTTCCTAACAGTGAGAACAATCAATGGGGAGAAGAGAGGGGACGGCAGAAAATAATAGTGGTCTTTAAGTACTGTATCTGAAAGTACTGTATACAGTATGTACATAGAAAAAGGTGATGATGTCTTTTATATCATCCTAGAAGGCACAGAAAGTAGAATAAATTACCCATAATTATGGTAGCTACATTTCACTGGATGTTGAATCTTTCTTTATCCTTTGTGGATATTGTAGAAGAGTCATGTTAGTTCATGGTAGCAAAAAAATCAGGAGTGGCAGCACCTTTTCCAACTAATGAAGCTTATTAAAAGCATAAGTTTTTAATAAAATTAAACTTGTATAAATATATAGTATCTCTTTTCACCACATCTGCATCATTTGCAGTTTTGAACTAGTCTTTGAACCCATAAACAATGGCCACTTCAGAATCTCTCTCTGGACAACAGAAGCGTTTGAAAAACTCTTTCAACACACTTGCAGCTAATACATTTTTGTTCATTTAGAATAATATACATTATTCTAAATGTATATAGTTTGTATACAGAACTCTTTAAAAAAAACCTATATTTTAGTTTTACTCTCAAAAACAGGTTTATTGGCAATCAGTCTGTTATCCTGAAATGACACAAAGGACTAGCTAGTGAATGGCTGTAAAATGATTCTTACATTAAAATTAAATTAACACATCAAATATTATATCTCTACAGTTTACACTAATAAATAATATAGTTATGCCATTTTTACAAACCTCTCCCTGCAGTATATTTGACATGATCTATTCACACTAGCTTTCAGAATTCTGATTTATACCAATTAGCTTTCAGATTCAGGTACATTGCACTGATTTATATATGATATAATGCAGATAAAAGTTTTTATTGATGAACCTTAGGTTTTTATATCTCAGACTTCACGTGTTAGTTTATAAATCTTTGTTAAACTTCCAGTTTAGTTCTCTGATTAATATATCTAGATTTTATGCTGTTTATGAATCTTAAAATTGGGTGCAATCCTACTGCTTCCATAAAAGAACATTAGCACAGTAAACTATTCAACACCTAGGAGACCTGATGCAACATTTGATGTACAGTATATTTTATATATCCTCTTTTCTACACCAAACACATTCAGAGAGAGATGGAGAGAAGACAATTTAGTCAGATCTTAAATTGGTATCTATGATTGCAATTGTTAATTTGTGAAATGCTTTCTCCATAAAAATATACAAGAAAGCTATCAATAGCAATGAGTTCATGTAGGAAAAGTCTACTTTCAATTTTTCACAAGTTGATATAGTGCCTACAAGATAGTGTGCTGGTACAGGATTATTCAGAGATGGGTTACGAATAAGGACATTTAAATTGAAGATGGACTAAAAATAGATTAACTAAAAGAAAGAGATGCCACAAGCAGCATCAGGAACATAAAGTAAAGGCAGGATGGTTAAAGAGAGAACAGATTAATGAGGTCATTCATGAAATTATTTTTAAGTAGATAGAAGATCAAAAGTTGCTTTCCAAAAAAATCTGTCCTCAAGCTCCAAGAACTACAACTTCAGAAATTCCCACAAAAGTTGGACGAGAAAATTATGAGTTATTCTCAAAAATATGTAGGACATAAGATTAAGTTTGAGCTAGAAAAAAAATCATATAACTGGCACTTCATGTTTATTGTAGAGTTTAAAGAAGATCTGATATAAAGTATTAAAAGGGAAACTGGATGAAGACAGAATAAATTTAATCCAACAGAAATCTGCGGATCATTCACTTGAGTGCTTTCCCAAACACTTTATATTTCATATAGTTCATGATGATTAAAGTCTTCCACATAAGTTTTCCATATGAATCAAAATATCAATTATAAGTTTACATAGTTTACAACTACATAGTAGTTGTGAGGCATACACACAAACACACACACACACACATACAGTCAACCGACATATTGTCAACAGTTCCATTTGACACATTCAGCCAAATAAATTCTCGGCTCCTTTAAATTGCCAAGAGTGTATTTATTGAAAGATACATCTAGGTATAACAGAAGCAAAGTCAGTTTCCCATGAAAATCCACATAAGTAAAACCCTCCCCCCCCAAGCTACCCACAGTTCATAGTTCACCAATTGGGTTCAGTTTTCTTGTTTTGGGAAAAGATTGCACTGCTCCAACATTTCATAACTTGATCTTGGTGGATAACATCTTGCCAGCAACAGAAGGTTCTCTTGCATTCCAGAGCTCACCTCCCCCCCTTAGGAATTTGCTCATCCCCCTTGTTGTGAGCTACAACAGGTGCAACTATGGAGATGAGTCAGGTTTGACTGCCAACCCACCAGACAACTGATAATCCTGGAAAATAAAACACAACAGGGCACACAACATTAGACATCACTGTCCACTTCCACAACCTCCCTCACTTGGGCTGACTTGGATGCTCGACATGAAATCTATGTACTAACATAGCTGCCTTTACATCCATTGCTGTCACCCATTCTGCATCAGCTAAAAGGTAGCCTCTCCATAATATTAAATTATTATTATTAAAAAAGGTGCTTCCACAGCAGATCTTAACTCCAAACTGCAGAAAGATTTCAGCAGGCTGCAGTGAAATACTGGGTGGACTTGCCTCAGGCTTTTTGGCAGCTGCAATTCTACAATAACCAGATTTATGATCTGGATAATTTGGAAAGATCCTATATATTTGGGACCCAGCTTCTTAGAAGGCTGCCTTTAGGTTGAGAAATTTAGACAAGTACACTTTATCTCCCACTTTGAGCTGTGTCTCGATCAGTTGTCTTACCTTCCATCTGCTCCCTTGGTCACACTGACTCCTTCAGGAATTAGGGGGTCATCAGCTTCTGCTGCCTACCCCACATTCACTACTCAGTGAGTCTTCTTCTCCTTAGGCTTGTCACTTGCAAATCTGGCTTTTCAGCCCTCAGTTTTGGATGCACACCCATCAGCTGCACCCCTGCCCCAGTATGCAGTGCTGCTGGGGCTTCTCGAGTCAAGGATTCCTCTGGCTTCTTCTTCTTTTTCTCCAATTCTTTGCCTGTTGCCAATATCTCGGGTCTTTGGCCTCTCAGTGGATCCAGGTAAACACTACTAAGAGAATTGACTTAATGTCAACCATCCCATTTGGTACATTCAACCAAAGAAACTCTCGGCTCTTTTAAATTACCAAGAGTGTAGCTTTACTGAAGGACGCATCTAGGTACAGCAGAAGCAAAGTCAGTTCTGGGATTTTTCTTGAAAACCCACATAGTTAAAACCCCTTTTCCCCCTCTGGACCACCGATAGTTCATAGTTCACCAGCTGAGTTCAGTTCTCTTGTTTTGGAAAAGACTGCTCCATTTCAACATTTTATAACTTGACCTTGGTGGATAATGTCTTGCCAGCAACAGAAGGCTCTCATGCATTCCATAGCTTCCTCCATCCTTAGAAATTTGCCCACCTACCCCCCCTCTTGCTGTTTGGCAAACAGGGAGCAACAGCAAGTGCAACTCTGGAGTTGAGTCAGTTTTGACATATATATATATATATATATATATATATATATATATATATATATATATATACTTATACATTTGTTGTTGTTGTTAGTTGTGAAGTCATGTTTGACCCATCGCAACCCCATGGACAATGTCAGAAGTCTCTGCTATGACTTGTCCATCTTGGGTGGCCCTGCACAGCATAGCTCATAGCTTCATTGAGTTATGCAAGCCCCTTCGCTACGACAAGGCAGTAATCCATGAAGGAGATACATACACATACACATATACATACAATCATTTACATTGATAATTAACAAACAGCGAAGTATCATCCAATTCAACCATTTTGTAAAATATTATTTGTCTAAAGCTTTTTTCCCATTAAAGAAAGATTACCGTATTTTCCAGCGTATAAGATGACTTTCTAAACCCTGAAAATCTTCTCAAAAGTCGGGGGTCATCTTATATGCCCAGTCGTCTTATACGCCGGAAAAATATTACTCATCAAGTTTTCTCTCCCCCCTCCGTCTCACTCAAAAAGAGTCCTAGGGTTATTATTATTAAAACCAGCCGATCAACTAAAGATATATCTTTCCAGCCTTTATACTGGGAGTACGATAGGCATTATCTGGCTGTTGTGACAGTAAGATTTCCTGGAGGTTTATTCCCCATTCTATAATGCTACATTGCATACTGCCTCCTTCTCTCTTCTTCCCTCTCTTTTGCCATCCCAATTCCTTGCCCATCCCTCCAGAACTGCGGATTGGTAGTGGCTGTGGCTGTCCCATGATTAATTAATTCAAAGGAAGTAGAAAGGGATGGCCCAGGTAATGGGGGAGGGGGGAAAAGAGTTGTAGGGTTTTTTTTTTAATATAATGAAAACAAACCTAAGCATCTGCATCCATTCAAGGCACTTCTCAGCACTTCTTCATGTGGGGCCTTTTCGGCAGTTACCTCCCACCCCCAGTGGGAGTAGCTTGGGGAGGCAGAGCTTGAAAGGAGGTGGGGCAGTAGGAGATGCTCATGGGGGATGCAGTGGTGGATCATACTGAGCGTGCGACCGGCGGCAGGCAGGCAGGTGGCAGCGGCGGCAGGCAGGCGGCGGTGGCAGGCAGGCGGCGGTAGTGGCAGGCAGGCAGCAGTGGCAGCAGCGCAAGGCGTTCCCTCTTTCCTCCCCCCCCCCACACAGTAAAGAGGAAGGAGGAGGAGGCTATGGGTCTGGAAGGGGAGGGGTGTCAGCTAAATTCCTCTCGGATTTATAAAGCAGGAATGGAAGGGGGACAGAAAACAGCTACACGATCCTTTCGCCCATTGACTTCTGAGCTTATGCCAGCAGTTTCCCACCGCCTAAATAAACTTGCATGGTGCATTTGTGGTGTTATTTATGACAGATCCTGGCTGATCAATCTGGCTCCCATCAATAAGTACTGTAGTGCACTGAGTTTTAATAACAAATTAAAAGGAAAGTCAAAATTAAAAGAAAAGCATTTACTCCCCCCCCCCCCATTACCTGAAAAGGGGGCAACTTATCACATTTGTGGAAATGCAAGTTTTCGAAGGGCGAATGCCTTTCTTACTCGGTTTATTAACTACTTCCTTTCCTTCTTCCTTAAACATTCTGGCTGTCGCCAATTTCATTCTTGGTAGTATTGCTTTAAAAAGCTGCTGAGAAGTTCTTTTGCAGGCAGGGCAATTTTCATCAAGGTGTGCATGCAATTGACAAGGCAGAGCCTTTGACAAACAGGCAGGCTTTCTGCTCACTCAGCTCAGGGAGGCTGTGGAAGACTGAGAGGAGGAGATCCCTGTGTGCAGCCCGCTTGCTCCAAGCTGGAGCTTGCTACTGGGGGGGCAACAGAAGGGACCCGGGGAGTCGCACGCATGCCTACACGCACACGCACACACCCTGAGCTACTCATTTGGGCTTACAGGTGGCCAATGAGAACTCAGAAAACTGTGCTCCCTTTTCCCCCTCCCTCATGGAATTAGCTTGTCCATTTTTTTCCCTAGGGCCTACAGGGGTAGGCAACCTTGGCTCTTTTATGACTCATGGACTTCAACTCCCAGAATTCCTGAGCCAGCTATGCTGGCTCAGGAATTCTGGGAGTTGAAGTCCATGAGTCATAAAAGAGCCAAGGTTGCCTACCCCTGGCCTATAAGATGACAGGAAGGGTTGGGCAGGCAGGGAGAGCTGATCCACCCAATCCAAGCAGGCTTTGTATACAACAACCAGCCAAGGTTCATCGCTTGCTGTGATTGGCTGGTTGTTGTATACTGGGTACATACAGTACAGCACCAGTATCTGTACCAGTTCATACAGTACAGCACCAATACATACAGTACAGTATACAATGTCCAATAGTCAAGACCCCATCATGGCTACACCAGCAAGAAGAAAGAAATATGAAGCCAGTTTCAAACTTAAAGTTGTAAACTTTGCCATGGAACATAATAACTGCGCTGCTGCAAGACAATATGGAGTAACAGAAAAGATGGTTCGGGACTGGAAAGCAAATGAAAAAGCATTAAAGAGTATGCCAAGGGGTAAGTGTGCATTAAGAAGAGGCACCCCACATTGGCCAGAACTTGAAAAACATGTAGCAGACATGGTGAATGAGCATCGCCAAAATGGTTATGTAGTGACATGAAATAAAATACGTTTGTTTGCACTTCAGTGGGCCAAATCTAACCCAGATCACAGCAACAGATTTAAGGCCACTGTATCCTGGTGTACTAGATTCTTGGAAAGGCATAATATGGTACTGAGATAAAAGACTAAAATTTCCCAAAAATTACCTGCTGATCTTAATAGCAAAGTAATTAGTTTCCATCAATATGTAATACAACAGCACATTAAACATAGCTATGCATTAAGTAGTATTGGAAATATGGATGAAACTCCAATGAATTTTGATATGGTTGGAAATAAAACTGTCCATCAAAAGGGTGAAAAAACAATTTTAATTAAAACAACAGGATATGAGAAGTCCAGTTTTACAGTGGTACTAGCATGCACAGCTGATGGTGCCAAACTGAGACCAATGATTATTTTTAAAAGAAAAACAATGCCGAAACTCAAGTTCCCTGTTGGTTGTTTTGTACATGTGAATGAAAAAGGCTGGATGGATGAAGAAGGGGTAAAGCTATGGCTTGATAATGTATGGAGCAGGTGACCAGATGGACTTATTCAAAAATATAGTCTACTGGTATGGGATATGTTCAGGGCTCATTTAACTCCCACCACCAAGAAAAGGCTTGCAAGACTAAACACAGATGCGGCAGTTATTCCTGCAGGATTGACATCGTTAGTACAGCCACTGGATGTGTGCCTAAACAAGCCATTTAAAGATTGCATTTAAGAACAGTGGAATGAATGAATGGTTAGCGGCGAAAAGTCATTCACAAAAGGAGGAAACATGCGTGCTCCACAGTTGGATGTTTTGTGCAAGTTTGTCATAAAAGCCTGGAATGATATTGATGCAGAAACAATAATCAAGTCTTTCAAGAAGTATGGCATGTCAAATTCATTAGATGGTATGGAGGATGACTACTTGTGGCAAGATGAAGAGGAAGCCGAAGCTGAGACCACACCATCTGATATGGAATTCGATCCATATGATGACTGTCTTACAAATGTATCACAAGATGTCATTGATATTTTTATGATATCAGATGACAAACAGGATGATTTTAAAGACTTTTAAAGAGAAAGTGTCACGCCAGCAAAACCTGTAAAAATAGCTTGCAGTTATGATGGGCGTTGCTGACTCGCCAGGGACTTGCCCGGCACTTGCTCTCTCTATTGTTTGTTATCTTCCTCCTATCATTATCGGTTCCAGTTTGGTTGACAGCTTAGAAAACAAACAGCATGGCAGCTCCCATGGGTTTATTGTCTTATCCTTCCTTTCAGCTTTAGAGTGAATTAGGAAAAGTTTAATCCACTTGCACTGTTTTATGTTTACATGTTTGATGACAAACAGCCTTATGTTTATAAGTGACAGTTTTCCTGCTAAATACATCCATGTCATTTGAATTAAAATTACCATATTGAAATCAAATCTGATGTTTTTTAATTTTTATTTGGTGTGCATTGGAAGAGGGGTAGTCTTATACGGCGAGTATAGCCCAAACTCTATATTTTAACTGGAAAAGTTGGGGGTCGTCTTATATGCCCAGTCGTCTTATACGCCGGAATATATGGTATAGTTCTTTTAACTATAAATATTTCATTCAGAACTGATTAAACTGAATTCTTTCTCAATCTGATTGTAAAATTATAAAGTACTGCTATTTTTCAAAAATGAGAAATGTTTATTTTTTTTAATTTTATACAATTCATGGATGAAGGAACCCAATGTTTAAAAAAATCTCAGATAAATTTATTTTAAATAAACCTTTGTTTACAAATCTGAGAGAAAAATATTACTATTAAGATATTGTTAAAGCTACAGTTGAATTAAAATGAATTCAGAACATAACCAAACTTGTTCATACTATGGTAAAATACTTTACTCCTGTATACTTTACATAGATTTGCCCTTGAAGATAACTCAGTGGTTACATTTAGTACAGAATGCAGTAACTTCATTGTTATTAGGAACAGTCAGTGATGGGATTCAAATATGTGAACAACCGGTTCTCTGTGTGGATGCCACTTCCAGAAGTCCATTCTGGGCCTGGGCAACAAAAAATTAGCTACTGGTTCTGCTGAAGTGTTGTGAACCAGCTGGGAACAGAAACCATATTAAAACCGGCTTTGAATAGCTCCAAGTGTTAGAAAATAATATGATAAGTTCTAAACACCTTTCAATAGCGTATTTGAGGGAACAGCCATGTATTAAAATCTGCAGAGCATCCAATACATGAAGTGAAAATACTAGCGTGAGCCATTTATGGAGTGTTGTTTCCTGGAGGCCTAGCTGACACAGAGATTAGCTTTAGTTCAGTAGAAAGTTAAGACCTGGTTCCTCATACACACATTGAGACTTTTAAAAGAGCTGAGATTGTTTGCTGGCTTATTTTGCTGTTTTAATATGATTTCCCTTATCTGACAGAAGATATACAAATAAAGGAACTTTATTTTACTAAATAAATCAATCAGTCAATGTTGTAATTAAAAACTATGTGTTATATGAGCAAGAGCCTATAGAAGCACCTTTTCATCTTTGCTTCCTGTCCTTAATTAATACAGCCAAAAGGGACACAGTAACTGTTATGTATTGTTATTGAGCGTTAATGTGTTGAGGTTTAAATGTGTCTCCAACTGTTTTGGAGGGAAACTGAAGTTCATATTTGAGCGGGTAAACCAGTTTTAAATCTGATTGGTCGCCGCCTAGTGGTGGCATGTATAAATTTCTGACAGTCTGTCAGTTGAGTTCAGTTCTGTTATTCTTGCAATAAAGCATGTGCATTAGATCGGTCTGGTCCATGCCTTCAAGAACTCAAAATTTAATAGTAACCAAAACAAAATTCATCATAGATCAGGTAAGAAATATAAGACAATTTACCTAGCAATAGACATTAGGGTCCTCAGTTCAGGAAATAACATAGGTTCAGGCTGAAACTTACTCTGGTCAAGATTTTCAACATTTGAATAGGCTCAGAATGAATCTTAGCACTTGGCCTTGATGGAGGTAGTAAAAGTTAAATTCACCTTTCCTATCTGTATCAGCAAGGAACAAGCTTTGTTTCTTAAATTTGAAAATATAGCAAATGTGACATTCTATTCAGCAAAAAGAAAAAAGTAACCAACTCTCTTGCCCTTATGCAACTGAGTAGTGATGCTATTAAACATATCCTAGGACCAGTATGTGAACTACACTTCAGGTTTTGTGAAATCAGCTACTCCAACAGCCAAGGAATGGCTCTTATTAGTCCAATAATTTAATAGCAGAAATAACAACTGACACCAATTTTGCTTTTTTTTAAAGTTTAGGCTAAGCAATCCAAGAGATTATAATTTTGCAATCAGTTCTGGTTCCAGTTATTTCAGACACACTCAGTTGTCAGTGTAATCAGTTCTGGCTCATAAAAGCTGCTATGGCTATAAATCTATTTGTTCTAAGATGCCCAAATTCTTTGCTGTTTTTGCAGCAATATTATGTAGAAGATCCTTTTTGGCAACTAACTGCACAGATACTGTTTTAGTAGTTTAAAATGGCAGAAGGAGAACAAATAAGCAAGCAGATACACAAAGATTAATAGTTTTTGGTACCTATAGGGTGACTGTATTCGTCTTTGTTCTCTGACTGATGGAACTTTATTGTACAGATGTTACGCAATAGGGATATTGTTATTCTCTAATTAAAATTAAATTATAGTTATCATCAAAAGTCAGTTATTCTTATTCCTTAGCTCTACAAAATGGATGTTCTGACAAAAAGTATAATTGATGAATAAACATTTGAATGTAATTGAAAAAGGAAAAGAGATTATATAACTGAAATTAAAGAAGGAAAAGTAAAAGTAATTGTGTGCTGGAAAGGAAAAATAAAGAGGACCAGAAACAAAGCATATGAATTTCAGACATTTTAGATTTTTTTTCTTGAAAGGTATTTTTATATTAAGAATTCAAGTTATTTCAGACACTATAGTTTATTCCATACTGCCTGAATTCCATATAATTAAAGAAACACCAAAATTGCTGTCATGTACTGTATGATAATAGTGTTTTATCCACTAACTTGGCGAGCCATAGTACACAGCACACACTTTAAAAAGTCTTTTCAGGAATTGTCGGAGAAGATTCTAAGGCTAATAATTTACCTGTCATTTAAAGCTTTAATTAATGTAACAAAAAGCAATAAATATATATGTTTAAAACCTTTACTTTGTGTGCAGATACTACTGAATACCACCTACTAAATTGAGTACTGACTCAAGTGTAAAATGTGACCTTTTCAACAATGTTCATATTTTCAAGTTGTTCATTTAACAGATGGAGGAATAATTTCCAAAATAAAACCAAGATACTCATCTAAACAATATTAAACAACTATGTGCTTTTTGGTAGCATGGTTGAAGAATTCATATTGTAATGGAGGAGGTCAGACATGTTGACTCTTGAAGGCTTCCCATTGCTCTATTTATGCAATCCTCCGGTATTAACTCTTGTTTCCTGTGCAGGTTAAATTGCAAGGGAATTCATTAAACAAAAGTTTATGTATGTATCATTGCTTGCCAGGCTAAGGGGTTCCACAATAAGGTCCACATTATTCTACATTGTCAGAAAGTGTGTTCTTAGGATGTGTATTTTGTCATCCATTCCCACTGTTTTTAAATAAAAGCTTGATTTCAGTTTATATTCATTCAGCATCCATTCATTCTTGACTCCATATATTCTTGCTTTTACACTTAACTGTGGGAATTGTGTCCCAATTCCCAGTGACTCAAGAGCATACTTTTATATTCAGCCAGCTAGTTTATCTTTCTTTCTTTTTTCTTTTTATCAACCATTCCATTCTTTGCCACAGACTACCTGGTATTCACTACTTTTCTAACATATTTTTCTTTCAATTTTCCAATTTTAGCAAACATTTTATCAAAGTACTATATACAGCTGTTGTGCTCAATCACAGTAGCCTCAGCAAGAAGGAGTATGAGAAGCTGGAGTAGTACAAGAGCCTGAAGGAGAAACTGGAAGATTGTGGAAAGTAAAGGCCAAATTGGTTCCATCAATGGGATCTATGACAGTGGCAGTAGTGAGTTGGCTATGGTGAGTTGGCCCTGGCAAATTGTCCCATTCTGCCATCAATGGTAGGAGTGCTTGGGACTGTGACTCTAAGCTGGGCTAGTGGCTCCAACAAATGCCAGAAACAACATCAGAGGTCTCTGTCCAGAAGAGTGCAGTGCTAATAACAGCAAAGATGCTACATAGAACCTTCCCAGGTTTCTGATAGAGGACCCTAGATTGGGGATCAGATTTTATATATATATATATATATATATATATATATATATATATATATATATATATATATATATATATATTGTTTTCTGAGGTTTTCGCAGGTGTTTGTATGTATGTATGTCTTTGGTTGTTCGGGTTTTTCCCGCGTAAAATTGGAAGTGTCTTGGCGACGTTTCGATGAAGTCCCATTCGTCATCTTCAGGCTGGTGCTTTTGGCTTTGTGCTTCTAGGAGCAATGTGTGATCGTAGCTGTTTCCTTCCTTTTAACTGCCAGTGGGGGTATGAACTGATTGGATGAGAGCTTGGCTGTGTTCTGATTGGATGGAGGTGTGTTCTGATTGGTTAGGAGCTTGGCTGTGCTCTGATTGGATGGGGTTTTGGCTGTGCTCTGATTGGATGGGGGTTTGGCTGTGCTCTGATTGGTTGGGGGAGTGTTCTCTTTGGGTGGGGCTTTGTTGTGCTCAGGTTAGTCTGAGTTGCATGGGGATGTGAGATGGTGAGCTGCATTGCTATTGTTTGGCTTCGCGTTTGTGGTCGTGCCTCATCTTCATGGTGGATGTCAGTTTGCTTCATGTATGGATTGGAAGGGTTTAAAGTGGCTAATGATGCAGCTGTGGTCTGGCTTCTGGTTTGTGGTCGTGCCTCATCATCGGTGTGGGTTTGGATTTGCTTTTTGCGTGGACGTGTGGTGGTGACATCCTGTGTGGCTTTTGTGAGTGTGGGTCTGGTGTCATTCTTTGTGTTAGAGACTCGTTTGTCAATAAGGGCGGGTTTCCAAATGGCTGGTAGGCGGGAGGTATCATCTCGTTTGTTCATGCTGTGTGGGCATTTTTCTATCTCGATGGCTTCTCTGATTATTCTGTTATTAAAGTGTTCAGTTTTGGTGATAGTTCTGGTGTTTTTAAAGTCAATTTCATGTCCTGTGATTTTAAGGTGTTGGACCAGGGAAGAAGTTGGTTCCTCTTTTTGGACTGAGTTCTTATGTTCTTCAATGCATGCACTTATTCTTCTGTTGGTTTGTTGTTAATGTATGTGGTGGGACAAGTGGTGCATGGGATTTCGTATACCCTTATTGACAAACGAGTCTCTAACACAAAGAATGACACCAGATCCACACTCACAAAAGCCACACAGGATGTCACCACCACACGTCCACGCAAAAAGCAAACCCAAACCCACACCGATGATGAGGCACAACCACAAACCAGAAGCCAGACCACAGCTGCATCATTAGCCACTTTAAACCCTTCCAATCCATACATGAAGCAAACTGACACCCACCATGAAGATGAGGCATGACCACGAACGCAAAGCCAAACAATAGCAATGCAGCTCACCATCTCACATCCCCATGCAACTCAGACTAACCTGAGCACAACAAAGCCCCCACCCAAAGAGAACACTCCCCCAACCACTCAGAGCACAGCCAAACCCCCATCCAATCAGAGCACAGCCAACCCCCCATCCAGTCAGAGACAGCCAAGCTCCTAACCAATCAGAACACAACCAAGCTCTCATCCAATCAGTTCATACCCCCACTGGCAGTTAAAAGGAAGAAACAGCTACAATCACACATTGCTCCTAGAAGCACGAAGACAAAAACACCAGCCTGAAGATGACGAATGAGACTTCGTCAAAACGTCTCCAAGACACTTCCAATTTGATGCGGGAGAAAACCCGAATAACCAAAGTATATATATATATTTCATTCTATATCAGTGGTGGCGAACCTATGGCACTAGTGCCAGAGGTGGCATTCAGAGCCCTCTCTGTGGGTAATCACTCTGTTGCCCCAGCCCCACCGTCCCCCATAGCCCCCTCCTCACCAGCAGCCCCCGGAGAAGAGTTACCCCCGGATGCGGCCCGTGCAGAGCTGCACAGCCAAGCACATGGCAGCTGGGCAGCAGATAATGCTGTGGGGTGGGGATGGAGGGCATGGTGCTGCAGAGCCACCTGGGCAATCTGCGGCATGCCATGGATGGCCCTGAGGGTGGGCGGGGTGAGGGGAGAGCAGGGCAGGAGCGGGCAGGCGGAGCCAGGCCGGGGCAGTTTTTGGGCAGTCAGTTTCTAAAAGGTTCGCCATCACTTTTCTATATTAACCATTAAACTTTGTAATGGTTTTTACCTTGTTTTTTCAATTCATTAACTTTCAGATATATAATCCTTATTGCATTACCACTACTGTCTGTCTGTCTCTTCTATCCATCATTTGAGTTCTCGGGAAACACATTATTGTCTCCATAAAAAATTGCACATATTTGTTTTCCCAGCCTTTCATACACTAAAAATTCTATTTATTCTCACAGTTGCTTTATTATTATATTCAGGTTATAATTGCACAAAATTCCATATTTAAAACTAATTTACCATATGATTTTTCTAAATCAACAAACAGGCAAGACATGCAATGCACATTGTTTCTCACATATATATTTTGTTAAATGCCCTGAAAAAAATACTCAGGGAGAAACTCTCTCTATTGAGTCACCTGGCATAAAATTGCCTTCTGCTACATCCAAAACATTGGGGGTTTTTTATCTCCACTTTTATATTTTCAGCCAAAATTCTACCAAATACTTTCCCTAGCACATTTCCTATTATTTTGTTTTGCTTTGATTTTGAGATTCTACAGAAAGCTCCTTGTTTAGTCTTCTTTACCACGTCCAATTTTTTAAATTACCAATAAAAATATTCTTCATTTATCCTTTTAAATTTCTTTGATTAAAGTTTTGCAGTGTTTTCAATGCTGATTATGTAGCATCTTCTATCTTTTTATAGTATTTGTTCCCTATCCTAATATAACTATTCACATTTCTGTGAAAGTTTATAATGTAATTTTTTTTCACTCTGCCAAGCTGTTTATACATCTTGTTTCATTTTGTCCTCATTCCATTTATTCTGTAGGGAGATGACTAGATTGTCTATTTTTTTTTAAATATAGATGTTGTACTTTCCCTCCAGTTCTATGTGAACTTGTTTTTTGCATGCATTTCTTTTATTTTCAGGTCCATTTTTCCACATATCCATTCTTCAATTTCCCAAATAATGTCCTGTCACAAGTCAAAAACATTAATGGCTTGTTATTTCCAAATTATCTCATTATTTCACAATAATTACATTATTAGTAATGCTTTAGATTTATATTCATACCTTTGTCATGTGTGCATGTAAATAAATATATGTTTCAATCATATATTTCAAAAACATCAGCCTGTTTTCTAAGTATTTTAATTCATTTTGGAGACTTGTGTTTTTTTTAAAAAAAAACAAAACAAAACCCCAAAACAGAACTGTCCTATCTTATCCCCCCAGATCATTCATATTTTTGTTGTTGTTAATTGCGAAGTCGTGTCTGACCCATCGCGACCCCATGGACAACGTTCTTCCAGGTCTTCCTGTAATTTTCCCTCAATCACATTCATTTAAAGTGCTTCACAATTTTCCCAAAATTGTTCTTCCATTATTAATATTGCCTAGAACAGATGAACATTCAGCTACTTGGAAGTCTGGATTTATGCATTCGTATTCACCCCACAACAATTAAAATGAGCCCAATTCACACTTTCTAAAATATATGTACCCTTTCTTAATTAAATCAATATATTCATTACCTATATGTACTAGCTAGGGCTTGTTGCATTACGTTTGCTGGGTAACTGTCACATTTCTGGGAAAAAAATGTCCATTTTGACAAATATATACATATATCCATGTAAATGGATTTGTGCAATAATAATATGGTCTATTAATCCAAGCCTTAGCTGCCGTAATAGTATGTAAATAGTACAGATAACTCTAATAATTAACTCTTGTTAATTATACATAGTGCTCTCCAGCTAAAAGTATGCCAAAAGTGAAAAATGCAGGTGGGATCTTATGATTGTATCCAATAAGAATGGAACATATTGTCCTCATGAAGCAACTTTAATCTTTTTCATTTCTTTGTCTCATTTATTAAATATGAAATAGCATCCTAGTAATAATTTACTATTTCAAAAAAAATTCTATAGATCAAGTAAATAATAATTTTTAGGTAAATTTATTGATTTATTTATTTTTAACAACTTTGATACTATGTATTTATTGGCACTTTAATTAATTTAGTGAAAGTTTTAGATTTGAATTCAAGACTTATTATAAATAACCAACTTATTTTTCATGATTACCTTTAACAGCTTTTATACTGATGAAACTATTAGTTTTTAAATTATTAATCCTTAAAGGTATTAAGAATCAAATTCATTCAATTGTTTTATGGATTAAGAATGCAAAGCCATGTATATGAGATTGTATATGTCTTTTTATGTAATGGGATATTCCAGATATACAGGGTTAAGATAAACATATAAATGTCAAATTCAGGCTAAATCTATGCTGTTTTGTTTTGTTTTGTTTTTAAAGTAGGATAGGACTGGTCCCAATGTGCTATCAAGTAAATTTATCTACAAGTAGTTTCTGCATTGTACCATGTGCTCACTCAGCATCTGTCAGCAATTCTGAAATAGGTTTTTGAGGTCAGGAACACTGTCAGCACAATTAGTAACTGTATCAGTGCAACATTGTTATGTAGCACATTTTTACTATATCAGTAACAGCACTTTCTTCCTGTCCTTCATTTACCTGAATTGACAGAGGTAACACTAGTTTAGTTATGTTATATTTATCTAAGTTTCTTCTTCCTGCTCATTAAAAAAAAACACACATTTTCTGTAGAAAAGTTGGATTATTAACAACATATTTATGAACACCGAACACAATAACAATTGTGCTTTCTAATGCAAATTGGTTCCTGTAAACTTTTTAAATGCTTACTGGATAATCACAAAGCTTCTTTCATAGAAACAATTTTAGTAAACACACAAACACTTCAAGCCCCAGAGAACAAAGCAATAGAATGCAGCTTAGTAATTAGAGATGAACTGTAAGGAAGTGTCATCTACAGCTGCATATATTTTAATAGCATTGATTTATCATCTGGATGTTCAACCAATTTTAAGTTTTGTAAATCCATACAATTCCACAGAACAAAATTCTCAAGACTTGATGTTTTTAGCTGAAGTCCTACATAATGCTCAAATGATGATTACATACCACAGCTGTTAGATATTTATTTAAGTGTTCTGGTCTTTGTCACTCATTTATTCTGTCAGAAACATCTAGGACACACTCCCCAGACAATGCAAATGCATTTATGAACTAGTCTCCATAAAGGTCCTTGTTTTTCCTCAAACCAATTTTCAGGAACAATCGAAAGAATAGAAGATGTAAAGTTTCCATTCACCATGATTTGAGTTTTCTGGAGTGTATGGATGGATTTCAGACCCTGTATAAAGCCCAATCCAAAATCCATCTTTTCCACTACTTTAAACATAAAGGCCCAGTTCAAGTTGTCAAAAGCTTTTTCTGCATCCAGAAGATTAATGCAACCTGTTTGTTGCTACATTGTCATAAATATTCAATTATATTCAAAATTCCTCTTACATAATCTTTTAGTTGTCTTTTAGTAAGAAATCACACTGGTCTTCATGTATATAATCCTGTAAAACCTTTTTAAGTCTTTTAGCTAAAGTAGATGTAAAATATTTGTAGTCATTATTAAGGAGAGAAATTGGCCTGTAGTTCTTTACAGAAGTTAAATCCAGTCCATTTTGGAGTATTAAAGAAATGTAGGCATCCTTCTATGAGTCTGGTATAGGCGTCTCTTGTAACATAGAATTCATTAAGTCCTTCATCGGAAGAAGTAGCTGATCTTTGAAATGTTATAGCATCTGCTCAGTAGGCCATTTGGTCAGAGCTTTGCCTGTTTTAGCTCTTTTAATTGCTTCTGTTAGTTCAAAAGTTGTTATTGGACTATTCAAACTTTGCTTGTAGTTTTCCAATAATTTAGGAAGATTTTAGTTTTTATATACTCCTCCATAATATCTAAAGCGATTTCTTGTTCTTTATATGAATTGATATAATTCCAAATAATCTTTTAATGTTTTTGTTATCCATATAAGTCTTATTCCCTTCTTGAAGCTTGGTTATCATCTTCTTTTCTATCTGTTTTCTTAGTTTATATGACAATCATCTCCCTGGTCTAATATGACAAGAGGTGGTAGAATAGGAGAGTTTCTCCTAAAATCTACTACCATTTCTACAGTTTTCAGTGTGTTCAGTTCAAGATTGTTCCAGCCACACCACAAAACTAATTGTTCAACCTCCTATCTGTATGGAAATTTGTCATTGTCTCTAATGAGACCAATGACTGTTGTATCATCTGCAATAACAGAGAGATCCTTTGAAATGCAGTCATTGTATTTTTAATGCCGCGACCCCCAACCGGTCGTAAATCGAGGACTATTCAACCGGTTGTAAGTCGAGGACTACTCAACTGGTGCAGCACCATTTGCAGAATGGGACTTTTGGCAGGCTCAGCAGGGCAGAGACAACCTGGACAATTCCTATTGGCTTTTGAAAGCCAATAGAATTAGAGTCTATTCAAGAGAGTCTATTCTATTGGCTTTCAAAAGCCAATAGAATAAAAGGGAGTAGCACAGCTAAGGAAAAGGGGAAAAAAATGGCGGACTGCATTGTTTGGCGACTCCCGTGAAATGGTTGTTGGACCCCAAATGGGGTCCCGACCCACAGGTTGAGAACCACTGGTATAGAGAGAAAAGAGTAATGGAGAGAGTACACAGCCCTGTGGGGGGGGGGGCTGTGGTAATTTTACAGATATCTAATGTGATTTTGCAGTCTAACAGAGGATCTGTGATGGTTTTCAGGTAGGTCAGCATTAGCCTTTCAAAGGTTTTCATAACTACGGATGTCAGAGTAACCTTTCTGTTGTCATTCAGTTCCTTAATGGAGGGTTTCTTTGGCACTGGGATGATAGTAGAGTGTTTAAAGCAAGAAGAAACATAATACATCTCTAGTGATTTATTAAAGAAGGGGGTGAAGATGGGGGCCAGTTGCTCAGCACAAACTTTCAAGCAAGAAAGAGTTATCTTGTCTTGGCCTGGTGCTTTTCCAGGCTTTTGTCTGTGAAATACACTTCATACATCATTTTCTGTGATCACCAGAGGTTGTGGTCCAAAGGGAAGGTATCAGTTGTAGGAGGCTTGGCTGTTGTGGTGTATCTGAGATGGAGATCATGGTGATAGGTGACAGTGGCTTTCTTCCAAACCTACAGTAAAACATGTTCAGGTCATCTGCCAGTTGTCATTCCCTTTGTCAAGATTGATTCACCCTTTCACCTACATTTTCTCCCTCACTTATAGCTTGAGAAAAAGCAGAATAAAGAATGTGGAATGGAATGCAAAGTTGGGAGGGATGGTATCTAGGCAACCTAGGCATCTTTGAGAGCGTACAAGGTCACTAACGCAGGTGCTAGATAGAGAAGTGGACTTTTCCCATATTAAGAAGTATTACGATTGGATAATTTGAACACCCGGTGGGTGGGGGCAAGGGAATCTATTGTTTAATTAAGTAAGCTTTCATATGGGAAAACCAGAGCTGATTTCACTTCTTCTGTGCCAATATAATTTTTCAGTAAAATATTTTACTCTTGGTAAAATCTTGTCCCAGGAGTTTCTTTTTCTCGAAATACCAACTGGATAGTTGACACCCTTCAACATGGAAAGGAAGTTTTCTGTAACCAGTGATATTTTTAAGAGTTGTTAGAAGTAAAGTCTTCATCCTGGTTCATCCAAGCCGGGAATAAATAAGCAAACATGGTGACTGCTTTGGGAAGAAGGTTACAGTTTATTGCAGAAAGATAGTCTTCAGGAAAGTACAGAGGAGAGAAGAAGGAGAGCGAGATTGAGCACATGGGCAGTAGGTTTTATACCCCCCCTAGCCTTTTGTTTGGAATAGTTTCCTGTTCCTGTGGCATGAACCTTGAAGCTGTTTCTCAGTGTTTGTCTAGGCCTTGATATCTGTGGTTTAATTCTATTATCATATTCTGCTTCCCAGGTGATGGGGCTGACTCCTAGAGTTTGGGTGGGGTATGCAGATCTTCTCTTTTGTCTTCTTGATTGCTCTGGCTTCAACTTTCTGATGGTTTTACATTTGCATTTGTATGGGCCTAGCTCTTGCTTGGGGCAGAGAGATAGATTTGGGGCCAGGTTTGGTTTTAAAAAGTCCTTTTGAGGAAAAATATATTTTTCTGCCCTTTTTAATATTTCTTCTCTGGGCTAACTTTCATCAGAGTTTTCCATATATTTTCTGGTTCATTTGTTGAGAGCTGATTCCTTAAGTTTTCAAGAGTAGCTTCTTTTTGCTGCTCCGATCTCCCTTGTATATTTCTGGCCTGATTGTACAGCATTCTATCTTCTTTCCTGTACGCTTCCTTTTGGCATGTCGTAGCTGCTTGAGTTGAGCAGTGAACCAAGACTTGTTGTTACTATATATTCACAGGTTTCTGGACGGAACACATAGGTCTTCACAAAAACTAACTTATGATGTTACAGTATCTGTAAGTGCATCCAAGTCTGCATAGGTATCTTTGAAAACATTCCAATATGTGCAGTCAAGCTATAACTTTGCCCCCTCAGTCCAAGATTTCACTGATGTAATTGTTGGTTATATGGTTTTAAGCCATAGTCCATAAACAGGTACAAGGTGAA